>NC_139218.1:235181526-235781526 GCF_055691185.1 Crinia signifera
TAAAAATAAAAATAAAAATAAATATAAAATAAAACAAAATAAAAATAAAAAATTGAGATCAAAAATAATAATAATACAAATAATAATAAAAAAAGGTAGAAATACATAATGGAAAAATAAAAATAAAAAATAAAAAATAAAAAATGAATAAAAAAATGAATAAAAAAAGCGAGACTAAATATCCCATGGCTGTCCTAGTTAGTGGTGCTACCACATATTCTAAGGAACTAAAGGCCCTCTCTTCTATCATAAGAACACGTTGTAATTTAAGCGTTCATTGAGTCCCAGTGGTTTGCTGGATTTCAGCATGTGGATCCATTTCGCTTCCAGGCGCAATAGATCTCCATCTCTGTCGCCTCCTCTTTTTCTCGCCGGAATATGGTCGATGATAAGATGTTTGAAATCTGTCATTTTGTGTCCCAATTCCGCAAAGTGTCGGGCCACTGGTTGGTCCGAAGTTTTCCCTGCCAGGGCTTGTTTAATGGCCGAGCGATGGAGTGCCATCCTCTCCCGCACCGTTCTAGTGGTTTTACCCACGTAGATGAGGTGGCACGGGCAGGTCACCAAGTATACCACATGTGTAGACAGACATCCAAGTACATGTTTGATCTTAAACGACCTCGATTGAGTTGCGTCTTGAAAGGTATTGCCCACTATCATGTGGGAACATGTGGTGCACTTGGGGCACTTATAACACCCTGGTGCTCGGGTGAGGAAATTTGGGGGCGCTGGGGCGGGGAGAATTCTGATATGTCCGTATGCACAATGTAGCTTTTGATATTTTTGCCCCTTGTATAGCAGGACATGGGTTTTACCCTGCTCAGGTCGGGTAGTTTTTTATCAGTGGCCACTATGGGCCAAAGTGCTCTGGTGGCACGTGCTAGTACCGGACTAGATGTATTGTACCTGGATGTCCATGGTATCACTGCTTTCTGATCTTTCTGCCTGGGCTTCAGAAGCTCACTTCTTGGCATCTGTAGTACCTCCTCCTTTGTGATTACCAGATCTCTGTACCTGTATCCTCGCTCCTTGAAGCGGTCAATCATACGGTCCAGTTCCTCGGGCAGTAGGTTTGAATCACTGGTGATGCGTGCTGCCCGTATCATCTGGGACCTAGGAAGGCCTTTCTTGAGGGCTCTAGGGTGGTGACTGTTGTTTCTAAGAAGGTTGTTCTTATCTGTTGGTTTGGAGTATAAATTGGTGTGTATAACTCCCTTATCGATGGTCACCAACACATCTAGATAATTCAACTCAGAGGTCGAGTACTGTGACGTCACCCGGATAGATGAATCTCTACTATTGATGGTGCAGAGTAGCTCCTCAAGTTTCTGGGCCCCCCCGGTCCACAATACAAACAGGTCATCTATGAACCGGGTATACATCAAGATGTGTTTGGATACTTCTGGATTGGTGAAGAACATGTCCCACTCCTCCGCGAACATAAAAATGTTCGCGAAGGATGGCGACACGTTACTCCCCATAGAGCACCCCATTAGCTGCAGGTAGAAGTGATTGTCGAATAGAAAGTAATTCCTTTTAAGTGTCAGTGACAATAGTTTGATAAATAAATCAATTTATTTTATTTTTTGTTTTATTTTATTTTTATATTAATTTTATTTTTATTTTTATTTTTATTATTATTTTATTATTACCTCTTTTCAAATAACCTCTCAGGTGTTTCCCCCCCTTCCCCCCCCCCCCCCCCCCCCTTTCCCCCCTTTTTTCCTTGGTCTTGGTACGGGTCTTGTTCACTATTCTTCAAATTTTTATTACTTTTTTCGTTCTGTCCGTTATATTTATTATTATTTAATTGTGAGCGAGTTATGGTGAGAGAGGTGCCTGGACTTAGGGGGTTAATCCACCCCAAGCATAGTAACTACTGTATCAGCAACGTGGATTTTTGTATAGGCACTAACTATATGAAAACGGGGATAACCTAAAAGCTAACCCCAGTACCACCTCCTGGGTATTCCCGTTAATAGTCCCCCAGTTTTTAACTTGATATAACACACAGCACTTTATATGTATTTGCTCTTTTTATGCTTTGTATTCATTTGTTTTCTATTATGTTTATTCCCCCAGCCGGGGAGCGCCACGGCTATGACCGGTATTCCGGGAGCCATAGCAACCAGAGACGCAGACAGGAGTATCTAGTCAGCGCTGGGAGCGCATTGAGCGTCCACGTAACCTAGACTACAGCCATTTCCTGGCCAGTAGTACCGGAAATGACGTCAGACGCCGGGGAGCGCTCCACGGAGGGGGATCATCGTGCACTGATTCCTGCTGGTATTTAAGGTAGGACTGAATGGTCACTTATTTGTTTGTACACCTTGACAAAGGGGCAGTTTGGAGCCCCGAAACGTTGGAGCATTAAAAACCACTTTTTGACTTTTTCAAACCCTGACGAGTGCCGCTGCTTGCTTGCTATAGCATCCTACATCTACCTCCCGGAGGGCACCCAGGTGGCTGCTCAATTAAAGGCTGAGTGCCGGACTGACTGAGATCCTATCTACATTGAGGAAGTTTCTCCTCTCCTGAGCCAAGGCACCCCTAACTTTGTATTACTACGCCTTATTTCTACAAGGACCTGTGCAACTTTTAAAGATTTATCACAAAGAGCACATCTGCACCACTGCACGCAGCACAAGTACAGCACTACGAACTTAACCCACTGGGGGCTAACAGACGGAGTGACCTGTAGGTGAACAGGGATAAGCATGGATCCCCACGCTACTACCCCGAGACAGGACACACCAGGATGCACCCCGGTTGTGCTACAGCGGGGTAGTTTATACACCTATACAGATGAAGAGGCGGAACGGGTTCTCTTTAAAGACCGATTGGCTGGCTTTGATGGACAAAAATCATCAGAAGATATATTTAAAATCTACTAAGATTGAAACGGAGGGAAGTGGATTTCCAATTGCATGGGATCTGCTTGTCGGACTACTACAGGGAGAAATTAATACCCAGGGGATTCAGGGTGCGTAATGTCCCAACTATAGGGCGTTACAGCCCCGAATTCTGCAGGCGGTGGACCAGCATTTTAAATAAATGCAGCTTTGACTTACTACTCCTAGTAGTGGAAGAATCAGGCAAAGAACTTTTGAAGGCTCAGGAAAATACAGCAGTATTTGAAAAAGACAACCTTCCGATACTACTAGCTGACACTGCCCAGGATTGGGTAGCAAAATTGCGGTCCCAGTGTGACACCTACCGTGCAGAGCTCATCCGTTTCAAACGTAACAAATTACAAACAGTTAAAGATGATTACGACCAGAACCGTGTTTACAAGTGGCTTACTGGAGGTCAAGAACAGCAGAGATCACGCCAACCAACAGGCCGTGGCTGGAGACGCCGTAGAGAAGCCAGACCTGGACAGACGGCATCCTCCAATAGTGACACCGATAATGCCCAGATGGATTCGGACGGGGCAGCACTTGTCTCCCAATCCGAACAGGGAGCCACCGGTAAACGGTCAAAAAACTACAGGCGAAAAGACCTGCCACCCGTCGGGGAGGCCAGAACGAGAGGGTTCCACAAAAGAAATCCGCAAACGCCACACTAATTTATAACCTATCACAAAGACACTTGACAGACACGGAGAAAAGGTATTGAATAAAGGATTGATGTTTGTACCCACCACGGGGTTCAATGAATTCGACTGGAAGGTTGACCTGTATAAATTTTCAAGAAAACTCAGATTGCGGGAACACTTTCAGAATAAAACAAGCAATGCTGAACCCCTTGACCATCAAACATTCATCAACAGTAAAAAGCATTCCACCTTTGACCCGTGTCACAAAATCCATCCATCAAGTCTTTCACACGATTGCTGGATGAATCAGTTATGAAGTATTCCAGTACACCACCTCAACACCATTATAATTTATCCAAAGCTGAGTGGAGCGCCTTACAGGACTTGAGCAAGTATCGGGATATCATCATCCGCCCCGCCGATAAGGGGGGTGGATTGGTGGTCCTCGATATTGACTACTACCGGGCTGATATACTGTCACAACTCAGTGACACGTCCACATATGAAAAATTGGTGGGTGATCCCACACAAAAATATAAAGTTGAACTAGACACCCTCTTGGAGGAAGCGGCTAAAGAGAACAAGATTAGTAAAGCCCTTCTCACAGCTCTGACCCAAAAACATCCGGTGGTACCTATACTGTACACGGTACCGAAAATACACAAGAGCACCAGTGCCCCGCCCGGAAGGCCGATTATTTCCGCGATTGGCTCTATATTCCAACCAGTGTCCCAATTTCTGGATGAAATTTTACAACCAATGGTGATGAGCCAACCGACATACATCAAGGACACAACAGCCTTCCTGACCAAGCTTAACAGCATCAAGGAGGTACCTCCCGGCACTATTATTTGGACATTAGACGTAAACAGTCTATACACCAACATACCCCACAACCAGGGTCTGCAGGTGATGAGAGAATTCCTTGTAAAAGAACATCTCACTTCGTTGGACATTGATTTATTTATCAAACTATTGTCACTGACACTTAAAAGGAATTACTTTCTATTCGACAATCACTTCTACCTGCAGCTAATGGGGTGCTCTATGGGGAGTAACGTGTCGCCATCCTTCGCGAACATTTTTATGTTCGCGGAGGAGTGGGACATGTTCTTCACCAATCCAGAAGTATCCAAACACATCTTGATGTATACCCGGTTCATAGATGACCTGTTTGTATTGTGGACCGGGGGGGCCCAGAAACTTGAGGAGCTACTCTGCACCATCAATAGTAGAGATTCATCTATCCGGGTGACGTCACAGTACTCGACCTCTGAGTTGAATTATCTAGATGTGTTGGTGACCATCGATAAGGGAGTTATACACACCAATTTATACTCCAAACCAACAGATAAGAACAACCTTCTTAGAAACAACAGTCACCACCCTAGAGCCCTCAAGAAAGGCCTTCCTAGGTCCCAGATGATACGGGCAGCACGCATCACCAGTGATTCAAACCTACTGCCCGAGGAACTGGACCGTATGATTGACCGCTTCAAGGAGCGAGGATACAGGTACAGAGATCTGGTAATCACAAAGGAGGAGGTACTACAGATGCCAAGAAGTGAGCTTCTGAAGCCCAGGCAGAAAGATCAGAAAGCAGTGATACCATGGACATCCAGGTACAATACATCTAGTCCGGTACTAGCACGTGCCACCAGAGCACTTTGGCCCATAGTGGCCACTGATAAAAAACTACCCGACCTGAGCAGGGTAAAACCCATGTCCTGCTATACAAGGGGCAAAAATATCAAAAGCTACATTGTGCATACGGACATATCAGAATTCTCCGCCCCAGCGCCCCCAAATTTCCTCACCCGAGCACCAGGGTGTTATAAGTGCCCCAAGTGCACCACATGTTCCCACATGATAGTGGGCAATACCTTTCAAGACGCAACTCAATCGAGGTCGTTTAAGATCAAACATGTACTTGGATGTCTGTCTACACATGTGGTATACTTGGTGACCTGCCCGTGCCACCTCATCTACGTGGGTAAAACCACTAGAACGGTGCGGGAGAGGATGGCACTCCATCGCTCGGCCATTAAACAAGCCCTGGCAGGGAAAACTTCGGACCAACCAGTGGCCCGACACTTTGCGGAATTGGGACACAAAATGACAGATTTCAAACATCTTATCATCGACCATATTCCGGCGAGAAAAAGAGGAGGCGACAGAGATGGAGATCTATTGCGCCTGGAAGCGAAATGGATCCACATGCTGAAATCCAGCAAACCACTGGGACTCAATGAACGCTTAAATTACAACGTGTTCTTATGATAGAAGAGAGGGCCTTTAGTTCCTTAGAATATGTGGTAGCACCACTAACTAGGACAGCCATGGGATATTTAGTCTCGCTTTTTTTATTCATTTTTTTATTCATTTTTTATTTTTTATTTTTTATTTTTATTTTTCCATTATGTATTTCTACCTTTTTTATTATTATTTGTATTATTATTATTTTTGATCTCAATTTTTTATTTTTATTTTGTTTTATTTTATATTTATTTTTATTTTTATTTTTATATTTATTTTTATTTTTATTTTTATTTTTATTTTTATATTAATTTTATTTTTATTTTAATTTTTATTATTATTTTATTATTACCTCTTTTCAAATAACCTCTCAGGTGTTTCCCCCCCTTCCCCCCCCCCCCCCCCTTTCCCCCCCTTTTTTCCTTGGTCTTGGTACGGGTCTTGTTCACTATTCTTCAAATTTTTATTACTTTTTTCGTTCTGTCCGTTATATTTATTATTATTTAATTGTGAGCGAGTTATGGTGAGAGAGGTGCCTGGACTTAGGGGGTTAATCCACCCCAAGCATAGTAACTACTGTATCAGCAACGTGGATTTTTGTATAGGCACTAACTATATGAAAACGGGGATAACCTAAAAGCTAACCCCAGTACCACCTCCTGGGTATTCCGTTAATAGTCCCCCAGTTTTTAACTTGATATAACACACAGCACTTTATATGTATTTGCTCTTTTTATGCTTTGTATTCATTTGTTTTCTATTATGTTTATTCCCCCAGCCGGGGAGCGCCACGGCTATGACCGGTATTCCGGGAGCCATAGCAACCAGAGACGCAGACAGGAGTATCTAGTCAGCGCTGGGAGCGCATTGAGCGTCCACGTAACCTAGACTACAGCCATTTCCTGGCCAGTAGTACCGGAAATGACGTCAGACGCCGGGGAGCGCTCCACGGAGGGGGATCATCGTGCACTGATTCCTGCTGGTATTTAAGGTAGGACTGAATGGTCACTTATTTGTTTGTACACCTTGACAAAGGGGCAGTTTGGAGCCCCGAAACGTTGGAGCATTAAAAACCACTTTTTGACTTTTTCAAACCCTGACGAGTGCCGCTGCTTGCTTGCTATAGCATCCTACATCTACCTCCCGGAGGGCACCCAGGTGGCTGCTCAATTAAAGGCTGAGTGCCGGACTGACTGAGATCCTATATATATATATATATATATATATATATATATATATATATATAGTGAGGGAGTTATTTTAAAATGACATACTATAACAGAGAACAGAGAGAGTACTGTATAGTCTCATCTAACAGGAAACTCACTATGGCTAAAGGAAATAAAAGTAACACATTGCTGTTGCATAGTAATATATATGTTATTCAATGTTGTTATAAGAACTGACACATATAATACCATGACCACAGTATGCCTAGAGATATCCTGTTTCTATATGCTGCTCTGCATTGATCTGCCTAAATCTTTACATCATGGACATGCATTTGTAAACAGTACTATGGAATTTTACTATTTATTTTGTGTATTAATTCTTTCAAATTGCATATAGAGTTTACCTAAAGAAGCATAACTTCCTTCATGTAGACACATAGTGACAAAGTAACTCCATATACATGTATGCACACTACACCAACTCAACCAAACATTACCCCGATTCACCTAAACACAGCCCATCCACCTAAAAACATTCACTACGTTGGGAGGTATTCAAACTACTGACGCTGTACTGGGTCATCTACCACGTTAATAAAAGGCTGAAAAGAACTTTGCTGTTATATTTTGTATCATAGATGCTAAAACACAGCTATAATTTTTGGGGATTATTATTATTTATGCTCGCTTCTATCCCTGCTGTGTCCAGTTTGTCTGCCCCTTCCCTTTAGAATGTAAGCTCTAACGAGCAGGGCCCTCTCCTGATGTGCTTTTCTAAGACTACAGTATGGGGGGTATCCAATGTGATGGTCAAGGCAGTCGAGCTTGCTCGACCGCCGTGACCCAGTCCCGTTCTCGGTCAGCTCAAACGAGAACATGCAGGCAGGATTCAATGTCCCACCTGCCGGGGAGCGAGGAGGGGGCGTGGCCGCAAGTTGCGACCGGCAGCTCGTCACTTCCCGGCCGTTCTTGGCAGAATGAGCCCGACACCTAGTAATGTTGAGCTCGTTCTGCCGAGATCCCCTTCTCAATGCTGTAGGGGAAGACAGCATTGAATAGGGCCCGGCGGGCATCTCCCCGACGGTAGGTGCTCGCCGGAGATTGAATACCCCCCTAAATCTCTGCCACTGTTATAATTGCAACAGAGAAAGAGAAAAAGGACTCTCTTTTTGTTGGGGCACTCTTTTAAATGATTAATTGAATTAATTTAGAGATTGATATACTGGGGGTTGTGCATCTAGGGGAAGACTCCACCTATATGCATAGAAGTAAGGGTGTTGTGGGCTAGTGCCCCTGGTTGTTTTACTAAAATTTTACTTTTAATAACTCAAAAATCTAAAAGAAGGTCTCAATTGGACTCACACACGAAAAAAGACACACATAAAACATTGATATATATATACAAGAAAAACCAAAGCCAGATGTGATTTTTTTGGCTATACAATTAGGGGTACTTATGTATTATCTGGGCTCCCATGTTAAATGCACCCCATTTTTTTCATACCCCTACTATCCAACTATGCATGGAGTTGATTTTATATAGTGTGGCGAGCGCAGCGAGCCACCGTGCCCGAAGCGTGGCGAGCGCAGCGAGGGGACATGGTCTCATAAGAAAAACGGGAGCCCAGATATTACATAAGTACCCAATTAGGTACTACTGTCACTGTGGAAATAGTGACAGCTTCTCACTACATACTCAGGTGTGTGAGGAATCAATAAATTTCAGCACTGTTATTAATCACTAAGTACAGTGTTTACAATTAAGACACTGTTGCTGACAAGTAGTGCACAGGCAGTTTTTTTCAAAGTAAGCTCAGGTGTCCTGGATATCAATTAAACACAGTTGCTGACAATTAGTGCATAGGCAGTTTTTTTTTACTCAGTCAGCTCAGGTGTCCTGGGTATCAATTAATGGTATCACTATTGTTAATCACTATGTACATCATTTATAGTAAAGACACTTGATAAGCATTTCATAAGCAGTGTATAGAGTAATTTATACGTTTATCTTCTACTATCACTGTAGAGGATGTGATAGTTTTTTCAAAGTAATTTCAAACATGTATAAAATCTCTGAGTTGCAACACTGATGTCTGTTGCTGGATACAAATTTAGTAACAAAGGTACAATTGCTAACAGACAGTGCAATCTTGGTTTTTACTTGTTGTCTGGTAGACAGCGAGTTTTTTTATCAAATAACAAAGTTTAATAGGTTAATTACAACCAGTAATTATATTGTGACAAACCGCAGCAATCTCAACAGTTGTGGAGAATTTTTATAGTATAATATATAACATTTGAACAGAGAATGCCATGTAATTAAGGTTAGGGGTAACCGTCTCCCCTAAGTGATAGTAAGGACTTGTGAAGAAAAAGTCTCCCAAATATGCTATTCCGCCCAGATTGCTAAAGCTCCGCTTTATATACCACAGTAAACAGTGATAGTCATTAGATGGTCAAAAAAGGTCACCCTTTATATTTCAGACCTAAGTCATCCACTGCCAGCTGCCATCAATAGATATGGGCTGGTGGGTATTGCGGGCAAGCTTGTCTGGTTTTATGGTTTTAACAATTTAGGGATATAATAAAGATGCTGTGATCTGCTGTCTCGCTATTGGAGTAGGGCACCCTGTTGTTTAATAACAGTGCAGGGATTGCTCTAAAAGCCACTGGTGAGATGAGAGTTACAGCGAGTGTGCAGTAAAAGTTTTAGATAGGTAGAAGTGAAGAGCAGTCTTACCGCTGTGTCTGGTTGTGCTGCTGCCACCCATATGCAGCTAGGCTGTATTGGTGGGTGGTGAGCGGCACCAAACGGGGGTAGAGGACAGCTGTATGAGGCCCCGTGCATCAAGCGGTGGAAGTGCTGTGCTGCTGCGGCTGCATCGGGGAGAGATTGAAAGGAAGGAGACAGTGAAAGGGCTGGGAGACAGGGGTTACCTCATTCTGTTCGGCTAACGGTACTCTCTGTCTCTGGACTGCTGCGGTCACCGCCGTGCACATCGGTGAGTCACCTGGATTAGGATTGAACGATCGTTTTGCCTGTATGGCTTCCCCAGCATAGGTATGTGTGTTATACTGTAATTGCGTCAGTGTCCACTGCTGCAGCTGTCTTTTTTTATTTACCGTGTACTGTACTTGTCCTAATTTGCAATTGTACTGTAAATCACTATTTTCTTGTTTTGCTCTTTTGCTCATCTATGTATTGTCAGGCGCTGCGGAACCCTTGTGGTGCCATAAAAATAAATGATAATAATAATAATAATAATAATAATTATTATTTAATATGTCATACTCACTGCTGGGCTTCTGAAAACCCATAACAGAATGCTAAGACTATATAAAAAAAATTGAGATACAAGCACCACCAGTCACTGATGCCTTTCACAATTCCAAATTTCAGTGTCTTCTGAATGATCCACCAGTTCTAGAGGAACTCCTAAAAAAAATTCACACACGCAAAATGGAAACTTACTTAATAGATGTGATCTTTAGCAGACTGTTTATCAAATTTTTAACAGATACTGTACAGGATCTTTGTTTTAATTGAAGCATTGATGCTTAATTGTGTACTGTATTTCTCAGGAACAAAAAAGAAATTACTTTATGTGTAGACAGATTTAACAAGGAAGAAAATTGCTCATTTCCCTTCAGACTTGTGTTAATGCACTTTCACATGATAATAAACCTCTTATACACAATTCCTAATGCTGGATGAGAAGCAGTGAGGAATTCCTCAAAAACAGTTATATTGATGAACATTCTACTAAGAAAGTACCCTAAGGAAATAGAAAAATAAAAGGGATCCAACTTGGTGTTATACTCTTTGTTTACCTATATAAAATACTTAATATATAAGTAATATTAGCCTGGGATGAATTAGGGATTAACAGGCTTCGCAGTTTTAAATATAAGTCCATTAATAGCTAAACAATTTTGTTTCTTTTTTCTTTTTGGTGCACAAGACCTAGACAAACTTTTTCCTGTTCTGCTCCAATAATACATCTAAACCAGGGGTCTTCAACCTTTAAGACAGTGTGGGCCACATTAAAAAATGTAACGAAGCCTGAGGGCTACTAAGCTCTACTTTGGTATTTAGCACATCTCTTCATAGATAGACATCACGGCCTACATAAAGCACAGCCCTTTATAGATAAACAGCACCGTCCCCCCATAGACATAGATAGTTGCCACAGCTGCTGCCGCCCCCCCCCCCCCCCCCCCCAACAGCACCAGGGCTGTTTCTAGAAAACTAGATTCCCAGTGCGGGAAAAAAAATGTGGCCCACACCCCCATACATAATTTGATATTGAAGCGCTCCCAAAAGGGGCGTAGGTCTAATTATAAGGAGTATGAACTAGCAGGAAAACAATTTCCTGACACCTCACTTTTGCAACCTGAATGACTAGACATTGGTTACCGCAGGAATGGTTGTTGTCCTTCCACGCTTAAGTTTAAACATGAAGGCCCACAAAGTGACCTAGTACACCTCACAAATCAAGCTCAAATAATGACAGGCTACTTAAATCAATATACACTGTTTATCCGTAAAGCCTATTACACATTGTGACACACACCGTAATGCCCATTACACATTGTGCCACACACCGTAATGCCCATTACACATTGTGCCACACACCGTAATGCCCATTACACATTGTGCCATGCACCATAATGCCCATTTCATATAATGACACACACTGTAATGCCCATTACACCTTATGCCACACTCCATAATGCCCATTACACATTGTGCCACGAACATTAATGCCCATTACATATTATGCCACACACTGTAATGCCCATTACACATTATGACACACACCATGATGCCCATCACACATTATGCCACACACAGTGATGCCCATTACACATTAATCCACACACCATGATGCCCACTGCACATTATGCCTCACACCATGATGCCCATTGCACTATAATGCACCCAATACTCCTGCTTATACATATGATGCCCCCAGTAGTGCCTCTCACAAAATGCCACCAGTAGTATCTCTAATAAAATGCCACCATTAGTGTCCCTCACAAAATGCCACAGAATTGCACTGCCATAGTGAGCACCACACAGCCAGGTAGCACCTCCTCATAGTCAGCACCCGGCGGGCCGGGTATGCGGCATCCATAAATATACAATGCGCAAGTCCGCGCATGGTCCCCCCCCCCCCCAGCCACAGCACATCTAACTTCTGATGCATCCCAAAGCAAAGTGGATTAATGCAGAAGGGCCACCGGTTGAAGACCCCTGATCTAAACTCTTATCCTGGGGGCCCCAAATATGACTTCATTATCAGTGTTACTTTAGTTGGCCAAGGATCATCATAGGTTATTGTGCAGGAGAGAGGAACAAATGGGGCCAGTGATGACTGCACTAAAAATAAGACTGTTGAGGCACAGTTTTATGCATTTGATAATTGTTGAGGCACAGTTTTATTAATTTGATCATTTTGGTAAATACAGTATCTTCCATCTTTGGAATATACAGAACTGGAAGTATGAACATTTTTATACTCTTTGTTAATACAAGTCTTTAAAAGTCAGACAAAAAGGTGACCATAAGGACGATATTGATAAAACAGCTACATTTATTTTATATATTAGTTAATGCATTTGACATACATTGGGCTTGATTCATATTTGTAAGTAGAGCACAAAAAAAAGTGACTTAGGGCCTGATTCGGAGATGGAAGCAAAACCGAAGGTTCCACGGAACTGAGCATCAGACTGCACATGTGCTACATTCACACTGTGCATTTGTCATGGTTCTTTTGTAATCACGCTCACGGTGGGGACATAATTGAGGAGTGATTTACAGAATAATACTGTTATTCTGAGAGAGTAATAAAATATAACTTTTATTAATGTATCCAATAAAAACGGCGAGAATGTAAAAACAAACAAATAACGTATAGAGACATGAAAAAAATAGATTTTTAAAGGATATCACTATCCTGACGTGGCAGGGTTCCGGTATCTTATAGTCTTTTGAGTATACTTGAAGTATGCTTGATGCATTTAAGTAGAACCACTGCAGAAAGCAGTGATGCAGTCACATATAATCCACACCACACCAAGTTGTAATTAATCAGATGGTATGACTACTCATTCATAATGATGATCTGTGTTGTTCTTGTTAATATGGGGAACCATGTCCCTAACTGCCAGTCAGTGCTTGGCAGGAAAATCTGTTCAAATAACAAATACTAAAGATAATGAACAGGGAGACAAGATGTGGGCAGGCAACCACTAGGGTACTAAGAAAACTCTGAATCTCTATTTAAGTCAGGGGTGTAGCAGGAAGGGTTCAGGTGGAGCACAAGCTCCAGGTGCTGAAACTTCAAAGGGCACCATGCCAGGGCTCTTATCCATGGATAAAGAGCAGTGGCCTAGTTTTCATGGAAATGGAACCTACTCGAACTTAGTGGATCTGAGTCCTGTCTCAGATATCCCTAACAGGCTCAGATCTGAAAATGAGTCAAAACACTGAGATCTTGGGATTGGATCTCAGTGCCTTGTAAAAGATGTCTGGCTGCTTTTGGATCCAGTCAGTGTCCAATACCATGGTAACACTTTGCTAATTGGCTTAAAATAGCTGTCTCTGAGTAGAACTGTGACCTGTTACCATGACAGTGGCCGCTGATTGGATAAGACAGACAGAAGGGCTTATTACACCATCCACACTCTCTTTCTCCTAGCCAGGTCATCCTTCACCTGCTCATACTGTGCCTTATAAAATGTTTAAGGAGTACTACTACTGTATGGCATTATGTGTATATAGAGTAATGCTGAGTGGTATTATACGCTATAATATTGTGAAATTATCAGAATTGAGTGGAAATGACTAAAAAACCCAATGTGAGTTATCTTCTCCTGTAGGGGTCATTGGGTTAAAAACTAAGATGTGCATTTTATAGAAGATGGGATGTAGCCCGTAGCAATCATTCAGGTTTGATCTATTATCTTCTAGATAGTGTTAAATAAATAAGAAATAGAATCTGATTGTTAGCTATGGGCAACATCACATAATGAATAGAACTCCCATCTTAGTAAATTTGCCAGTAATATTTGTTATTAAAATATAAAATGTTTATGGTACATAGTAGAATGTCCTCCGAAAATGGGAGTTTTTGGAGGATATCCTGCAAATAGTCATTGAAAAAGGCCCCTAGGCCGCCATACACCAGCCAAGAGTCTTGGTATTTTTGCAGACCATATTCATCACATTTTAGTCACATTCTAGCTCAAGCGTGTGCCACTAATAGGACAATTAGGGGTACATTTACTAAGATGGGATTTTGACAATTGCAACCAACCAGATTCTACTTTTTATTTATTTAGCACCTTTTGAAGATAATAGATAGAATCTGATTGGTTGTCCATATCAACATAACATCCTGAGCAGAACTCCCATCTTGGTAAATTTGCCCTCTAGAGACTTAAGTTATAGTTTGTGCTTTTCAAAGCTATGACCAGTGTATAATCTAACTGTTATTTTATTCCATGTTTTAATAATGATTTTTATTATCTGACTTTGAGGTAGATTGGTTATTTAAGATTTGAAAAGCTCAGAGGGTGAGATGTACTTATGGGGACATTTTCTAAGCAATATGACTAGATTGCTTACAAAATGCCCCAACATAGCTCCATGTGCAGGGGCCAAAGTGATAGCGATGTGCCCGGCAATTAATATCCAGCATGCTGGATAAAACTAGTAATCACTGGTCTCAGGGACAATGTTCTCACCGGAGAACACTGTCCCTGACAGATCACTCAGCGGCACATCGCTATGCAGCGTTATGTGCAGAGCGATATTGCTGAGCGTTCTGCGCGATCTAGCACATCTCCCTGTGTTTAGGCCCCATAAGTATTGAAAAGTGATAAAATATAGAGTAATATACCACCCAACAACCAATCAGCTCCTCTTAAGGTGCTTACACACAGATAAATTTGGCCAATGATTCACTCTCGTTAATGATTTCCTCTGAACCTCCTGCACAAACGATTTGGTGTCAAATGATGAAAGATTGAGCAAACGATTACACACGTAACGATTGATCTTTAACGATGGTGGAGGGAGAGGGAGCCAATCAATTAGCCTTACCAAATCATTCATCGTGCATACACATGAAACGATTGGTATACATCGCTAACAAATGGTCTCTGATATTTCTGCATGCAGGAAAGATCATCGACCTCTACCAACGACCGTCGGGTTTGTGCATCGTCCGATATATCGTTCATACAATAGGTCGGGAATGCCCAGATCTTTTG
This sequence comes from Crinia signifera, assembly GCF_055691185.1. Taxonomy (NCBI): domain Eukaryota; kingdom Metazoa; phylum Chordata; class Amphibia; order Anura; family Myobatrachidae; genus Crinia; species Crinia signifera. The sequence goes on from NC_139218.1 coordinate 235,196,776, forward strand.
ACAAATCTATCCGTGTGTATGCACAGCCTGCAACATGGCAGAAATTGGACAATTAACTGGCGTTTTATCACCCTCCATTTTATAACTTTTCAAGCGTATTACATCTGGCCCACTATGTCTTACTTAGGGATCCCGAATACATAAAAAAAAATGTATACAAAGTGAAATTGTAGTCCCACTGCAGGTGCAGGGGTCCAAGTGGATGAGTATGTGGTTCAAGTAGAGGGGGGGATGGTTAAAACTGAGTTCCTCCTGAGTAATGGTTATAGTTTGCAAGGCAGTGTCAAAAACCCTAACACTGGTCCTGGCTCTGCCTAATTAGGGGAGGGGAGGGGAGGGGGAGGAATTAGGTGGAAGAGGGAATTAAGTTCCCCTACCTCTCCATTACCACTTTAAGCCCTGTTCCACTGTATTGATAATTTACGGTACCAGTGATGTATCTCTAAAGTGTACTGATATGCTGGAATTACTGTGCAGTATACAGTGTCCTCATAATAATATGCTGTTTTATATCTTTCTAATATTGGCATTATACTAGCTCAAATCTAGAGCACATAAGCATAAGAGTACATACAGGATAAAATAAAACATAAGTGCACAAGCCGAGGTAGCAATTAAGCTATTAGGCGGATGGATCCTTAGCTAAGTGCTTCAGAGCCTGCTTTCATTGCCCACTGCTTCCTATTCATTTTATGTGCTGTAATTACACATTTACCATCCAAAGCACCCAAAACAAGGCAGCTAACTGACCCGTGAGGCCTGCCCGTGGGAGCAATTGTGAAAAGCCATTTTGTGATAAAGGGTCTATAAATTCAGCTGTATTTGTGCAGTTACCGAAGCACAATTTAAAAGCTTAAAAGGTCAATCTGTGGAAGTTTTAGTCCTTATTTCTATTTCAGGTTATAAAAATGATAAATATGTCATGGTCCCTAAAGAATTGTTTATAAAGAATATAAACAATGTTTTTAACCAAGCATAGGTCATGGATCTGATAGTGCTGGTTTTAATTGTAATTTGTTTTCTACATAGAAGTTCTACACCCAACTCCCCAGATTCACTTTCATAGTGGTCAACAAAAACACTGGATTTGCTGCTTCTTTAAGAGTAGTAAAAAAGTGTGATCCATACAAATTGTATTTGTACACCATGTGATGAAAGATTTTCTAAGAAACAAGATTAGCGCAATTCTATATGCTGCCTGTGGAGACATCGTACTATATAAATAACACAAATCACATTTTTGCTTTTAATTCCCTCACTTCAGTTGTAAAATCAAACAGAACCAGTTGCAGAAAAAAACTGCTAATGGGTAAATGAAAAACCGTGCTTTGTTTTTTTTCTGAGAGCTTAGTTTGTTAACAGTGGGGCTGATTTGTGTCATTTAATGTGCTCAGTGGATTTGGGATAAATATCCCTGTCTGTAAGAAAATTATTTTCATAAAGTTGAAGGAACCACATTCATTAATGTCTGGAAGCAATTTTTAGGCAATTAGCTACAGCAAAATTCTTGCCTAAAATGTTTTAAATGTATGCTGTTATGCTATTTATTTTCCCTTGTGAAGATACTTAGTACAGCAACAAGATTATATAAATCCAGAAGCTCCTTAGTGCTAACAATTTTGGGATGAATGCTTAATTATCCTCTTCACTGATCAATGATGATAATTTAAAATTACTTTTTTTCCCCTTATCTTGACTTTGTGTTGACATCACTTTATTTTAATTTTTATTTATTTTTTTATATTTAAGGCTATATAAACACATAAAATGGTGTGTTTCCAATGCAAGTTAAGCTCATTTAAATGACTAGAAATAAATAAATAAATCATTGTCTTAAACGAGACTATATACAATCTTGCTTTGACAGTATGTATTCTGCTTCAGTATGTTTTTATTTTTATTTTGTATTTTTTTCTTAAGCTTTTTGTTCCATTTCAATGTATCTGATGCAGGTCAACACAGCTGAAAACTTAATGTCAAAGGGAGCACATTGTAAATTCAATGAGATATGGATGAGAATAGTTTTTGGCAGCTTGAACAAAATACCTTATTTTGTCACATACATTAAATATATATATGCTGCGGAGGCACCGACCATATTGCTACACGTTGTTTGGAGTGCCGGACCCTCTCTTTCTCTTTCCCTCTCTCTCTATATATATATATATATATATACACACACTGCCATAGATATCAGCAGCAGTAGCAGCTCCTTGGTCTTTATGCGGTCAGAAGAAAAACTTTAATGCCTGATGACGATTAAATATCATTGCATTGCATTGAGACTTCTCTGAAGTTTTTCTTCTGACCACATAAAGACCCGGGTGCTGCTGCTACTGCTGATCTATGGCAGTAAAAAGAGAAAAGAGATGTTCCTTCACGTGGAAGAAAAAAGGTGGCGCTTAGACCTGAGCTGGTCCACTGGCAGCTGCTGGAAAGTCGGATTTGTCAGATCCGAACTAAAGAGAAACACGAAAAAAGTAATGGAAAGCAGCGCTCATGTAACTTTAAATAATATTCTTAAAAAGTATGATTGGACTGATTGTACATTTAAAATAAACACATTTTATTTGTCAAGAATGACCATAAAATTCTGGTATTATATAACCTCGCATGAGGATTATAGACTGTCCGTTCCTATTATGCCTTGGATAATACAATGCTTGGTATACGATAAGAGAAATATAGTTTGTTACCGTCCACCTGAAGGTTGTAAAGTCCAGGCGTTCAGTTTACTCCCTGGGACTCAAGGCCTGGATGTTGTTAGGCCGAGTCACCCTCCAGAATAGGGGAGTCACCCACGATTTGTATTCCCAAAAGACTGGTGCTGGGATCCTTAGGTGTTTTCCGGATAATGTCCCAATTGTTATATGGATGGTGGAGGTCCAAGTGGAATGCAAGGTCCAAGGCTGGTCTGGATCAGTCAAATAATATTTTTAAAAAGGCAAAGCACCTGACGCGTTTCGCCGTTTCAACGCCTTGACAAAAGGTCCCTACATAGGCCCACCAACAGAGTTTCTTATTTCCTTGCTTCAACAGGTATTGGAATATAGTCATTTTCTTTATTCAGGTGAATACTACATGCAGCTCTCTGTGATGGCTATGGGGTCTAATTTGTCTGTGGCCTATGTAAATATATACATGGAACACTATGAAACCGAATACATCATGCCAAGATATGGAGCAAATATTTTATACTTGAAAGCTTCATTGATGACGTTTTTTACTTTGCTTTGGTGACTTGAGATTGTTTGTTGATATGCTCAATGAGTTCAATTCCCTGGAGAACCTGATTCAGTTTAAATATGCCTATGACACTGACCGTATTCATTTTTTTGACATTTTCTTTTTCAAGAAAGAGGTCAGGTTGGTTTAAACTCTATACCATAAATTAGCTGATCGATATAGAGTGTTGATACCCACAAGTCATCACCCAGAGGCCTTTAAGAATGGTCTGACAGTATCACAGTTTCTATGCATATTGGGAAATAATTTGGAGACTGACCAGGTGGAGATCTGGAAGAATACAAGCAAAGATTTATTTTTAGAGGCTACCAGATGAGGGTTCTAGAGAAATGCCTCAGCAGGGCCAGAAACAGCTTTGAAGGCAATATAAGTTGCATGAAAGCCAAAGATGGCAGGAGGAGTTTAGGGGTCAAATGTGACTCCAGACAGTCCATAGCTCTATCAAACAGCTTTGGTCAGTGGTGTGTTCTGATCCTAAATTGAATTTATCTACTAATAAACCCCCTCACATGTACAGCAGGGGAGGTCAAAATTTGAAGGACATGCTCTACAGGACAAGTGCCAGGTCAGTATCCCGATGCCAACCAACCTGGCTGTCAATGAAGAACTACTATTTCCACTGCAGAGCGCTCATTATGGGGGATTAATTTCTGCATCCGGACAATGGACATATATTTGTTTTATTTTATTTTTACTTTGGTGTGACATCTATTTTTATTATAATGTGATGTTAAGGCTATATGTGGAGATCTCTGAGCCTGTGGTCCTCTGTTTACACACTGACTGTAGCTTTTCTGTGCCTTAGTGCATGTTATTATTTATACTAATATGAACAGTTGGGCTGATTTATTTCACAATACTAATGTTTTGTAGGAAGCTATTTGCAACTTTCATTTAGAAATCAACAGGATGCGGCACTTCCACCTTGTGGAACACAGATGATGCTGACTTCCAGGGCCGGTGGAACGCAAGCCAGAAATCAAGTGCATTTTTTGCTTCAGAATGGCATAATATGTTAGTTTCCATAGCATTTTGGCTAGATCCAAGAGGGGGCAGACTTTATTGCACTTTATGAAACATTTTATTAAGATAGTTCCAGCTTGGTACTGACAGGAACTACACACGCACCATCAGTGACGTCACATCCTGGTAACGCACTTCCGGCCACTGCCTCCCGGCGTCTCAGGGCTCCGGTAATCGGTAAGACCTTTCCAAGCACTTATATAAGTTTGTTTGCATTGTCTGCACGTTTGTTCTACCTACACCTTGACAAAGGGGCTAGTCCCCGAAACGTTGGTTTTTGGTCACGTTTAATACAAGTTTTTTGGAAAATCCTGTGAGTGCCGCTGTCTGTTCTTACCTCATTGCATCTCTGATCCTGAAGGCACCAAGGTAGCTGCATCGCTGAGTGGGAGTGCCGGGCCGTACACAAATATCTATCTATCTATATATATATATATATATATATATATATATATATATATATATATGAATGAGTGTCCTTGTGGCCTGGCACTGTCCCTAATAGGCCAAATACCCCATGTCCATCCATCAATAATTCAGCATTTGTAGAAGAAAGGAGGCACTCAGAGGCTTTTCAAAATAGTGTATTGTGTATTGTGATGAGGTAACAGACCAACGTTTTCGGGGCTTAGTATGCCCCTTTGTCAAGGTCAACAAGTAAATCAAAAACAATGTGACAGTGCTTACCTTAAATACTAGTGAAAGGTGTCATCCAGTCTGCCGCAACTAAAAACAAGATGTGCCAGCATTTATTAATACATACTAATAAAAATCTATCACAATTATAAAAATAAACTAAAAAGAATTATAAAAAAAATTGAGCAATAGGGTGTGATATCACAGGGATATATATTGAATAGTTGGAATCACCATATTAAATGGTTTTAGTTGAGGTGATGTTAATTGGTATATTACCATCCGTTGGGGTCTTCTGGTGGAATTTGTGTGTCCAGAAAGAGTGACAAATTATTGTCCTTGATTGCCCTATGTTTTCAAGGGCTCAGGTCTCCCTATTTGGCGTGTCTTTCCTCCTTTGTAGGCTGGATGAATTAGGAATAATACGGATATCCCAAATAAAAGAGTCCAGATAAATCAGGAAAATTTAGATGTCAGTGAGAGATGGGACAGGTCACACTGGATGGATGCAGTAACAGCAGTAATAGGCTCAATGCATTTCCCCGGATGTTGTGTGTCCGGCTTCCTCAGGAAGCCACAAGTATTAAGTGAGAGCCCAAGGCTCAGTATATATAGCAGTGACTTAATTGCTCAATTGATACACCTGTGCATAGGTGCACATGTCAAGCAGAACCAAAAACATAATAAAATATGAGAACCGTCTTCTAGTTTATTTATTCAGATTACCTAATAGTCTAGGAGGCAGTATAGACTATTAGTACATAGTTTTTAAAGGCACAAATATATTTTAAAAAATTGTATATAGAATTAATGAATATGAATATATTTTAACCAAGGGTCACATGACCCAGAAGTGTAAGGAACGGAGGTAGCAAAGATAGAGCACAATATTTCTATATTCTTCATATGGGAGTAGGATTACTTGCCCCAATGCAGTTTGGGACGTTCGGGGGACCACCCGCCGCCGATTGTCGGTATAGGCAGGGCCGGTGCCCTCCTGCAAACTATAAATTTGCGCCCTCTCATACTTCACAAAGGGACAGCGCATGGCCACACAATAGTACCCCATTCCAAATGACACCACACGGTAGCATAATCTTATTCACATTACACAGCACCAGTGCTGTAACTAGTCATTATGGTGCCCTTTGGCAATTGGTGACTGCTCCACCACTGCAGTTAAAACTGGTAGAGTGCTCACCTAAGGCACGCAGCAAAAATTTAGGAGTGTGGCTTTATGGGGAAGGGGTGTGGCCATATAAAAGTACCAATAACACCGTAATGCGCATAACACATAATGCTACACACGGTAATGCCAATTACACATTATTCCACTCCCAGTAATTCCCATTATATATTATGCTACACATCATGATGCCCCTTACACATTATGCTTCACACCATAATGACCATATGACATTATGACACACATTATTCTACACGTAATGCCCTGAGTACTTTTGCATATACCCACAGTAGTAGTGCGGCTTATACATAATGCCCACACTTACCGACAATGTTATTATGCACCATGACATTATATCCATATCACTCTGCTCGTATGTTGCAGTGCACAGCCGCCCCACGTGATGAGGAGTGCGTCTGAATCAAACTGATTTCTTTTCATGCTCTTCTTGTTTTGTGTATCATATATCTAAATCAGTAGACAGCACCCTAAGCCAGTAAGGGGATATAACTAAAAAAAACCTTTCTGACTGAAAGTTTTGCCATCCACATTCCATGAAAACCTAATATATGGTGCGGGTCTCCCACACACTCTCTCCTTGCAATTTTTAGAGTGGCCAAACCACTCGAATCTGACCCAGCACATAACCATACAATAACATCATAAATTTGATTATCATTACTAACTCGACAGCAGAGACCATTTCAACCTATATATCGGAACCAAAAATGAGTAATTTTAGTCTGAGTAAAGATCTTGGGAGTAGAAGGGATAGATGGACGGAAGAATCATGCACTCTTTTTGGGGAGAACCATACCAGCGAAAAAGACAATCACTGGAGCACAGATCTGATAGATTTAAAAAATCTCTTGTATAAACAGACGAAAGCACACTGGAACAAAGTGACTTTTGAAAACTACATGAAATATGAGATGACCCCCAGAGGACTCCGACCAAAACTATTCCCATCTTTTGAACTGGATGAAGACCTGAGAAAGGAGTGGGAAAAAGCCTTATTAAAATGTTCCAGAGACTGTATAGAAATCCTAATCAAGCATGACACTAGAAACTTAGAGAAACTCAACTCAGAAATAGAAAAAATCAGTGAAAAACTGAAACTGGCTGAAAAGGAGGATGATTTTCAGAAAACATACGCTAAATACAAATAAGATCTGGATAAATTTGAGAAAATGTTGATGGAAAGGAAAAGATCCAAATTCCTCAGAGATAAAGGGGACTATACCCAGAATACGGTTTACAAATGGAAGATCAAATCAACAAGAAGAGATCCAGACAATACCTTTAACATCAGCACCTCGGAAGTTGAGTCATCAGAAGGGGAAGATATCAACATTGCCTCCACCAATAAATGGCAACGAGCCCGTTTTTTAGGACAGGGCCCATCCTGGGAAAGAGATCGAGGACCGGAAAATGCAAGAAAATCAGGAGAGGAGGAAAGAAACACAAGAAAAAGGGACAGGAGAGAGTGGGAGAAATACCCACAACGCAACAGACGACAGGCGAGGAAGTACTAAGAAAAGATGAGCTACAAATCATTAACCTCACCCAGAGAATCCTTACAGAACCCCAAATTAATGTTCTATCTAAGGGGCTCAGCTTCTCCCCAGATAATCAAATGGATAGGTTCACTGTACAGAAAGATATACATCTGTATGCTAGGAAACTGCTTCTAAAAAAATTTTTCACGAAAAGAGAGACAGATGGAGAACAGACACCCTATACCCAAGACTTGGATGAAGAGGATGAGCACATTATCAAAATGCTGGAAGATCTAGAAGCAGAAAGAGAGGATAGTGAGGATAATTATGACGCACTCAACCTGAAGCCGCTTAAAAAGAAATCGACATTTACTCCGAATGCCCAAATATGTCCACAGGTGCAAATATTCATAGAACTAGTATCCCGAGACCTGGATAAACTCTATATGAATAAACAACGTAAAATCTGTCAGAATATTACCAGAGAAGAGCAACAAGCACTCAAAGAGATGCAGAAGTGGGAAGATACTATATTCAAACCCTCAGACAAAGGGGGGAATAATGTGCTGTGGGACATTGAGCTATATATGAAGGAGGCTAACCGGCAATTATCCGACATTACAACCTACAAGAGACTCATATTCAATCCAACTGCTAATTTTCTCAAACAATATGAGAAGATGATCAAGATAGCCTTTGATAGAGGCATAATCTCCAAAACAGAAGCCGAGTATCTAGAGGTAACCAATCCAAAAACATCTACTTTTTATATGTTACCCAAAATACATAAACACAGAACCAATCCATCGGGGAGACCCATAATATCGGGCATTTCCAACCTCACTGAAAAAGCAAGTACTTTTATCGATCACTATCTGAGGAGATTTGTGGTAGAACTACCCTCCTATACCAGAGACTCCATGGACATTTTACGGAAACTGGATGGTGTACATGTACTAGAGAACACACTACTCTGTACCTGCGATGTTGAATCGCTCTACACGAGCATTAGTCACCAGAAAGGGATCCAGGCGACTCAGTACTTCCTAAAAATGAGGAAGTATGAAGAAATCGACGAATTTGTCCTGGAGCTACTCGAGTTCGTCTTGACCCATAATTTCTTCACTTTTGATGACAGGTACTACCTCCAAGTTCGCGGGACCGCGATGGGGAGTACCTGTGCGCCAACCTATGCAAATTTATACCTGGGTTGGTGGGAAAGGGAATGGGTATTCAACAGCGAAAACGAGAAATACACCAACTGCATTGTAGGATGGTATAGATACATAGATGACATCCTGATAATATGGGAAGGGAGTGTGGATCTCCTGAAAGAAATGATCGAATGTCTCAATCAGAACACTTTCAACCTGAGACTTACCTCATGTATCAGCTAGAATGAAATTTCTTTCCTAGACCTCAAAATTACCAAAACAGAAGATAACAAACTGACTACGGACATCTTCCGCAAAGAGACGGCCACAAACAGTATTCTGCATAAAACCAGCTCCCATCTTCCAGCCACTCTAAAAGGGATACCCAAAGGGGAATACATCCGCTTGAGAAGAAACTGTTCTGAAGACCACACATTCGAACTAAGGGCCAAAGAACTAAGAGATAGACTGCTTTTGAGAGGATACAGCAATAATCTCCTAAAACAAAAGATCTGGAGAAGATGAAGAAGATTACCAGTGTGGCCAGACATTTTATAAGATATCATCAGAGTAACCCCAAAGGTCTCAAAGCCATCAGCTTGGAAAAAGTAACCCTGGGAATTAGAGGAGGCAACATAACCCAGGAGCTCCTGAAAAAAGAATCTAAACACATCTTCCTAATGAACAGCTTGAAACCACATGGACTCAATGAAGAGATTCAGTATTCTGCATTTCTATAAGTACAGTGGAACAAGATAACCATCAAAAATTCCAATGCCATCTATATTAAGCACCAATATTGGCTCAAGAGTCAATTTAGGTGATCTAGTACCCAGATAACACTGGGGAAGAATTTCCTTACCAGGACACTCCTATCATAAGACCACCCAGTACCCTATGCTCAATAATGTATATCACATGGTACTTGTGATATCAGATGTGATTTTTACATCTCTGTCACTTACAAAGATGGAGAGGGAATAGACCCTATTTCACCTAATACTATCACAATTATAATATCCCTTCAGATCCATCCCAGAAGTACTGACCCTATATAACAGGGATAGGATACATGTGTCGTAATCCACCAGACACATTAACTGTACTGATACTACGTATATACCTATCCATTCTTTAACCATCCACCTATTTATATCACAATGACTATATTTAATTATGCAACATGTTATACAGTACTTACTGTTATGTCACGTTATTACTAATACACTATACGTGTGTCACTGTGGTAAACTATAACATATCTTATAAAATATGGACCATTATCCATCCTTCGACTTTATGATTCAGCACATTAATGTCACCAGTCATATTTTAATACAGCACACTTATCAATCATATACACTACTTTAATCACAATTTAATGATCCCACACCGCTTATGGATTTCATTTAACAGATGACACCATTATACCATCATCACCCACATTTGATTATTAGACTATAATTCTATTCTGCATGTTTTTGCACTAAATTTGCACGTTTTTTCTCACTGTCTTAATATATTTTTTTCAGTACTCACTTGTTCACACTTTAATGATTATCACCTAGAATAATCCATTATGTATATAACGCATAATAACCACGTAACACACAACCACGGATGTCAGTAAAAAATCATCACAAAAATAAAAATATATAAAAACAAAAATAAAAATAAAAATATTATGAATGTTTATAATAGATTCCAGTATGCTATATAGGAACATATCTAGAGGACCATCAGAAGAACCATTTGAAAATAATGATTTCTAGAGTAATAGCAGTGTATGCACATACTTTCAATGTGATTGCACAAGTAAAATTACATAATATGTACTTTCTCCAATAACAAGGAAAACACGATAGGAGATGTTGAAGATTTTAATGTTTAAACAAGGGTAGTACAGTATGGTCTAAGACGGATATATGTGGATAAACCTGTACAAAAAGAAGAGGATAATTACAGATCTATGATTATGTAAACATTAAAAGAAAGCTCTGCGATAAATACCTGTCAAACAGAGAACCTATCATAGCGCTAGTACCATTTGAAAAAGACATGTAAAACACTGGATTGGTCCGTGCAAAAAAACGCCCATGGAAATGTCAATCCCATAAATATAGCCAAAGGAGGGCAGGTCTGACATATAGGTTAAGCCTTGAAAAAGCTGTAGTAGGGCGAAATGCGCATCGGCTAATTTCTCCTGTCATAATCCGTTCACCCATGTAGCCATTGTAATTTATGTGTTTATATGTGGTCAGTTTTACCTCAGTCATATATGTGTGTATAGCAGGCAGAGAATCCCTGTAGTGGAGCGCTCAGAGACTGCGGGCGCACGCCGTCTGCCACACAGAGAACGCCTGACAGCGGGTTCACCTTATCGGGAAACGCTGAATGTCAGTCTATCTGTAGCAGCACACGGCTAGTGCGGGCGCAAGCTGCCAGCTGTACAGAGAAAGCCGGAGAGTGCTCTTAGTAGCCGGGCAGCGATATCAGTTAATACCCCGCCGGAGATATATCATCTTTTACGTGCATATATTTACCACTGCCTTATTACATGTCCTCACTGCCTCATTACTTGAGGTGTGTAAACAAATAGCATCGAGGCATAGTATGGTAAAACACTGCATTATATGCCCAATATAAACTGTATAGCACGGTAAAAATCTGAGACCTCGCGATGATTAATAACAATCAGTGATTACACTACTATTCCTATGGGGAATGTATCTCTCTATGAATAAAGATCATATGCACAACTGAATTTGTAAGGAAGAAAGTAAAACCAATCTCACTCAATAATTGCCCAGTGTGTAGGGCAACTCAAGATTGCATAATAAATCTAATCAACATTTGCACTCTGTATGTGAACTAATTTGTTCAACACAACACCCCTGACGTACCTTGTATGCTATAATAAATATTGGTATTGTATAATTTAAGAACTGTATAACGCTGACATATGTACGACACAATCCAGAGATTGGACCATGTGAATATAGGGGTGAAACACCAGATATAGAGGGAGAGGTGTAGGGCTATGCGGCAAACACAATCCCACTCTGTATAATTATTTAATGAACACCAACAGAGTTGCTGTTCGGAAGAGTGACATTGTGAGCACTCGTTGAACAAAACTGACACATAAAGACAAATCTGTCGTTAAATCACTGTGGCTTTAGTAGGAGTGAAATTTAGGTGTGGATGCTGAGAAAGGCAACACAAGCCAGAGAATAAAGATCAGCTATTGATATCCACAGCACACAAGTGCACAAGAAGATACTTTCTTGCAACAATTTATATGCTGATACATAATTGGAATACTTAGTGATCTTTATGTTGCAACTGCTTAATAGCACACACTAGTCAGAGGAGAGGATAACTCTGTATAAAAATTGCATCAATATTTGTGGACTGAGGGCAGAATTGATCAGCACTCATTAGATAATAAAGGCAACACAATGCCTATATAATAATACGCACAGTTGGCACATGTAATATAACAAGGCATCTTTAAAGCCTTTTCATTGCAATATCTGTGAACGGATAACAGAGACTTATTTTAAATCTTTCTAATTTCTCTTTTTTCTTATATATCTATCACTGTTTTTAATATATTTCGCCAATTGGATCCCTGTCACAGGGAACAGACTATCAGGTCACGTATAATTAAATAAATAATAAAAATTACAAAATATTTAAAAAATGGCCTGCTAGCTTTTGAGTTATTCTGCATTAATAAAATATATACCTTCGGGTAATTTTTAAGTCCATTAGAGACTATGTGGATGAGGAGTGCGTCTGAATCAAACTGATTTCTTTTCCTGCTCTTCTTGTTTTGTGTATCATATGTCTAAATCAGTAGACAGCACCCTAAGCCAGTAAGGGGATATAACAAAAAAAAACCTTTCTGACTGAAAGTTTTGCCATCCACATTCCATGAAAACCTAATATATGGTGCGGGTCTCCCACACACTCTCGCCCCACGTGACTCCTCAGCTGGCCGCCGGGAGCGCTCAAACTTAGAAAAAGAAAAAGTACTCTCTTTTGCCGGGGGCACTGCTTTTGAAAATAGTTATTAAAACTTAGCTTTTAATATTTAGACAATTTATTAAGAATAAAATGGACACACGTTGACGCTAACAATACATATAGTAAACATATAATGAAGTGCACAGCACTACTGCGGTGCTTGCACTAACACTCACTTATACAGCAAGTATCGTTTGGATCACTTGTATAGTGTGTTCAAAAATTCAATGTTCACACTCAATTCTACTGAAATAAGGGAGTGGCACAGTTAATTATTAAGCGGACATCTATTGACATCCATAAGCAACACGCTGCGAAATATCTGAGTTGTCACAATTTCCAAAAAGAGGGGGTAGAGCAAATAATGATATTTATTATAGTATCTTCTGACCCTGTCTCCCTTTTCCACAGGTATAGACCATCCTATCCGTGGCAGAACTTAGTCAGAAGTTACACATACTGTCTAGTAAAGTTATTTAAATGATACGATATACCACGATTGGTGACAGTATGGATAATCAGAAAGTGACTATTAGGTTTAAATACCACATTACACAGTAACACTCTGTAACCAAATTATGTCACTTCATAGTGAGGAAACAAAGATTAGACATTGTAACACTTTGCTTCACTAAAAGTTGCATATCAAGTGATTGCTCAGTTTGAATTCATGGAGGGGTAACACAGGGTAATGTTTATGATATTATTAGAGGACAATATAGAATGTTGTCCGCTCAGTTCAATTCATACATCTGTGTTGACTCCTCGGATTAGTAACAATATGGATATGTATTGTGACAAAAACATGGAAAATAAAACAATTGATGAAAAAGGGTGTGCATTAATTCACACCACTGAGAACAGTCTTTTTTAATAAAGGCTGTGTATATTCGCGTTCGTACTTTCTTATATCAAGTACCTAGAAAGCTCTAATGGTTATCATAAACACAATTGTTATGTGGTACTGCAGAATCAATGTACAGAGAAAATATTTTCCTGATCTGTGGACAAATTTAGTTGATAAGGCTTTTATGCTTTTTACTCCTGGGTCTATTCAAAAGTAGGTAAGGCAGAAGTTGCCGTGAAAAGGTAGTGAAAGAAATACCCTCTGATTCCAGAGCCGCTGCTTCCTGCAAAGAACTCGGGGCTTTGCAATTGCAGGTGAGCGAGTTCTATGTGGTCTCAGTTTATTAGGGTGAAGGGAAAAGGTACAGTTGCAGTCCTTAGTATGTTTGGACAGAACCCTGATAGTCTCCCAGTGCAGGGTCCCTAGCCACACACTTTGGATGAGTGTGTACCAGTGCTGGAAAGTGCCAGTAAATAGAATGATGGGATCACTGATACACCGGTGTGGGCTGCTGCTTGCCACATACAGGGTGTAGTGGTGGAAAGTGAGCGGCACACCGGTTAGAGCAGTGGGGTCCCTTAGGGGGTAGACAGAAAAAGGTAGGGGAGACAAGCTGCTCTGCGTGTGCTGTAACGCAGTGTCCCAGAGTTGTGATTGAAAACAGTATTTAGCGCTGCACAGGAAAAACACACCCTGCTAATATCGCAAGTCTATATCATTTTCTCTGTAAATACAGTAGTCTGTGCGGGGATAGGCAGGAGGTTAGTAGGGATTGGTTTTTGCAATATGGTGCCTGCCCAAATCTAACCCCCCTTATGACTAGCGCTTGTCAGCGCGATAATCCGTGCAGCTTTTATCTGTACAATGCTAGGCAGTGAGCTTGCTGCTAGCGTTAAACAAGTCCTAGATATTAGGACTATGAGTACAGTAGTTTTGTACAGGGAGAGCGGGAGGTTTACAGTGTGGGTCCAGTGCAGGACGTTACCTGCCAGTGTCCGACCACACTGGTAATTACACGCTGTCTGCACAGAGATCTGTGTAGCGCGTGTTAGCTCCCGTCTGTGCCCGGAGGAGTAAGTGAAGTCTCATCAGCTGTACTGCAGTAAATCGTTCATGCCGTCAAGAGCTGTATGACGGTGAAGGAGGTTACAAACGGCCGTTTCGCAATGGCTGCTTCATCAGTGAGCGCTCATCAGGGACGATGCGCAGGTCAACATCGCGACCATCGCGACCATCGAACCTGCGCCAGTGACGTCACGGAGACGGCGCCAACCCGGAAGCCGCCGATGGAGAGCATGGACGGGACGCACAGGGGGCGGGTAAGTCTCCTATATATTATACTGTTTTTTGCATTATGTTTGTGCTTACTCTCAACTGACGACGGAGCCTGCGAGCTCCGAAACGTTTTGTTTCCTGCACATGGAATAAATATTCCTATTTGGATTTCACCATTTACCACTGACTCTGAGTGCCGCTTACTCCCGCTACATATTTCTGGAGGACGCTCACCCTCTGGCTAGAGGGCACCGGAGCAAGTCACCTGTTGGCATTTCCCCAGTCCTGAGTGCCGGCCTCCTCGTCCTGTATATATATATATATATATATATATATATATATATATATATAAATAACGCCCACAGTTACATACAGTTACACATACGTAACTGCTGATCTATGTGTGCTGCCTGCTAAATATGTTTTGTAATTATTAATTATTTCATGCTTAGATCAGTCTTACTGGGTTCTACAGTGCAATGTTGGAGCTAGACCCCAGGAAGTCTATGGCAGTGTGATATACTCTATTATATATCCCCAGGCAACCCCATCCATGGCTGGAGCAGCTCCTACCTGAGACGCTGGTGGCCAGCTGGCAGTCACTGCAGCCCAGGTTCTCCTTCTCCTCCTGCCTCCTAGGACTGACTTCAAGCACCCACTGATCCTTCCTAAGTCTCACCCTCGGCCCCCCACAGCTCCCCTTCCCCCTGCCTGCCCAGCTTCTCCTTCCTGAGGGAGTGCGGAGTTCGAGTTCCAGAAAGCGCAGACTGTTCAATGGTCACCCCATGCCCACGCACTGCAGGGTGTGCTCAGTCCCGTGTACACCACCTCACTGCACAGAGTGGCAGTCACAGCAGCTCGGCGCCTCGTCAGCTCAGCGCCTCCCTGCACTGCAGGAGCTGCTGAGTGGCTAGCGCCGGCCCTGGGTATAGGCAGCAAAGGCAGCGGGATCCCCTCAATTTCCCCGGCCACCAGAGAGGCGTCCACTAACCGTGTGGTCTCCAGGCAACCAACAAAGTGTCCACTGTGACGTCAACGATGCCACTCGGCAGATAATCCCCAAATGGGTGTCCAGGACCGGAGGTGATGTCATAACCGGAAGTCACTCCCTGGACGTATTGTCTATATATATATATATATATATATATATATATATATATATATATATATATATGCGGAGGGATGCCGGCACTCCAATCCTCTTAGTAGTAGGTACCTGGTGCCTTCACAATGCGAGCAGCAACGCTGAACGCTGGATACAGTCGGGGGTGTAGTGCGGCACTCAGGACGGTGTTAAGAAAGAAAACAGGAGCCAAACTTGACGTTGACGTTTCAGCCTTGCGGCTTTTATATGTTAGCTGTTTTGATAAAAGCCGCAAGGCTGAAACGTCAACGTCAAGTTTGGCTCCTGTTTTCTTTCTTAACACCGTCCTGAGTGCCGCACTACACCCCCGACTATATATATATATATATATATATATATATATATAAAGAGAAGTGGACGATCCGGCACTCTGTCCTGTGGATGTTGGTGCCCCGATGCCTTCTTACACGATTTGTAGAATGATAGAAGAAACAGCGGCACTCAAAGGGTCTTGTTTAAATCTTTAGTATTGTATTTCCATAACAACGAAATTTAACATGTAGATACACTGCACATGGTTCAAGCACTCCAACGTTTCAATGCAGCAAGCATTTTCCTCAAGGAGCCATGTCAGTTCAAACATATGCTTGCTGCATTGAAACGTTGGAGTGCTTGAACCATGTGCAGTGTATATATATGTGTATATATATATATATATATATATATATATATATATATATATATATATATATATATGTACAAAAAGAAACACAGGAGGAGCGCTCCATAGTGTAAAACCAGATATGATTTAATAGATATAAAATATCCACGGTACAGTCAATCAGTACTTGTACCGTTTTAAAAACAGCAGTGGGCTGGTTACCACATGATGTATATATAACAAGCCAGGCAAGCCTCCTACCACCATCCGGGGCAACTGCAGCACGACACGGAACCTCACCGAACACTCTGTGAGGGAAGCGGTGTACCGACAGGCTGGAGAGGATCAGATGCGGCAGGGGATTCCCGACAGACACAGAGCTCGCCGTCACCAAGGCCCGCCCTAATGCATTTCGTAATCCACTTCGTCAGAGGGCGTGCCTGGTGGCCGGCAGCTCCAGACTAAAAAGGACACCGTGACCAATGAGAACAGAGTATGCACGTATCTGCACCAGCACATACGATACTGGTCTTACAAAGAAATGACCGCACATGATATACATAATAAACGTACAGGTGTAAAAGAGAACTATCGTATCTAGTTTTCAACCAGATTATAGCTTAAAAGCACATCTCTTTAGAAGCAGGTAATATGCGCAATCCAGTGTTGTCCAACTTAAAACAAAAAGGGTATTTTTTTATTTTTTTTTTTTTTTTTTTTGGGATATGGGCAATTTGTTTCCGACAGCCTCTAGGTCGGCAGTTAATAGAAAAATTATATATATCTGAAATTAGATCAGTCGACACAGCAGGTAGATCTCCACTGTCATCACATAGTGTCCAGAGAGACAAAAATATAAAAATATAGGGCTCATTTGCGATTTTTTTTGCACCAATAGTCGACAGGGCTATGTCGACATTTTTTTTTATTTTATTTTTTACTTTTTTTGAAAAAAGGGGGCATTATTTAATTCTATGGGAGACACTTATGATTGTGCACATTTCACAATATATTTATGTACAGACACGTGCATAACATATAATAAAACATTTATACACTTAAAAACAAATACACTTAAAAACTGATCATTTGACCGAAATAAATGGACATAGCAGTACACTAAAGAGCGAGCAAACATGAAAAAACAGGAGAGCACAAGGCATAATGAATTGAAGGTGATTTTTTTTTTTTTTATTTTTTTTTTAGCCCATTCACAATTTGCTTGTTTTGGGTAAACAAAAATTATTATGCAGGGGAAAGAATATATACTTATTTGTTTATGAACGGGGTGATCTCATATCCCTCATTAAGTCCCTCCGGGACTAAGGTATTTAGGGTGAGGATCCAGTATGTCTCGCGTCTTAACAGAGTGCGATCTCGATCACCCCCTCTTTTATTTTGGGGTACCATTTCGATACCTCTTACTTTAAGGCCTGCTGGGTTACAACTATGTTGATTTTTAAAATATATATAATATATATAATATATATATATATAAAGAGAGAGAGAGAGATATTGAGTATTCATTATCCAAATATCCATTATCCAAAATATTCCAGAAACCATAGTTTCAAGAATGTACTTTTTTTTTTTTTTTGCTGAAAACCTACTGGGGACATCTGTAGCTGGCACTACTGGGGACATAATATGTATTTGTTACTAAATATGTGAATAGAAAATTATTAGTTGGCATTGAAAATTCATGAGATTCAGTCAGTGCATGAGATAGCATACAAACTTTGTTTCATGTTTTGAAACCTTGTTTCGTGCACAAAAAATATATATTTGTGGGCATTTCATGTATATACTAATCACTGCACTACTTTACCACAATGGTACTTAAAATACAGTGACCTTTTTTTTTTTATTACTAATGTTTATTGAGGCTAAAAAGTTTCCTGCAAAGTAATATTTATCTTTTTTATATATAAAATATTTTTTTTACTGTTATGAATTATGTGGTATAAATATGTTTCAGATTTGCAATTCCTCAGTTTAAGTAAATTTTGGACATGAATTAATAGCTTTTTGTACATTTGTTCTAAAGAAATATATTTTTATTTATATTTTCTATTAAAGAAACTTTACAGGTAATATATGTCTATTGATTAATGAAGGTTACATACCTGACAACATTTTAATAACCTTTTCATGGAAATTTTGTAGCTGCGAAGGTGCATTTTAACACATCCCACTTGGCTCACCCTTGGTTGGTCATGATGCATCATTGTCCAATCCCCATCACGTTCTGCTAACCAAGATTACTTAGAATGTATTATTTTACATTAATTACTATTTTGTCAATAAATGCTAAAATGTATAAACCCAGGGGACATTTCATGGCAAATTTTCCAGGGACAAATCATCAAAAATTGTGACTATCACTGTCACACTATCAATGTTTTAATACATTTGGCAGCTTTTTCAACTGTATGAGTGGGTATTGATTAAATAAATTAGTGATGGAACATGTTGCTTTAATAGATGATAATTTGAGGCAGGGGTGTAATCCACATAATTTCCATTAAGTATTAATCACAAGGCAGTTCTGCTGTATTCTACATGGAAAACTGACATTGTACAAATAACAAATCCTCCTGTTGCAGTGAATATATATAGTAAGCATAGGCGAATCTAGGGGTGCACAGGACCACCCATTAGCCCATTTTGTAGCTGAGGGATGGGGCTTTAGCCCCTGGGAACCGGAGATACTGCCAGGCTAAGCTGGAACGTTTTCCCTTAAGAATAACATGGGACCCGCTAATTCCGACCCCACCCAGTTCAACGGCTGCCAGTTCCCCCTTCGGCATCACTGAAGCTCGAGGTTGATCTCAGTCTAACCCAAATCGCTGGACCTTCAATCTGATACCAGGCTCCATATGGGTTCATTGGTTCCATGGATATTGAGGTTAAACCGTTTTTTTTTCATGTCTTAAATGTAATTTCATGACTGTTTATGTTCTTTGAGGGCAGATTTCTCTGGAACCAAACAGCCCAGTTTCACGGGACCAAAATCATTCGAAGCCAACTCAAAAGTTCTTCAATATGATTCTGGCCTCATGTAAATGGGTTAGTTGGTTCTGAAGATATAGCTGGTTGGTTAAAGGGGGGTAGGGAGAGGGGAGTGGTTGTCTCTCCCCCTCACACCAGAAAATGCAGGGACTAGGCTCGTGTATAAGGGGTCAGCCTGGGAATGTCCCTGCATGATCCTGGGACCATATTCCCAGGTAAATCCCTGCATTTTCTGTTGTGAAAGGGGTATTATTTCAAACAGCCATGACCTGCAGTGCTCTGAATACAGCCGGGCAGCCTCCTGCTCTCTGCCCAGCTGTCAATGACTGTCTCCCCTGCAGCTTCCGCTCCAATTCTTCTCCCCGCTTTCACCTCAGCCCGCCCCCCCCCCCCCCTTTAATCATGTGGTGCCGGCACCCGGCGTGCTCCCCCGACATCACGCACAACAACAGCGCGCACAATATTTCAAATGTCCACTCGGCTAGAGGGGACACCAAGAGGGGAGTGGAAGCGTGCTCTGTGAGAAGGCTCATATAAAAATTTACAGTAAGTGGCACTTTTGGGGGCATTGCTTAGGGGACACTACAAGTGGCAGTATGTGGGGGCATTACGCATAATGTGTGGCTTAATGTGTAAGGGGAATTACGGTGTGCAGCATCAAGAGGAAGGGGCATTATGTGTGCAGCATCATGTGTAAGGGGCATTACGGTGTGCAGCATCATGTGTAAGGGACATTATGTGTAATGGGTACTATGGTGCGCGGAATCATGTGTAATGTGTACTATGGTGTGCGGCATCATGTGTAATGGGTACTATGGTGTGTGGCATCATGTGTAATGGGTAATGAGTAATGGGTACTATGGTGCCATCAAGCAAGAACCCCCTAGCAATGCGCACGTAGGTAAGCAGCACTTATGTGGCAAATATGTAATGGGCATTATGGTTTGTTATATAGTATGTAATAGGCATCATGATGAGTGGCACAATGTGTAAAGGGCATTATGGTGTGTGGCCTTATGTGTAATTGGCATTACGGCGTGTGGCTTTATGTGTAATGGGTATAACGGAGTTTGCTAAAATGTGTAATGGGCATTACTGTGTATGGTCTAAAGTGTAATACCACACCCCTTTTTGTGATGCCACGCCTCCTTCCCATGAGGCCATGCCCCTTTTTGCCACGCAAAGATCCCCCTGCTATTATGTCTAGATCTGGGACCATCCATTACCATAATTCTAGATTCGCCTATGATAGTAAGGTACAGTACAGTAATTGTCCATCATATTTTTATATGGGTGCATAGTAAAGCGCTAGGTAGTGATAACCCCCTTGATTGATTTTCTACTGTATGTGACTTAAATAATAAAAAGAGCTACTGCAGTGGTAAGAATGAAATTGAATGTAAGTGTATTACTATTCATCTAAATGGGTGTGCCATATCTTTCCTACTTGTTGTGCATGCATGTAAGATGCTCGCATACCCCATTCACAGCAATAGCACGTGCAAGTGTGTGAGGGAATGGAACGCTGAGACGGTATGCTCTGGCGCACCGGCCGGATGAACAAAGGTGGCTCCATCTGAGTGAACCATATTACTAACCTAAATATATACATGTATCTGTGTGATAACCTCATATTATTCCCACAATCAGGAGTGGATTGGGAACTAAAAGTGGCCCTTGTTGAAGAAGCCTTACTTGGGGGCACCAAATCATATGTAGGGGAAACAAACACCAAAATAGGTATTGATACTGTACATCACTCACCTGTTTTAAAGCCATTGGTTTCAATATGCTTGACAGTCTAGGGGTCCCCAAGACCTCCAAGTTGTGGTGACAAACCACAAACCTCCACATTTCAAATAATACCCCATCTCCCCCACTGAGACTGAACTTAGATGATATTTGCAGTGTTGGGTACTCTGCCCTGTGACTTATTACACTATATTGTATCATTTTTATTCCTTATTCCTTTCTTTATGTATTGGGGGGGGGGGACTACTTTGAGGACTATTCACTATCATCAGGAAAGGTACCAAAAGCCTGGAGAATAGCAGAGGTAGTGCCATTATTCAAAAAAGGAAAAAAGGAGGAACCCACTAATTACAGACCTGTTAGTTTAACATCAATAGTGGGTAAACTATTTGAAGGATTTTTAAGAGATGGTATCCAGGAATATTTAGGCCTTCATAGTTTACTCAGTAATAACCAGCATGGGTTCGTGAAAAATCGTTCATGCCAAACTAATCTACTTGATTTCTATGAAGATGTTAGCATCCTTGATAATGGAAACACTGTAGATGTGATTTTCCTAGATTTTGCGACACAGTACCACACAAGAGGTTAATAAATAACATGGAGGACCTGGGATTAAGGGCAAATATCTGTAGATGGGTAGGGAACTGGCTGTGTAATAGAGAACAAAGAGTGGTCGTGAACAGTGCCCTATCAAATATGACACCAGTACTAAGTGGGGTGCTTCAGGGTTCGGTTCTAGGGCCCATTTTATTTAACATTTGTATTAACGATATTGGGATGGGTTACTCAGCAATGTATATATCTTTGCGGACGATACAAAACTGAGCAGAGTTATTAAATCATCAGAAGATGTCACCACGCTTCAAAATGATCTTGACAATCTAGATCAGCGGTTCTCAAACTGTGGGTCCTGACCCCAAAGTGGGTCCTGATCTTCATATAATGGGGTCGCGACTCCAAACTGCTGACTATCAGGCTGATGACTTTTCTCATCTCAGTCAGTGATTCAAGGAGTCCGACAAATCTGTTGAATTGTCTGTTATTTTAGACTCCTCCTATAATTTTGTGCCTCCACAATGCTGCCATGTATGTGCTGTCTGCTGACTACACATGTGATGTGATGACCTTCTGCAGTAACTTGCTGGGGTCCTGTCATTATTTTTATCGTTTGATGGGGTCCTTGAACGAAAAAGTTTGAGGACCCCTGATCTAGATGAATGGGTAAAAAAGTGGAAGATAAGGTTCAATGTGGACAAATGCAAGGTCATGCACCTTGGGAGACATAACCAGTGTGCTAGTTATAACCTAAGCGGGGATGAATTGGGTAATTCAGTACTCAAAAAGGATCTACTGTAGGAGTCCAAATAGACAACAAACTGGGGTGTAATGCTCAATGTAATATAGCAACAAAAAAGGCCAACAAAATTATAGCATGTATTAAAAGGGGCATGTAAACTAGGGACTCAAAAGTAATTATACCTCTGTACAAATCATTGGTTAGACTGCACCTCGAATACGGAGTACAATTCTGGGCCCCACGCTATAAAAAGGACATCATAAAATTAGAAAAAATCCAAAGAAGAGCAAGAAAGCTTATTAGGGGAATGGAGAATTTAAGCTACGAGCAAATTGGGACTATTTACACTAGAGAAGAGATGTTTAAGGGGGGATATGCTCAACATGGGCCTCATTCAGATCACTTCGGTACTGCGTGCTCATGTTATTCGCGGGGCGATAACCCCTGGTGGAGTGTTGGCTGCCTTTTTATTTGCACAACAGAAAATATTTTACCTTTAGTTTGACAACTCATATTGCCTTGCCCGTTCTTCTTCCCACAGGTGGAGAAGCGGTATCAGCACAGATAACAGCACTGATCCGCTTCCCCTTCATATTGGCCACTCATACATTTATCGCTGAGTGATGCCAGATGGGTAAGATGCAGGTAACAGTGCAGAAAATGAACAGCTGCCTCCCCAGGCTCTGCATCACAGGAGTACTCATATGCACATGTGCTCAACCTGCTGAAGACATGCTGTGTGTGGTGGCTCCACATCCAGGGCACCAGCTGAAACCTCTGCCTGCTACCCTGCCTTTACTACCAATGCCTGAGGTGCCTCCCTGGCCCAAGACATCATGCAGGATGAATATTTCCATCCCCCCCATACACCAAGTAGGTGGTATACTGCCCCCCCCCCATATTACCCCCTCCCCTCCCATACACCCTGCATTATGAGTGATGGACCTTCACCCTCCAATACATGCTTTGTGACCTTCCCCATTATACACCGTGCAGAGTAAGCAATATAGTGTAAGTACTTATTCCCTCTCAATATGGTCTCTAATCCCCCCTCCTCCCCATACACCGTGCAGAGTGAGTACTGATCCTTGCACTCCAATATGTGCTCCCTCCCCACTATACACTCTGTGACTCCTCCCTCCACTATGTATCATGCATTGGCCCTCACACCCCTAATATGTACTCAGAGCCCCAAACATACACACACACTGCAGGCTAAGTATAGTAGAACTCCCCCAACTATACACTGTAAGCATTGACCATCAACCCCCCCCCCCCCCCAATATGTGCATGGTGAATACTGTAAGACCATAGTATTTGCCCACTGTGATGACTTCCCAACCCCATACACCCTATGCTATGCTGTGTAGTGACTCCCACAATATGTGCACTCTACCCCTCTTACACCCAAGGTAAGTACTGACACATACCCCCCTCCACCATACACTTTACAGGGTGAATACTGTACACCTCCAATAAACCAGGCATGGCAGACTGCATTCAGCATCCACAGTGGTAAGGAAGGTGTCATGGTTAGGGTAGGGGGCCCTTTCAAGATTTTGCTATGGGGGCAACAAAGTTCTATTTATGCCCCTTGTCCAGACAGGACATTACCTGATCTTGAGCACTGTGACACATTTAAGCTGTGTTATAGTGTGTACACACGGTCGACATGCCATGCGATGCGAGTCCCGATGCGATCTCGGGACTTGCATAGCACGGCATGAAGGAGAGAAGAGGAGAGGACACGATACATGTCACCTGGGTGCTGCGACACCCGGGGCCGTGGCACAGCAACAGCTTCCCTCGCCACCCCCCATGCATATATCAGAGGCCACACCCCCCGCCGTCCTCTATACACAGGACTTCCGGGCCACTATACTTCAGCTCTGCAGCCCCAGGAGAAGCCCCTCTGGCCGCCGGAGTTATGTGAGTAAAGGTACAAAGACTATATAGTGCAGATCTGCACTATATAGTCTTGCCTGCCCTCACTATGTCGCTGCCGATTTGCGCTCACTCGGGAGCCGCATCGGCAGCGCATCGGGCTCGTTAGCCCTAAAAAGTACACAATCGGGATGCGATATGGTGATATATGCACTATATCGGCAACATCGGAACCCATATCGTGCCCGTGGGTACACACCTTTAGCCTGTACTTGAATAAAACATCTTAAAACTTTGAGTGCCAATGTTGCTGTGAGCGATCCTCAAAATATCCATTACAAATGCCAACATCACTCACAGCAACTATTATTTTAGTATAAAGAAATGCAAATACAGCCAAGTCAATTAATTGAAGTTCAGTTAAATATTGCACCCAAAAAAAGAACAGTCCCTGTGAGTGGAGCTGGCATTTTTAACGGATATTTTGAGGATCTCTCACAGCACCGTTGGCACTCAAAGGGTTACTAAAAAGGGTTGCTTGCCAATTTTCACACCTATGTTGACAAATTCTCTTGGCACTCAAAGGGTTAAATAACAATATTATACAGTTGCATTATTTGCATATAATCAAGCATCCAAACATCCACACTTCTCCATTCCCCCCTTTTCCCCATTCCAACCATTGCTTTGTTATATCCCTTTCTTTATTAACTTATCACAACAGAATACCATATATACTCGAGTATAAGCCTACTTTTTCAGAAGATTTTTTTATGCTGAAAAAGCCACCCTCGGCTTATACTTGAGTGAGGGTCCCACTTGAGTCAATGGCAGGTATTCAATGCTGTTTGCGAGTGGTGACAGCGAGCAGGGCCTCCTGCTCGCTGTCACCACTCACCCTGACAGCATTCAACGCAGCCTCCACATCTGCCAATTCCCCCTCGCTCCGTTTTTGGGCGAGGGGGAATTGGCGGATGCGGCTCCAGAAGCAGCGAGACCCGCGGTTAAAAACTGCGAGTTTTCTGCAGCAGCCGCGGGTCTCGCTGTTTTGGGGAATTCTCGCCGTCCTGTGACGGCGAGGATTTCCCCAGAATGTTGAATAGAGCGAGCGGCCAGTGCGGGAGTTAAACAGCGAGGATCGCTGGTTTTCAGCAATCCTCGCTGTTTAACCCCCTCGCCGGCCGCTCGCTGTGGCATTGAATACCCCCCAATAAGTTTTCCCAGTTTTTTTGTTGTAAAGTTAGGTGCCTCAGCTTATATTTGGGTCGACTTATACTCGAGTGTATATGGTAATAAGGACTGTTCATATATTTGCCTATTATTATTATTTAGCATATATTAGGGGACAATTTCTTAAACACGA
Source organism: Crinia signifera (assembly GCF_055691185.1). Lineage (NCBI taxonomy): Eukaryota > Metazoa > Chordata > Amphibia > Anura > Myobatrachidae > Crinia > Crinia signifera. Next base: position 235,222,730 of record NC_139218.1, read on the forward strand.
CAGCAACTCTACAGCAGGGCTGGGCAACACCGGCCCTCCAGATGTTGATGAACACATCCCAGCATGCCTTGCATCAGATTCAGCATGGCCACATAGCAAAACTAATGCAAAGCATCCTGGGATGTGTAGTTCACTAACATCTGGAGGGCCGGTGTTGCCCAGCCCTGGTCTACAGTAAAGGTTTAGTTGCATCAGTGTTCATGCACATACACCAGAGAGAGCAAAATTCCTCTTTAAATTGCGCCTTTGTACAGTATGTAGCGGCTGTGTAATAGTATGCTAATGCCGCAGAAGGCATCTTGTGTAAATAGCCACCTCCTGCCAGGCTTTTCAGATCTGCTGCTCTGTCAAAATATACAAAATCTCATTATCTGTGTGAACATTAGCAATCACCTAATATCAGAGGTGGACATAAACTATCACGTTTGTGTACATCACTGAATTAATCCCTCTTATAGCTCTTCCTGTGGAAATATAATGCTAGCACCTTCTGAACATACTGTAAACTGAAAAACTTTTGTTTTTTTTTAAATTTAAAAAATTGCATAAGGATAAGGAGGTCAGCAGGCTCCCATTATGTCAGTTAAATAGGAGATATCTGTAATGTATCCTGCATTACATGGAATAAATAGATACAAAAGAAAATTCATGCAGAAGAAGCTGTTTCCAAAAGATTTTAGGGGCCGATAAACTTGATAAACAGGCCCCTTAGGGTTCTCTAGATAAGGGCTCTGTCATTTTCCTCTCCAGTAAATTGCTTAGCAAGTGTTATCACCGTGCCTATAATGTCAGTTTCTATGCAATTGTGCCTAGTTTATTACACTATCACTAAACAGCAACAATTATTTACCTGTTTCCCATGCTTTTTGAACTTTCTTGATAATTTGATTCTAAATATAAAATAAATACATAACTGTATAAGTAAATGAAATACAGCTCATATAATACTGTATCAACAGTTATTATGCCCTTGCACAGAAAGCTTTTCAGATTTGTGTAGCAGAACAAAAATCTAAAAAGCAACTGTATCAGTGCTACATATAACATAACATAATGTGGTTATACATGTTATCAGCATGCAATCACTCAAACTTAGTACTATATGATATGGATAAAAAATATCACCTACAGCATACCTCCCAACTTTTGAAAGACCCAAAGAGGGACAGTGCCTGCCGAAAATCTAGGGGTGTATCCTACCTTGAAAGGGGAGTGGCCTGTACTTGCAGTGCTGCCATAAGGACACGAGCATGTTTTCGCCACTGTGGGGTCATGCCCAGCAGCTCCGTGAGCTGCTGGCTATGCCCCCAGCCCCTCTGGCTGTAGGAAAAGATGCTGAAATACATCGGGAGGGAGGGTTTGAGGCTGGCAGTGCCTGGAGGCAGGGTTTAGCAACGTGACAACGGTTGGTGGGGCTTCAATTAGGGCTAGGTTTTAAAACCATCTCTTGCCACCTGGTGATTGCTATGTGATGAACGCAGGTGGTTTATTGATGGCTTAAAGGTGGTTTATTGTGACTTACAGCCTTCTAGTATCAGTTTAGTAATTGCAAGCAATCAGTTTAGTATCAGTTTAGTTATTGCAAGCAATGGACCACACAGTCTGCAACCTGATTGTCTACGTACTGTAATCTCCAGGGATGGATTAAGGGCCTAATGGACCTGGAGCTGAAAGTGTTCAATGGAATATTATGATTTATTCTTCAATGTGTGATGCTGTGTAGTTTATAGATAATGTTGGTGTTGAGAAGGAATTGTGTAAGAATGAAATTAAAGCAGAAATCACAAATATGGAAATGGTTTATAACATGTTATTGGGAGAGGAAAATAAGGAGGGCAATAATAGATAATGTCCTCATTATTGTAAAACAAACTTTTTATAGTCGAATAGGGTAAAATGCCATTGTAGTGTCGCTGTAGATACACAGCGCTAATAGATTTAGGATATCTTTAAAAGTGGATCTTCTATCACTGCTCATCACAAACACAGCAGTTCTTATTTCTGGACCTTTATCAGAAAAGATCCCAAAGGCGATGAGCATTTTGCTGGCTCCACCAGAGTACTGTAAACAGTGAATTTGGTCAATGTACTGTACTGGCATTTCCATTTCCAGATCTTAAATATGCAGATATGGTTGTCAAATCCGATAAGAATTTTACTGAATAGTATAATTTGTTTATAAAATACAATTTACAAAAATTGTTCATGTCTAAGAACTTTCTTCACTTAATTAAAACTTCAGTTCTTTAGACACCTGAATTTGTGTTTCAAAAACCATCAAAGAGCATTAACAAGTAAAGCTTGTCAATGCTCTTAATACTGGTTTTCTATAACAAAGAATGTGCTTTACTACCAGCCTAATAGAATTACATCTTTTATTAGAAAATGCAGTGAGTCTTTTAACGTTCAAAACATTTTGAAAAAACACGAATTTTACATGAATTATTCTATACAGCATTAACAACAACAACAACTTTTTTTTTTTGATAGGCAAGGATATTATAACACAGCAGTGGTGGCTCCAGACATGGGAAGCCTAGCTAAGTGTGGCAGACCGACCGGTGATGTTTGGGGGCGTTGGTGTATTTGCCCTATTTGGATGTTACATTGTATTGCAGTTGCGCATCTGGGGCAGGCTCTGTAAGATAGTGATGGCCACAGGAGCCCTTGTACCCAGCAGCTTATCAAACTCTCACCTGGGGTCCATCTGTTACTACCATTAGCCGTACTGTAGCTCTGATTAATTCTATAGGTACTGTAGCATTTAGAAGGTCTGTAGAGCATAATGTAACCGGTTTGTGTGAGATGCACAAAGAGCAGCCCCATTGCGAAATTTCACCCTGCAACACGTGCATCTGACATGTGCTTATTTAAGACCAGAGAAGTAGAAAAGGGGAGGTAGGGTGGTCTGACAAAGGCCAAGTATAGTTATTGTCTCATGCAATTCAGAACTTTTCCAAACTGATACATGATAAATGCAAACAGAAATGTATAACATATGATATGAGGGCGGTAGAGTTCACTTGCATATAGCATGTAAGCATGAAGATGACCAGCCCCATTACATAAAAACACTGCTGATTGGAAGATTGTGGTATCGACAGCTGATACAAATTCCTTCATTACTTGTAGCTATACTGCCTATATTAATTATTGTAAACACATTACTCTGTCTTGAATTGTTTTACTTGTGCTTTCCCCTGGAGATTTAGTCATTTCTAAAAAAAACAAACATATTAGGATGTTTATTTTCTTTCATTTGATAATGTAGTCGCCTTAGGTTATATTTTTGTTTGCTGTTTTATATGTATTTTTCAAAATCCAAATAAACTTATTTGGATTTATTTCTGTCTACTTTATGTGTCATACAATATAGGACATTGTTGCAAAAAGTAGCCACTGATGTTGTTGCTTTCACCACAAATGAGAAAATTTTTATGTGTACCCAGCTCCTTTATTAAGAATAATTGTGATGTCATGATGTTGACTTCAGAATGTTGATGGTTATGATGTGGTTGAAATATCTGCAAAATGTCAGAATAGGCATAATGGGCCTGATGCAGCTTTGTTAGCAAATAAAACTGGACAAAACCATGCTGCACTGCAGGGCTGGGGGGCTGATGTAACATGTGCAGAGATATTTAGATTTGGGTAGGTTATATTTTTTCTGTGCAGGGTAAATACTGGCTGTTTTATTTTTACACTGCAATTTAGATTGTAGTTTAAACACACCTTACCCAAATCTAACTCTCCCTGCACGTTACAACTGCCCTACCTCAGGTGTAGCATGATTTGCCCACTTGTGTTCTTTTCTGCTTTTGTAACAAAGCAGTTTTGTAAATATGCAGCTATTACTCTAATTGTGAATAAACACAATTCTGTCCCAAGCTCTTTGTCAAACTACCATCCCATTTCTCAGCTGCCATGCTCCTCCAAGCTACTTTATACACTTGCCGACACTCACATCACACACTTTATTAGGTCACACAGCTTATTGGACCCACTTCAGTCAGAATTTCAGTCCCAACAATACACAGAAACAGCACTGACTAAAGTAGAGAATGATCTGGGTCACTGCTAAGTCTAAAAGCCATTACTTATTGTTCTAGATCTCTCTGCTGCTTTTGACACTGTTGACCATACTTTCTCATAGAAACACTGCAATCCCAAGGTCTTAAAGACAATTTTTATTTATTAATTTATTTACAGTTTCTTATGTAGCGCAGCAGATTTTGTTGCGCTTTACAATAGTAGACAGTGATAAAGCAAACTGGGTAACAACAGACATAATTGGAGGTTAGAGGGCCCTGCTGCAAGCTTACAATCTATAGGGATATAGGAGGGAAACATAAGGACAGGCATCAGTAATAGCATAGCAGTCCCACCAAGTTACAAGTCCAGAAGGGACGCTATATAATACATAAGTGCCTCAGAGGGTTATGCGTGTAGAACTTAAATATGATAGGCTTGCCTGAAGAGGTGCAGGGAACACTTGAAACGTTGGAGGCTAGTGTAGAGTCATTCCATAGGATGGGAGCAGCCCGATGAAAGTCCTGTAATAGTGAATGTGAGCTAGTGATCCGTGCAGAAGAGAGACGCAGATCTTGTGCAGAGCGGAGTGGTTGAGATGGGAGATATTTTGTCATAAATAAGGAGATATATGCTGGTGCAGTATGGTTATTAGCTTTATATGGGAGTAGAAGTGTTTTATATTGAATACGGTAATATACAGGCAACCAATGGAGGGACTGGCAGAGCGGATCAGCAGACGATGAGCGTCTTGCAAGAAAGATCAGCCTAGCAGCAGCATTTAAAATGGATTGTAGTAGTGAGAGTCTGTTCTTGGGAAGACCAGTTAGGAGACTATTGCAATAATCAATGTGGGATATAATGAGTGCATGGATAAGAGATTTAGTAGTGTCTTTTGTGAGATACGGTCGTATTTTGGATATGTTTTTTAGATGCATGTAACATGATTTGGAGACAGATTGAATGTGCGGAAGAAAGGACAGTTCAGAGTCGAGGATGACCCCTAAGCAATGAGCTTGTGGGGTAGGGTAGATTGTTGAGTTGTCAACAGTAATGGAGATATCAGGATGGTAACTGTTCTTAGTTGGCGGGAATATAAGTAATTCCGTTTTGGAAATATTGAGCTTGAGTTGGCGAGAAGACATCCAAGATGAGATGGCAGAGAGACATTTAGAGACTCGGCCCAAAACCACTGTTGACAACTCTGGGGTTGATAGATAGATTTGAATATCATCTGCATACAAGTGATACTAAAATCTGAAAGAGCTAATTAGTTTGCCAAGAGAGGAAGTATAGATTGAGAAAAACAGAGGACCTCCGACTGACAGAGGTAGTGAAGAGGAAGTAGAGTCAAAGAATCGAACACTGAAAGAGCGATCAGATAGGTAAGATGTGAACCAGGAAATGGCTGTATCATTAAGACCTAGGGAGTATAGTGTTTGTAAGAGAAGAGTGTGATCCACAGTGTCAAATGCAGCAGAAAGATCTAGAAGAATAAGTAGTGAGTAATGACCTTTAGACTTAGCAGTTACCAGATTATTCGCCACTTTAGTCAGTGCTGTCTCAGTGGAGTGTTGGGAGCGAAAGCCTGACTGAAGCGGGTCTAAAAGGGTGTGAGAGTTAAGAAAGTTTGCAAGGCAAGAGTAGGCAAGTCTCTCGAGTAGCTTGGGAGCTGAGAGATAGGACGATAGTTAGAGAGAGAGTTAGGGTCAGAATTGTGTTTTTCAGAATGGGAGTAATAACTGCATGTTTGAGCAGAGAAGGAAAAGTACCAGTAGCAAGAGAGAGATTGCAGAGTTTAGTTAAGGTTGGAATAAGGGGTGGGTGGAGCGCTATGAGCAATAATTGGTTTGAGATAAATTTATAACAACATAAAAAATGTATTTCTAAAAATGATCAACTTGTGCAGTATACTAGGTTGGTATATAGTATAATAGCATTTAGACACAACGTATTGCACATAATATCAAGTAGTACAGAGCATTTAACCCCTTCCCGACATTTGACGTACATTTACGTCATGGCCGGGATGTACTTCCCGACACATGGTGTAAATGTACGTCATGACTTTAAAGTGCCACCGCGTCTAGAGACGCGGTGACAGAGGGACGATGTCTGCTGTCCCTGACAGCAGACATCTTCCCTCATTACCCAGTGGGGGCAGCGATACCCCCCCCGTTCGGCGATCGCTGTGATTGGCTGTTCAATGTGAACAGCCAATTACAGCGTTTTCTGTGTACCGGCGAATAACGTTCGCCGGTGACACAGGGATCGGTGGTGATTGGTGCTGTAAAGTACAGCACCAATCACCACCGGGTGTAAGGGTGACACTGGTGTCACCCCACCTCACCCCACCTGCCCCCAAAAGGCTGTGATTGGTCCGTCGGACCGACGGACCAATCACAGCCATTACACATCAAATGAGGTAACGGAGACAGCCCTGCAGCCGCCATTCCGGTCAGGAACAGCGTGCAGAGCGGTCTCCGTGCCCATCTGTGCCCTATACTGACCTGATCGTTGGTGGCATCCGTGCTGCCAGCTCCTGGTGTGACTTCCTTGTGACTTCCTTGTGTTGCTGCTGCTGCTGCTGCAGCAGCGTCATTGTGGCAGAGATTTAAATTGTGTGCTATTATTTTGTGCTATAATTTTGTATCTGCTCCCCCCTGCTGCCCCCCTTTTGTGCTGATCACTATAAACTAAGTGATCAGCACCTTTTTTTGGGGTGTAGGTTTTTTTTTTTATATATACCCTGTCAGGTTGCACCCACAGTTGTGTGCCTGCTGCCTCTCACTGCTAATCAGTGTTGCATCACAGTGTTGCATCACAGTGTTGCATCACTGATCAGCAGTTGTTGTTTTTTTGGAGAGTGCTGTGGGGTTTTGTTTTTACACCCACGGTGCTTTTGTGGGTGTCCTGTGGCTGCTGAGCGCTGATCAGTGACGTACATCACTGATCAGCATTTTTGGCACAGGGTTGATCTAATTTTTTTTTTTTTTATCAAATTTCTGTTGCCTTTGAGTCATCAGCAGTTTTTTTAATTTTTTTTTTTTTTGGAGAGTGCTGTGGTTTTTTTTTTTTAAATTGTTTTTACACCCACGGTGCTTTTGTGGGTGTCCTGTGGCCGCTGAGCGCTGATCAGTGACGTACATCACTGAACAGCATTTTTGGCACAGGGTTGATATAATTTTTTTTCAGCAGTTTTTTTTAATTGTTTTTCTTTTGGAGAGTGCTGTGGTTTTTTTTTTTTTATTGTTTTTACACCCACGTTGCTTTTGTGGGTGTCCTGTGGCCGCTGAGCGCTGATCAGTGACGTACATCACTGAACAGCATTTTTGGCACAGGGTTGATATAATTTTTTTTCAGCAGTTTTTTTTAATTGTTTTTTTTTTGGGAGAGTGCTGTGTTTTTGTTTTTTTTAAATTGTTTTTACACCCACGTTGCTTTTGTGGGTGTCCTGTGCCCGCTGAGCGCTGATCAGTGACGGACGTTACTGACCAACATCTGTGCTCAATTTTTGGCGCAGGAGCTTTTTTTTTTTCTTTTAAACTTACACGTGTTAAAGCACTACATACACACTACATACCCCCCGTGTTGAAATAAAGTTTGTACCCCCCCCTACACTATACACATGTTGAAACACTACACTTAAAAATAATAAAAATGTCCCAATCATCGCAAAGACTGTTTTCAGCGGAGGAGGCATATGCCCTTCTTGACTCTGACACTGACACAGCCAGTGAAGTAAGCGATGAATTGGCATTTGTCTTAAGCTCCTCTTCCTCCTCTAGTGATGAGGGACCCCCTTAAAGACGCCCCCGTAGAGCAGCTGAGACCCCCCCCCCCAATGATTGATCTCGTATGGACCCCACCACCAGACAATTTTGAGCCCCAGGTTCCTGAGTTTTTGGCCAACCCAGGAATCCAATTTGATAGTACAGGCCTCAAAGAAATTGACTTTTTCAAAGTCTTTTTCTCTGATGATTTTATAAATTTAATGGCGGACCAAAGTAATTTATATGCCCAGCAGTTTATTGCCCAAAACCCCACGTCATCATTTGCTAGGTGGACCCCTGTAGATGCAGTAGAGATGATGACGTTTTGGGGTCTGGTGTTACATATGGGCATAGTTAAAAAGCCAGAAATTAGGCAATATTGGAGTACAGATGTTCTGTACAGCACCCCACTTCATCGTATGGCCATGACCCGGACTCGTTTTGAGACGATCCTTAAATTTTTGCATTACAACGATAATGCACAGTGCCCACCCAGAGATGATCCCACCTTTGACCGGCTATTTAAAGTCAGGCCGGTCATTGATCATTTCAGTGCCAAATTTGCTGAGATGTACATCCCCCAAAAATTCATTTGTGTAGACGAGTCACTTATACATTTTAAAGGAAGGGTTAAATTCCGCCAGTACCTTCCCAATAAGAGGGCAAGGTATGGCATAAAAATGTATAAGCTGTGCGAAAGTACCTCAGGGTACACCCACAGGTTTAGGGTATATGAAGGGAAGGACACAAGAATTGAACCGCCAGAATGCCCCCCCTCCCTCGTAGGTGTTAGTGGAAAGATTGTCTGGGATTTAGTGCACCCCTTCCTGGATAAGGGTTATCACCTCTATGTGGATAACTTTTACACCAGCATCCCCCTGTTTAAGGCCCTTGGTTCAAGAGGTACTGCAGCTTGCGGTACTGTGCGCAAGAACCAAAGAGGCCTCCCAAAAACGCACGTTGCCCAATTACTGAGAAAGGGTGAAAGCAGGGGAATATGCACCGAAAATATGTTGTTGGTCAAATATAAGGACAAGAGGGATGTCCTTATACTGACAACAATTCACGGAGACAGTACCACCTCCGTCTCTGTACGAGGTACCGGTACCCACACCTCAAAACCTATTTGTATCCTTGATTACAATAAGTAAATGGGCGGAGTGGATCTTTCAGATCAGGTACTGAAGCCGTACAGTGCCCTGCGGAAAACAAAAATCTGGTATAAGAAGCTGGCCGTGTATATCATCCAGATGGCACTGTATAACGCTTACGTACTATTCCGTTCTACCAGCCAGACGGGGACATTTATGCACTTTCAAGAGGAAGTCATAAAGGGCCTAATATTTGGGAACCAGCAGGCAGAGGGCCCCAGTACTTCTAGTACTGGCCCCAGTACTTCTAGTACTGGCCCCCGTATTGTATCAGGGCAGCATTTTCCTAACGAAATCCCCTCCACTGGAAAAAAGGGCAGGACACAAAAAAGGTGCAAAGTTTGCTATAAAAAGGGAATACGAAAGCAAACTATTTTCCACTGTGAAACTTGCCCCGACAAACCCGGCCTATGTATAAAGGAGTGTTTTAAAATATACCACACATCTATGGATTATTAGGTTCATCATTTCACCGTGCTTCGGGGGTCTTGCTAATGCGACATAGCACCCACCATTCATTCCACCAGAATCTGTGCGGCAAAATCCAAATATCACTCCTTCCCTTCTGAGTCCTGCCATGCACCCAAATGGTATTTTTTGGTCACATATGAGGCATTGCCGTACTCGGGAGAAATTGGGGCACAGATTTTGGGGTGCTTTGTCTCCTTCATTCCTTGTGAAAATGAAAAATTTTGAGCCAGAACTGCATTTTTGTGGAAAAAATGTAATTTTTCATTTTCACAGCCCAGTTGTACCACAATTGGTGAAACCCCTGGGGGTTTGAAATGTACACTATACACCTAGATGAATTCCCTGAGGGGTGTAGTTTGCAAAATGGGGTCACTTGTGGGGGGTTCCACTGTATTGGTGCTTCGGGGGTCTTGCTAATGCGACATAGCACCCACCATTCATTCCACCAGAATCTGTGCTGCAAAATCCAAATATCACTCCTTCCCTTATGAGTCCTGCCATTTTTTGGTCACATATGAGGCATTGCCGTACTCGGGAGAAATTGGGGCACAGATTTTGGGGTGCTTTGTCTCCTTCATTCCTTGTGAAAATGAAAAATTTTGAGCCAGAACTGCATTTTTGTGTAAAAAAATTAATTTTTCATTTTCACAGCCCAGTTGTACCACAATTGGTGAAACCCCTGGGGGTTTGAAATGTACACTATACCCCTAGATGAATTCCCTGAGGGGTGTAGTTTGCAAAATGTGGTCACTTGTGGGGGGGTTCCACTGTATTGGTGCTTCGGGGGTCTTGCTAATGCGACATAGCACCCACCATTCATTCCACCAGAATCTGTGCTGCAAAATCCAAATATCACTCCTTCCCTTCTGAGTCCTGCCATGCACCCAAATGGTATTTTTTGGTCACATATGAGGCATTGCCGTACTCGGGAGAAATTGGGGCACAGATTTTGGGGTGCTTTGTCTCCTTCATTCCTTGTGAAAATGAAAAATTTTGAGCCAGAACTGCATTTTTGAGTAAAAAAATGTAATTTTTCATTTTCACAGCCCAGTTGTACCACAATTGGTGAAACCCCTGGGGGTTTGAAATGTACACTATACCCCTAGATGAATTCCCTGAGGGGTGTACTTTGCAAAATGGGGTCACTTGTGGGGGGGGGTTCCACTGTATTGGTGCTTCGGGGGTCTTGCTAATGCGACATAGCACCCACCATTCATTCCACCAGAATCTGTGCGGTAAAATCCAAATATCACTCCTTCCCTTCTGAGTCCTGCCATGCACCCAAATGGTATTTTTTGGTCACATATGAGGCATTGCCGTACTCGGGAGGAATTGGGGCACAGATTTTGGGGTGCTTTGTCTCCTTCATTCCTTGTGAAAATGAAAAATTTTGAGCCAGAACTGCATTTTTGTGTAAAAAATGAAATTTTTCATTTTCACAGCCCAGTTGTACCACAATTGGTGAAACCCCTGGGGGTTTGAAATGTACACTATACCCCTAGATGAATTCCCTGAGGGGTGTAGTTTGCAAAATGGGGTCACTTGTGGGGGGGTTCCTAACTTTTAGCATCTTATGGTGCCTAGAAACCTACATGGTGCCTAAAAAATAATCTCATAAAAAGGATGCTCCAAAATCAAGTAGGTGCTCCTTCTATTATGAAGCCTGTAGTTTGGTCAACGTGCACACTAGGGCCACATATAGGATATTTATGAAAACAAAAGAATTGGGGGAATCAATTTTTAGTCACATTTCTCTAGTAAAATCTACTGTGTTCCTTAGAAAAATGTATTAAAATTGAAAATCTGCAAAAAAAATGAAATTTTCAAATTTCACCTACACTTTGTTTTAATTCCTGTGAAACACCTAAAGGGTTAACAAACTTCCAAAATGCTGTTTTGAATACTATGAGGGGTGCAGTTTTTGAAATGGCATCATTTATGGGGGTGTCTCACATACAAGTCCCTCAAAGTCACATCAGAACTGAACTGGTCCCTAAAAAAATCAGTGTTTGAAATTTTCTTGAAAATTTGAGAATTTGCTATTCATATTTTAAGCCTCCTAGTGTCCAAAAAAATTAAAAGGAGGTTGAAATAATGATAGAAACATAAAGTAGACATATGGTCTATGTTAGTTATTAACTATTTTGAGTGGTATGATTATTTGTCTCACAAGCAGAAAATTTAACATTTTGCAAATTGCTAAATTTTCAATTTTTTTACGACATTTTGGTATTTTTCACAAAAAAACACAGACTGTATCGACCAAAATTTACCACTAACTTGAAGTACAATGTGTCACGAGAAAACAATCTCAAAATCACTGGGATAAGTAAAAGCAAAAAAAAGTTATCCCCACTTAAGTGATACATGTCAGATTTGAAAAAAAGGTCAGGAAGGCAAAAACAGGCTGTGTCGGTAAGGGGTTAAAAAATGTACATTGGTATGAAAATAAAAATAAAAAGGTTTTGGAAGAAGGGTCTGATACTTATGGTCTGAAGTCCCGTTTCACCCAGGGTGGGGAGACGTAGATGGAGTTAGGACAATCCTGGGATCAATCCTTAAGTAGCTGGAGATAGTTGTGGTCCATTGAACCTTGCCGGATTCTTGTTTCACGCTGGAGGATGCTGTTAGCGCCCCTGATGGAGTGTGGGGAGTCCTCAACAATAATGCAGAATTTGTAATCCTAATTTTGCAGGTGGTGGTTCCCAAATTGATATTACAGCTTTAAGGCCCAGGTATTGCAGAGTTGGGGTAGTCAGTCTCCAAATATTTGTAGTAAAGATGAGCGGTGGGGGTCAGACCAAAGATGCCCAATTAAAATCAGCAGGTGCTCCCTGCGATATTATGTGCAATACGTTGTGTCTAAATGCTATTATACTATATATCAACCTAGTGCACTGCACAAGTTGATCATTTTTAGAAATACATTTTTTATGTTGTTATAAATTTATCTCAAACCAATTATTGCTCATAGCGCTCCACCCACCCCTTTCTCTCTTTTTTTCCATTTGCAATTGTACCAGGGGATTGACACCCCCAAGTAGGAGCAGCTTGACAAACCACCCCAGAAGGCGCCCGATAACTACAGGCCACCAGGCCACAAGTTAACCCTTCCTTTTCCAAGGTTGGAATAAGCACAGGAGATTATTAATGACTTGTGCAGGTATTGGATCAAGAGGAGAGGTAGTAGAGTAGGAGGATAAGAAGAGTGTGGGTACTTCCTTTTCGTTTGTGGGTTTAAATCAAGAGAAAGTGCCAGAGGGTTCAGGTGGGGAAGAAAGAGGGTTAAAGGTTGTGGAAGAGCATACCATTTCATCTTGGATGTTATCTATCTTGTCCTTAAAGTAGGAGGCAAGTTCTTGTGCACTGATGGTAGCCAGTGGGGGAGGAGGGGGAGGGTACAGAAGAGATTTAAATGTGTTAAAAAGTCACTTAGGGTTGGTGGCATGAGAAGAAATGAGAGATTGGTGGTATGTTTGTTGGCAGTGTCCAAAGCATTGCAGTTGGAGTGGTAGCTAGCCTTATATGTGAGGAAATCTGTCATATTACGAGATTTGCGTCATTGGTGTTCTACTTTATGTGCCTGATTTCGTAGTTGTCTTGTTGTTTTGGAGTGCCACGGTTGGCCTATGTGGGGGGTAAGGGGTAGCTGGAGCCACTTCATCAAGGGCTGTTTCAAGAGTCTGGTAGAGGTGGGAAACAGCAGAGACAGGAGAGGTAAATGTAGAAATTAGTGACAGCTGTTGTTGCAGGGAGGTGGAAAGTTGTGGAAAATCCTTTCTTCGTTCTCATTCTACCTATCTAAACACTCTCTCAGTGTTAGTTCCTCTTCTTTCTCCACCTCTTTGCTATCTCAGGTGGAGTACCACACGGCTCAGTCTCTCCTTTTCTAAATCTATACCACATCTCTCAGCAAATTAATCAGCTCTTTTGGATTTCAGTATCATCTGTACATGGATGATACTAAAATGTATCTATCCTCCCCAGGCCTGTCTCCATCTTTTTGCTGTTTCATCTTGGATGTCATCTTGCCACCTCAAACAGAATATTTCAAAAACAGAATTGATTATATTTCCACTGACCAATAGTAGTTACCATCCTGATATCTCTATCACTGTTGAGAATTTGAGAATCAATCTTTCCCCACAAGTTCACATTCTATGTGTCATCTTTGACTCTAAACTTTCCTTTCTTTCTCCACATTTAATTTGTTTCTAAATCATGCTACATGCATCTAAAAAACATATTGAAAATATGCCGTTACCTTACACTGCTATAACTCTAATCCATGCTCTTATCATCTCCTGCATTAATTATTGCAATATACTCCTTCTAGTCTTCCCCGATACAAACTCTTACCACTGCAATCCATCATGAATGCAGCTGTAATACCCCAGAAACTGGGTGCTGCGCAAGCACCCCAGCAGGGGAAGAGTTAACTCAGCGGTGAGGAGAGGGGCGGTCACGGCCTGGGACAGACAGGCCAGGGAGGACCCGGATTGGCCAGGCGAGTGAGGAGGAAGAAGGAGGAGACGGGGTACAAGCGGGCAGGAAGGAGAGCGACGAAAATGAGGAGGGAAGCGTGCGGAGGCGAGTGGTGAGCAAGAGAAACGGTGTGCCGGGGAGACAGAGGCACTGCCCCAGCAGAGTGAAGCGGCTGGACGGAGCCGACGGGAGAGAGCAGAGACGTCAGAGGCGCGACGCATCCAAAGAGCCATGCTGTGACCCCCGCCTGACCCCCAGCTTGCGGCGCGTATGCGGGAGCCGGCCGGAGATGGAGGGAGAGAGTGAGCCACCCACTGTGACCTGACAGCGTTCAGCCTGTTAGTGCTGGAGGAGAGAAGTACCGCAGCGGGACCCGCAGAGTGCCCCAGAGAGACGGCCGCCATCTTGTGAACCTAGAGGGAAGGAGGAGCGGCCGCCATCTTGCCACCGGCTTCCAAGGAGAAGGCACCTAACAGTGAGTTGGCCCCTTGGGGCCTTGAGAGGTCCCACATTCACACCAGTTCTAGCCTCACTAGGGCAGTACCCAGCCAGCAGAGACAGCCCCATTACCCCCGGGCCAAATACCCCTTTGCTAGATGCCTACCCACAACCGCCAGACCCACGGTCACTGCCTCACCCAACCAGCCCTAACCCCCTCTGTAGTACCATTCCCCCAGTAAGGAAACTCGACCACTATAAGGGCCTGGAGGCCTCCTTACTATAGCGAGACTGAACTACCCCCTTTCCCCCTTGAGAATCACCGGGAAACCTTCCCCTTTGACTCTGGATGCCCGTAAGGACACAAGGCCCAGGGTTGTTCCCCCTTATTCCACCATCCGGATAAGTGCACCACCACGGGCCCCATCTCAAACCCCTGTGCACAGGTCAGTTTGCTAGGACCTGCAAACCAGGATATGACTCAGTGTTAGAGTAGGGATGTCAAGAGTAGTTCGGGCAGGTTACCGGTAACCTTAGTTCAGTTTGGGTACATTAACAGAAATCTGATATTGTTTAGGGAAACTATCATACCTCATTGTCTTGTGTATGTTAAAGGAAAACATTGCATTGTGGAGGATTAATACTTGAAAGTGTTAGGGAAACATTTCCCATTAATGGTAGTCTTATTGCGTTGTAAGAACATTTCTTATCACTTTTATCCTACTGCACTATGGAAACGTTTCCCATTACTTGTATTTCTATTGCACTGTAAAACATTTCCGTTCCTTGCAATTACTTTCCCTGCAAGGGGAAAATAAAAAGAGAGTTGTACCGCAGTTGTTGCCTGTCTTCATCCAAGGTCACTCTTTCCCCGGAATACAAGAATCTCCCTTGACCACTCCGTCACGTTACACAGCTGCAAGACTTATCTTTCTTGCCAGACATAAATCATCTGCAAAGCTTCTGTTTCAGTCCCTTCATTGGTTACCTGTATTCTACTGTATTCAATACAACATACTTTTACTTACACACAAAGCCATAAACCAAACTACACCAACTTACATCTCTTTGCTCATCTCAAAATATCTCCCAGTTCGACCACTTTGCTCCTCACAAGAACTACATCTCTCATACCCACACATTATTTATTACCATTCAAAATCACAGGACTTTCTTCGGGCTGCACCCACGCTGTGGAATGCCTTCCCTCGCACAATAAGACTCTACTCTAGTCTCCAGCCCTTCCAGCATTCCCTGAAAACTCACCTCTTCAGGCAAGCTTAGCAAATTCCAGAACCAGCCACATAACCTCATAAACTTTTCCTATTCAATAACATCCCCACTGTACAGTCCACACATATACTGTCGTACTTTTTCTTTCACATTTTTCATACTCCTGACCCCAGGCCAACATTGCTGGGTCAATGGATCATACAACCCACTAAGAACCTCTGAAATCTGGTGGACTTTATGCAATAGATAACCTATCCTTGTGTATCAATGCCTTTTTCCCATAGATTGTAATCTTGCAAGTAGGACCCTCCTACCTTTTGGGGGAAATTTACTAAGATGGGAATAAGACTTTACATGTGATGCTGCTATGGGCAACCAGTCAGAATCTACTTCTTATTTATTTAGCACCCTCTGGATGATAGACAAGATCTGATTGGTTGCCCATAGCAACCAATCAGCAACCAAGTCTTATTCCCATCTTAGTAAATTTCCCCCTTTGTCTGTAAATACACAGTTTGTTGTATCACTGTTTCCGATTGTAAAGCGCAACAGAGTTTTCTGCGCTATAAAGGAAACTTAATAAATAATAAATAAAACAATAAATAAATAAATATGTTTACAGCTTGAAATGCAGTATGGACTTGTCTATAGAATGCTTTACTGAGATCTGAAATACAGGTTCTTTAACCTTTTGCACAGTAGTGTGAGCCAGCTTCCCCTTTAGTTTCAGTGCAGCAAGGTGGCCATTGGAGGCTGGAGCTGATGTGTGATTGAAAGTAGCAGTTGGCTGCAGGGATGTTATTGTGTAGGCAGGGGCCAGGAACTCTCTATTGCTGTGTTAAAATTTATGAGTCACTTATATTAGGGAGTCTTGTTGTTTTGCCCATTAATCATGTACTTCAGCAGTAGAAAGCAGTAAAGTGTGCTAAATGCTGTCCACTCTAAAGAATATAAAACTACAGTATTGTGAATACTAAGTAAGATGTGCTCTATGTAACACTTCAACATTTGTATAATTTTTATTATTAAAAATTATAATAATATTAGTAGTAGTAGTAATAATAATAATAATAACAATAATACTAATAGCAGAGAGAGAATGAGAAAGAAGCTTGGGCACTCGGAGACTGTAAATGCAGGTGTAAATAGGGAACCAGCTTTATTCCATAAGGTTGCTGAGGTCATGGGTTTGATTCCCTAACTGTGCGGAGTTTGTATATTCTCCCCGTGCTTTCGTGGGTTTCCTACGGGTACTCTGGTTTCCTCCCACATTCCAAAAATATACTGGTAGGTTAATTGGCTTCCAACAAAGTTAACCCTAGAATGTCTGTGTGTGCCTGTACATGGGGTAGGGAATATAGATTGTAAACTCCACTGGGGCAGGGACTGATGTGAATGTTCAAATATTCTCTATAAAGTGCTGTGGAATATTTATGTGCTATATAAGACACTGTTATTAATAATAATAATAATAATAATAATAACAATAATAATAATTAATGCTGTTATTGCAATTAATGACCATTGTTAATAAAACAGTCCTGTATATTGGTTTTTGGATTATTTTTTTTTATTTTTGATGTTTAATCTGTATAATTGCAATATATTTGTGGCCACAAATCTACACTGGTATCCAACATAATATTTTTATGTAATACGTTTAAAAATAAGGTATTTTACCTATCCCCCTGTGCAGTTTTATTGTTTTTTAATATATACATTAAATTGCCTCAACTTCCCTATTCCCCTAAAAGTCTGGCAATGGCACTCAGCAGATGATAGCAGGGATAGTATCAGAAGGGACTCAGTGTCAGTGTGTGTGGTGTGGAGCCTGTTGCGCAAGATGGCATGTGAACACAGCAGGAGATGGCTGCATCACCTATTGGGCCCTGCAAACACATATAACAGAAATACCCGTCACTTTACCTCAGTGTGCAGCTTCTGCACTTGCAGAAAGTTTGCTGTAATCAGTCTGGAGATGTGCACAACTCTGTGGGTATTGAGTATTTACCATAGCTGCCTACCCTCCTGCATTCTGCAGAAAACTCCCTGAAATAACAGCATCTCCCTCTCTCCCTCATTAGTCTAGCAATCTCCCTCATTTCACCTACCCCACATTACTGTTACATTTTTAGGGGAAAAAAGGAATGAGCGATAGATACAGTTACATAGAATCAGCAGCACTATTTCCTAGCACTTCAGCAAGTATAGTAGCTCTTACTAACTGATTTAGGGATCATCTACATTTGGATATATGTTTTAAAAGATTCCTCTCAGATGTAGCAGTACACACCCACGCTTCTAGGTACCACATTCATAATCTCTTTTCGCAATCTCTCCATATATGGAACAAGACACACTCTTTGGGTGGAGTATGACACGCTCCACAGTGGGGCGCTTTGCAAATTTCTACTACCAACTATAATCTCCCCTGATCTATTTTTCAAAAGTAGGCAAATATGGTATGTAGTGAGCATTCTGGTCTTGCAGCTGCTTGTCACACTAATTACACTCTCTGTTGGATGATTGTGTGGCCAGGGCCGGCGGCGCCACTAGGCAGCTTAAGGCAATTGATTATAGGCACCAGCCATTGAAGTTAATAGTATGTCCAATAGACTATAACCACTGTAAGAAATATACAGATTGCATTACAGCTGTTTCAGCACAAATAAGCATCTTTTTTTTACTAAGACCAATTGTTAAATTCTGTTAGTAAAAAAAAAAAAAGGAAAGTAAAAAACATAAGATCCATAGAATTAAGGTGAAGAGCTACTGTACTTCCAATTTTTGCTGGCTTTAAAAAAACAGTGAGACAGAAATCCTTTAGCAACTGTAGACCTAGCATCAAATTAAATCCCACGGAGTTGTGAAGATGGTTCAGAGCTCTCCACAACAGAGTATCCTGTGTCTGCATGCACCCAGTGTGAATTATTCATGCCACTTGTGACAGGGAATGTGCAGTGCTGAAGACGCGTGGACAGTTCTGTTCATGGATCACTGCTTAATCCTGAAGACTGTATTCCCTGTAGTAGATGTTATATCACCCACTTGCTACAAGGCTTTTTTAAGTATTACATCTTTTCATTGTTCAAGCCACCAAGTAGTTGCTGCAGGGAAGCTAATGTTTTGTATTTATATATGTTAAAAAAAAAATGCTGCCCCACAAGGCAGATGCACAGAGACAGATACTCATTCACAATGCTAATAGAATGTGTAAAATGTCTGTGATTATTAAATCGATGTGAGAATAATTATTCTCTTATGTGCTCTTGGTCTCCTTCAGTAATGTTCAAAATGTTCAATTAAATATATAATAAAACAGTTTTCTTGTTTAGCAAAGCCAGCAACCGCAACAAATTTCATTCTTTCCATTACATTATTTTCTGATGGTACGCAAGAGTAAACAGTACTGGCACCTTTTTGCTTGTATAATTTGTTCTTGTATCATTTTTCATTTTTATAACTAATTCTAGAATCATGAAGTTTCAATTTGTACAAGTAGAGATGTAGAGCCTCTCAGCCAGCCCAGGGAATCGCCAGATTCCCTGAGCTGGCGATTGCTGACGGAGAGGCGCTGCATCAGACAGGGACACTTGAGCGTTTCACACGCATGCGCGTCACCTTCAATCGATGGCGGGTGGCAGAATCCCTGCTCGTCTCCACTTCAGGGAGACAGGCAGGGTTGGGGGGGTGGGCTTCGGGGAGCTAAGGGGGATCGGCGGAGAGGCGGCAGAGGGTGGAGGCGGGCTCCATCATAACTGGGCATGTGAGCGTCTCATGCATGTATGCCCTCTTCTGGTGAATAGCAAGCAGCGGCGATTGGCTTTTTTTTTTTTAAATTGTTTTTAATAAAAAATGCACATTACCCTGTCTCAAAAATCTCACATTATCATGATTAAAATTCACACATTTTCTTGCCTAAAAATCGCACCATATTGCATCTTTTTGCGTGAATTTGCATCTCATTATATAGTCGAAATCTTCCCCAAAAAATGTAATTTAAAAAAAATTGGACGAGGTGCGATTTCTAAACCTTGCTAAAAATCGCATCCCATTAGCAGAAGACTGATCAGCCGGTGTGTACTGTGGGGGGGGGGGGGGGAGGGGCGGCGGGCAGCAGGGCAGGCTGGAGTGAAGGGAGGCAACATGGGTGGGGAGGGGCGATCTTGGCAAGTGCTGCACTGATAGGCTATAGTCCCGATATGTCACTGTATGACCCTATGGCTATTATATAAGAGATAAACACACAAATACATATATATATATATATATATATATATATATATAAGTACAAGTCTGTCGCGGCCTGGCACTCCCTTGATCTTGGCAGCAACCTGGGTGCCTTCTGGTTCAGTAGGTAGGTAGAAGATGAAGCAGGCAGCGGCACTCCATAGGTTTTTTACAAATCGTGTATTAGTCACAAAAAGCCAAAAGCCAGCGTTTCGGGGCTGGCACGCCCCTTTGTCAAGGTGACGTTGGCTTTTGTTTTTTTGTGACTAATACACGATTTGTAAAAAACCTATGGAGTGCCGCTGCCTGCTTCATCTTCTACATATATATATATATATATATATATATATATATATATATATCCTGGGTGTAGAAGTTGAGCAGATCCACAAGGCGCACTCACCACAATAAAATCCAAATGTGTTTTAATGGTATTTGCAGAGATCATTTATTTCATCTTACTTGTCACATAGTAGTTGTAGTCAACATTTCAGTCACTAGAGGGCCTTTGTCAAGACAGATACTTAGATACATCCTCACAGACACATTTGGATTTTATTGTGGTGAGTGCGCCTTGTGGATCCGTTCAAGTTCTACACCCAGGATATTGTTGGAACATCTTTGATGTTACCTTAGGGCAGGCATTCCCAACCACGGTCCTCAAGGCACACCAACAGTGTAGGTTTTGTAGATATCCAGGCTTGAGCACAGGTGAATTAATTAGTATCTGAGGGATGATTAAACCATCTGTGCTGAAGCCTGGATATCACTAAAACCTGCACTGTTGGTGTGCTTTGAGGACCGTGGTTGGGAATGCCTGCCTTAGGGGATGCACCCCATATGTTGACAGGGGCTGGCCGTGAGTGTGGACATTCCAATAATATATACATATATATATATAGGGGTCCAGGCGTCTGTGCACACTCCTGTCCAAGGAGGTGGGTGCTAAAACCATATAAATGGTATAAAATATGGACAATTAGAGGCAAGCACACCGGTTTAAAGTGAATATAAAAAAAATAGTCTTTATCAGGGTGAAGGCATATATCCATCTTGCAGTACAGGCATGATACAGAAATTGTTACCAATGCAGGAGATCATCATCCACATTTCAGCATAAAAATACAGGAGACTGCAGGGATGCCATATTCAAGCTCAAAGCTGAGGGCAAGCAGCGGCAGGATTCAGTGCCTGGGAGCACGCCAGCACATGTAGGTAAAGAGGGGCCCAGTCCAGTACACTGTAGGAAGTGGGAGGGAGGGAGGAAGGTTGCTGCTCATTGACCGTAGGTGCCAGGTGAAGAGGTAAAGTGGGTGGGGATGGCTCCGGTAGTGACAAAGAGGGGGAGCAGCTCTTCAATAACTTCAATAGCTGCCTTTTAATGGTGAATGTGCTGCTTGCATCTAAAGGAACTGTACACTTATACTGTGTAGAGAACTAAAGTGTCTCTGTCCTTGGCATAATCACTATCCACCTGCTCCTCTGCCTGTGGTATGAGCGAGGCAGTGTAATTGTAAATGACACACCTTATCTGTGTCACAGTGTCATGGACTGTGTATACCTCTGCAGTAATTGCTGTCACTGGTCTGCTTCTCTACACCTCCAGGCTCATCCTCCAATCTGCAGCTGTCAATTAGAAGCACCTCAGTGCCACCTCTTAGAGCTGCCAGTCACCAAATTCACCACCCTCTCACAGATAATAGCCGCAGTGTGACTTGAGGCGGGGCTTGGCTAATGCAGCTCTCTTTCTTCCAGCTACTCCCTCAGGAGACTATGCGTAACAACTAGAGATGAGCGGGTCCGGATCCCGAGATCCGCCAGATCCGAATTTCGGGATCCGGGTCAGGATCCGAGTCGGCTCGGGAGTTCCCGCCTCAATTCCGGACCGAAAACGAGGCAAAACGTCATCATCGCGCTGTCGGATTCTCGCGGGAACGGGATCTTATAAAAGACGTACGCGCGCCCTGCCATCTTCGCTCCAATCTTGGAGAGGGAAGAGGGTGGTTGGGAAGCTCCGTGTGCCCTGTGCTGTGCTCCGTGCCATGCTGTGCTGTGCTCCGTGACCTGCCCTGTGCCCTCACTGCCCTGTGCTCCGTGCACTGAGTTGTAGACTTGTATTGAGTGAGAGTCAGTGACTGTTTATAGGCCTGAGTCCTGTAGTGTGATTTAACTAACTAGGTGCTGCAGTGCTCACACGCAGGGGCTGCAGTGTCCACTGTCCAGGGGCTGTCCTGTGGCCCATGCCCTGTTGTGATTTATTTAGCCCTTAGCCCTGTGTTATGATTTATTTAGCCCTGAGCCCTGTGTTGTGTGATTTAACTAACTCAGTGCTGCAGTGCTCACACACGGGCTGCAGTGCTGCTAAGTAGTACACTGTGTACAGGGGCTGCAGTAATACAAGGGGCTGTGTCCAGTGTGACGGCCTATATCCATTGTTCAGTGTCACGAGTCACGACATATATCCTGTGTCCAGTGAGACGACATATATCCTGTGTCCAGTGTGACGACATATATCCTGTGTCCAGTGAGACGACATATATCGTGTGTCCAGTGTGACGACATATATCCTGTGTCCAGTGTGACGACATATATCCAGTGTCCAGTGTGACATCTAACCATTGTGTGACGGCATATATACAGTGTCCAGCGTGACATATATCCATTGTCCAGTGTGACAACATATATCCTGTGTCCAGCGTGACATATATCCATTGTCCAGTGTGACGACATATATCCAGTGTCCAGTGTGATGACATATATCCTGTGTCCAGTGTGACGACATATATCCTGTGTCCAGTGTGACTACATATATCCAGTGTCCCGTGTGACTACATATATCCAGTGTCCAGTGTGACGACATATATCTAGTGTCCAGTGTGACATATATCCTGTGTCCAGTGTGACGACATATATCCTGTGTCCAGTGTGACTACATACATCCAGTGTCCAGTGTGACGACATATATCCAGTGTCCATTGTGACGACATATATCCAGTGTCCAGTGTGACGACATATATCCAGTGTCCAGTGTGACGACATATATCCAGTGTCCAGTGTGACTACATATATCCAGTGTCCAGTGTGACATGTAACCATTGTGTAACGGCATATATCCTGTGTCCAGCGTGACATATATCCATTGTCCAGTGTGACGACATACTGTATATCCTGTGTCCAGTGTGACGACATATATCCAGTGTCCAATGTGACGACATATATCCTGTGTCCAGTGTGACGACATATATCCAGTGTCCAGTGTGACATACTGTATATCCATTGTCCAGTGTGACGACATATATCCAGTGTCCAGTGTGACATGTAACCATTGTGTGATGACATATATCCTGTGTCCAGCATGACATATTTCCATTGTCCAGTATGACGACATATATCCTGTGTCCAGTGTGACGACTTATATCCAGTGTCTGTTTTGTTGGCTGTTTGTAGCGTCCCAATTTTTTACCTCTTTGATGGATGAATGGTGGGGAGATGGGTGATTTCTCTCTCCACATCATCCATTATGGATGAAAATATGTCCTCATGGACATCCATGGTCTCATCCATTCCTATCGTACTTCTTTTTTTGGATGGGATGTCCCGGATGGATGGCTGGGTGGGAGAGCCCCAGCAGAACTTTTTCTTGCTCTTTTTTTGGCTCTTTGGAGCAATAAATATTTTTGGGGGGATATGATGGATGAATGGTGGGGAGAGGAAGTCCAAACAGCTGGGGATGGTCATCCAATTAGACCGAGTGTGCTGCTTCGGGAGGGACGCACGTGAAGTTGTGAAGTGGTGAGGGAGGTAAGGGTACACACGCCTAGCCAGTCATATCAAACTAATTAACCTTAGCGGTAAATTGGGTGACAAATGTTGCAGACTGATAGACCTCACAACCTAGATAGGGGTCTATAAGGGTAGACTAGATAGGGATCTCCAAACCAGGGGTCCTAGAGAGGTGGAGGAACTCGGTTATCTGCACCAATTACCCCCCTCCCCTCCACCCATTAGGTAATGGATAAGGAGGCAACTGGTAATGTTTCCAGAGTTGATCAACCTGATCACGACAGATAGGGGTCTTATTAGATTTTAAACTGATCAGAACAGATAAACACTTGCCGCAGATTAGAAGTCAGTCTCTGCACAGACCGGCGGCTGCGCAGGAAACTCATACAGGGGAAATTGGGCCAACTACAGTAAATGAAAACAATTTTGTGAGCTGTGAAGTGATCAAAATTTACTAGAAATGAGTGGAAACTAATGTTATTGAGCTTAATAACACTTTAGGGGCAAAAACAGGCCCAAATTCTGTTATTTTAGCAATTTTTAGCATTTTTCCAAAAAAATCAAGATCCAAAACCAAAACCCGCAAGGGTAGTTTTGCCAAAACCAATCCAGATCCAAAACACGAAGGGAGATCCAGATCCAAATCTAAAACCCGAAAAAGTGCCCGCCGCTCATCTCTAGTAACAACCTGTTTAAGCCAGCTGTAGCAGGTTCTAGCAGCTTCTAAGTCATGTGACCAGCAGCCTATAACAGATAAATGCATTAAGTGTAATAAATATCTTTATAAGCTCTGATGGGGTGTCACACAAAGACTCTTGCTGTTTTGTTTTATTCCCTTTAAGAAACATTCAATAAAGACTGGATTCCAAACTGAAGTGCACTCAACATAGAGGGTATCTATGTAGTATGCAGGAGGGGTGGGGGCGCAGATTGTTTGGGTGGGGGCTGCATTTCTCTGTGAATTGTGTCAGCCACATATCACAATCTAGTTAAAGCTCAGTCTTTTCTACTGTGACTGGAGAAATCCAGAGAAATAGTTCTACAAACATAACACTCCTCATAGCCTAGCTGATATAATAAAAAGCTAACACTGTTCCTCACCTCTATGGGGAAATTCATATGTTGCACATCTTTGGCCATTTGATAGTTTCTGACTAAGGAAATCAAGTGATGCTTCATTGCACCGCCACCAATGCTGACATTACTGTCATGTTGTTCCATCATTTTGATCAGCTGGCAACTAGTCATAGATAGAGGCTCAATTCAATACATTTACAAAACATAAGTGTTAACTGTAATTATAAGTAGAACCTTATGTAAATCATTGTGTACTGGGTCTTGGGAAAGTTGTACAATCTTTTAATTGAAGGCCAGTTTTGTAAAGTAGCAGTAACAGAAGAGAGTTCCTCATTAATTGTTCCTTCAGTATTCCCTGATATACTGTATTAAAATGGCCTCACACTTGTCAGATGAAAGCCAACCTATGTTTAGAATGCTTTATGTTATTCAACTGACATTCAATTATGACTTAATAGTTAACATGTAGTTAAGTAAAGGAACTTACCTGTAGAGCACTTACAAGTCTGAGACACTTGAAAATGAACACAAGCAAATCAGAACTCAATATAATATAGACAAAGCATACAGTAAACTTATACTATCAGCAGCAATTGTTGAACACGCCTCTGCAAAAAGTACATTATGTGTAATTTATAACTGATCACTATGTTCTTTTTTTAAAAGAAGAAACTTCTTATTCTCACTTGTGATTCTCCTCTCTGTGGATCCATAGATACGTGAGTCAGAAGTGATGATGATGTGTTACCTAGTTTGACAATCTAGATGATTGCTTTTGATTTCTTTCCAATACATTTTATTTAATACACTTCAGTGGCATAAGTTTCTTTACAACATATTCCACACAGTCCGAATAAATTCTATTTATAAAATGAGATCCAAAATATATGTTTCATTTTCTAAAAATCGTGCTACAGTACAATAAAAGGTGCAATGGATACACCAGCTTAAAACACTAAGCATTTTATAAAATATTTTAGTATGTGGGTTTAATTTCCACAGTACTGTAATCGTATTATATCAGTTTTCCATATTCAAACTCTTTGTACACTTTTGAATAAGTGATTGCATATTTCTGTAATCAGATACTCTGTTATCCCTGTGCCTATTACCCCTGTGTATTCCCTGATGATGTTATCAGATGTTATCAGGCCCAAACTTACTGTTGAAGATGGTTTGTCATGTTTTTGGACTTTTGTTTTAAAAGGTAAGAAGTCTTACTTTTCAAGATTCTGATGAAAGTATCTTCAGCAGAAACGGTAGTCCCAGTAAACTGCTTCCTATCGATTCTATATTTGATAGTCCGGAGAGTATTGCCCATTTTCTACCGTTTTTATGTGATTTGAGGTGGTACCCAGGGCCACTTGCAGTAAGTAGGAAAGAGTGACAGTTCTTTGGGTACAGTATGTGTGTATATATATATATATATATATATATATATATATATATATATATATGTGTGTGTATAATGTTCCTCAAGGCTCACAATCAGTCCAAGTGTAAGTGATATCCATGCCTGATCACTGATATTTAAATCAAAATAAATTGAGCTAACCTTAAAAATTGTACTATCATTGCATAGAACTGCGAGGACGCCTCACACTTTCTATCCCTCACAGCTCTCACTGTCTGCTTCTGCCTGCAAGACATTTTTTACAAAAGAAGAAAGATACCAGTGGGAGCCTTTTGCACACAAATATAACAATTTATTGAATGGACATATCATATGATCCTCAATTGAAAAATGCCGCCGTAGCGCGGCGAAACGCGTCTTGAATAGGAATTCCTGTTGTCGCTATTGAGACCGTGGACCTGGAGGAATCTCTCACTTATCTGAGCTCCACAATATTTACTACACCTCGGTCCTCGCTACTACCTCAAAAGCGCAACAGCGGAGTGTCCCTGAAGACGACACACAGCCACCCTGCCTTCTTGCGGCACACGGCAACTGCAATCACAGCAGAGCGCACGAGACCCACAAACAGGGCAGTCTCCGCCCGCCACAGTGTTTAGCGTCTTGCACCTAGCCCGCTGGCTGGTGCAACTGCTCTGTACCACCTAACACTGGTAGGCGTGTGGCGGATTGGCGCATTCATCTACTCGAATCGGGATGTGCTGAAGATATCGCACCTGCAAGCAAGACAACCAGTGGCTGTCGTCTCCATCGACCCAAAAGGTGTTGACTGCACCGACTCTACAATTTTGGTTTTCTGCTACAAAACCCTTAAAGGAATATCCTTTGTGGATTACAAAATCCCTGGTGGGAGATTCTACAAATATCCATCTACTCCCACAGAGCGCTGGTAATTTTACCTTCTAAATCAGGACACTAGCACCTGGCCTCATATGCGCATATGAGAAACATCTATCGGGACCTGGTAACTATATACCACATTAAATCAGCACTTTATTATTGCACATGCTTTTAAACTATTTTATGCTTACCTAATATTTTGTGTCTATTTTGTATAATTTGTTTATTAGTTTTAATTTTTCATATGATATGTCCATTCAATAAATTGTTATATTTGTGTGCAAAAGGCGCCCACTGGTATCTTTCTTCTTTTCTGTATTTTTTGGGGGCGGCAACCCCCTCCCAGAGGGCAGCCACTTGCACATAGCACCCAAACACTAGCCCATAGCGCTCAAAGTATATTGTTTTCTGTTAAGACATTTTCACAGCCTCAGTGAAGTGAGCCTCAGCTAACTATCCCACTACCCCCAGCATAGGCACCCATAGATGCCCCCTTCCCCGATGCTTGCAGGCTTTTACAATCTACAGATTCTACAGATGGGGAGGAATGGAACAGTGATAAAAAAAAGGGGGCCAGAAATTTAAAATGCAAAGGTAGGGGAGTGGCAGAGTTTGAAAATGAGGCTGAAAGACACTGGTTGGACATGAGGCTGGAAAGCCACATGGAGTAGCATGAGGCTGGAGATACATGGGGGGATTGACACTGGAGAAAACTTTGTGAGATAGGACAGGCAAGACAGAAGGCAATGAGGCTATACTGTTTTGTGACTACACTTGCTAGTGAACTGGCAAAAGATGTGTTAATAAGTTGGAATTACTTTTATATTGTAATACCCTGAAGCACTCTGGTGGAGTACACCAATGGAGTGCAGCCAATTAGATTTGATGTACCTTAAGCTGGATACAAACCTAAACACGTATCTGTCCATTCTGTCTGGTGGCAACACAAATCTGTTAATCTATGGAAGCAAACAACAATCAACAATTTGCTTCCAAATGCAGGAAAACAGACAAATACTATTGTTTGGATACATTTGTTAAATTAAACAGATTTAACCTATTTGCCTAAATGACTACTGTAGCAAGTGGTCAATTGTCATTTGCTTCTATACGTTACCCAATCTTTGTTCCTACCAGAGCGATTGGACAAATATCCTCAGACTCATCCAAGGGACACACACCAGTCATAAGTATTTTTCTTTTGCATACACTATATAAGTATATATAAATTACTTTGTAATAGAAGTGGAGAAATCTCCACCACTTAAGGGGATATTTTGCTTTAATAGCTGTTGATCAAACACAACCTTCTAGTTACACTTCAGAGCACCCTGTGTTTAAGTTTGGCCAAAATTCGTATACCTGAATATTTTATTCTGGTATATCAAAAGAGGAAAAAGTATGTAAAACTATTTACAATACAACTTAATACATGAGTAGTATAGCATCAGCTTTTAATAAACCCACCCCAGTACAGAAGGGTAAATGGTATTTGCAACCTAAAGTATAGTATTCCGGGTTTAGACCCATAGGTTGTTCCCTCTCATGTGGTAGATGCAGGTTTTTTCTAACAAAAATCCAATGAGAGGGAATTTACTAAGATGTGTATTCTACTTCGCATGTTATGTTGTGATGGGCAACCAATCAGAATCTACTTATTATTTGTTTAGCACCCTCTAGAAGATAGTAGACAGGATCTGATTGGTTGGCCATAGCAAGATCACATATGAAGTAGAATACACATCTTAGTAAATTTCCCCCAATGTGTTTTGTCCACTGTGATGTATAACTAGCCAGAATGAACAGTAGTATAATGTTATTTTCCATCCCTTAATGACAAGTTCCTAAAACTGGCATTTGGAAACCAAGTGGTTCTTAATAATAGTTTCACTGGAACAATTAGGCAGATGTTTCTCAACTGATAAATGTAAATGGATTACATAATATCAATCTGAATAAGGGGCTGTATCATATATATCTAGTATGTTAAAATCCCAGTGAGATCCAGTGCAGAGCATGTGGACAAGGAAAAACTGAATCCAGTCCAAAGAAGTGTGTTTTTATCTCTGCTGTCATTTGTGATTAGTAATATACCAGTAAGATAAGTGCCAAATAATATACAACAAAACCACAATGAGAGACCGGATGTCCTTAAAGAAAAGTTTTAGAATGTTGAAGAAGGAGTGCACTAATACACTCCAGTCTTCCTGTACTCCAAGTGTTTAGTGTAGATAAACATGCTGGAATGAGGGTACACATTACAACTAAGACAGTGAAGTGCTGATTGAGGTCCATGGCCATTACAAGTTAGCCGAGCCTTCACAATGCCAGCAGGTTATAAAACAATGTCACTGCAGTGCAGAAGGACTGTTAATAATGTCATGTAACATGGTCAGTGGCTATGCTGGTTGCAGGGTGGCGATGGAAGGAGATTAGGAAATGACAAGGCATAGAGTAGTGGCTGCAAGTACATCAAATAGCATCTGTGGATTCTTTATGCACCTACCAACAAATGAAAGAAAACAGAATTTTGGTCCTCCTGCGTGCACCTATGATCCAAGTGCTGAGTCCAAAGATGCAGCAAGGGATGACCACTTCTGGCCTGTATCCTGGGTCCTAGGGGAAGTCTCAGACCTATTCACAATTGCATAGACCATAAAAACTCTAGGCTGGTTCAGGAATTGCATATGGATTTGCAAATGAATACCGATTAGTACTACGTTTTCAAGTCTCTTGCAATTTAGCAAGGAGTGGTTAATCTTTCTGTCTGGCTGATGGGTTTCTCCACTGTGAATTCTCCCATTAACGATCCATGTTGAATTAGCCCCTTGCTCTCGAACAAAGGGAGAAAATACAAACTGGCAGTGCTCCTTTACATGGAATATACTTTAACTACTCAAAATTTGTAAAGTACCATATCCCCCACACAAATGTGATAAGAGTAGGGTCATAGGTTCAGGTAATTGTAAAACAATTTAGATTTTTCTCAGAAAAAGCATTTACCTGCTTTGGTTTATTTGTGCTTAGCCAATTCTGTTTATACAGTATTTGCTTACTCCAGGAAATTGCGGAATAATAGCAGGAGAAATATTACTACAACAGCAAATGTATACAGTACCACATGATATTACTTCTTACGTAACCAATTTTCACAACACCATAAGTAGTAGTAGACTTACTCTGTCACTACTGTATATCAATTTGTCAGCATTATTGCTATTCTTACCACAGTGAACTCCTCCAGTATTCTTATTGTCTATGCCAGCTCAATTATTGCAACAATTTGAATGACTTCAAGAAGTTAATAAAACCCTGATTATTATTTTTACCTGCTGCTGATTTCAATTCTGGGAATAATACGTGATAGTCTTAACAAGTGAAATATTAACATGACCTATATTAATAAAACCTTTTTTATACAAATAAGAGTTTGTTGTAATGTATATTTTATTCAGCAATTACCAGCTACTTAGTTCCACTGTTGTGGACTTGCTACTTCCAACAGTTTCAATTGTTTATGTGAAACATTACCAATTTAGTTTCATATGTACAGTATGTCCTTATTTCTATATTTTTCTTTTTGTGTGTGTGTGTGTGTGTGTGTGTGTGTGTGTGTGTGTGTGTGAAGTACTGTACACATGGATTGGCAAGTTATTTGTCAATCCACGTGTTTTTCGGCAGCCTAAAAATTGCCATGTTAATTGATAGGTAGAATGTAAATTTGACCTAAAATTTTTTTTTACTGTCAGACAATGTGCCACCTAATTCAACATCCCCCTTAGCAGTAAAAGGGAACACTTTCCTGCCATATTTTTGCATGCCCTCACAGTGCATAATTTGAGAATATTTTCTTAACGGTATTTTTTTAAGAAAATGTAGGTACATTAGCTTACTGGATATTCTGGGCTTCCTCAGCCTCCACTTCATCCTGTCCTGTATTCCCCAGATTAATCCTAAACTAAACCAGTAATACATGCACCTGCTTTAAAACAGTAGGTTTGCACGTGCCCAGCATCAATTTACTGAGACAGATGTGCTGGGGGCATGGCCAGTAGTTTACACAGTGCTGTGGATGCCCCCGTTTTTCGACACTGTGGAGACATGGCAGGCTATGCCCCCAGCACATCTGTCTCAGTGAATAGCCGCTGTGCACATGCACGCAACATCTATTCTACGTGCTCTACTGAGAAGAGCAGCAGCAGGCAAGGTGGACTCCCAACTTACCCTCCACTGTGGGACACTGCCAAGACCAGGTAGGACGTGAGTGGGACACCATGTCCCTATAGCCATGTCCCCATAGTGTCGAAAAATGGGGGCATCCGACCACAAAGATTAAAATGTTGAGAGGTATGATAATACTAATAGTAATCATATCTGTGGAAGGGATTATAAAGTACTTAACCAATCGAGAACATCAGCTGATCATCATCATCAGTGTACAGTGTGGGGTGACTTAGAAATGTTCTTATTTTTTAAAGAAAAGCATTGTATTTTTTCAGTGAATATAAAATTAAATGAATCAAAAAATGCACTCTATATATTATCAATGTAGTAAATGACCATGCTACAGGTAGCTGCAAACTTCTGGTTTTAGAGGAATATCTACATAGAGGCCCATTTCCAGCAACCATCATCCCAGTGTTTTAATGGTACATTGTGTTTTCTAATCATGTTAAAAGACTAATGGATGATTAGAAAGCCCTTGAAAACCCTTAGCTGAAAATAGATTTACTCATTAGAAAAGCTATAAAACTGGCCTTCCTTTGAGCTAGTTGATTATAACATTTGTGGGTTCGATTATACTCTCAAAATGGCCAGAAAAGAGAACTTTCATGTTCATCAGTCTATTCTTGTTCTAAATTAAGTCTATTCCATGCGAGAAATTGCCAAGAAACTGAACATTTCCTAAATTGGTGAGTACTACTCCCTTCAGAGAACAGCCCAAACAGACTTTAACTAGAGTAGAAAGAGAAGCATGGAGGCCCCGATGCACAACTGAGCAAGAAGAAAAGTACATTAGAGTCCTTAGTTTGAGAAATAGATGCCTCACAGGTCCTCAAGCCATATTTGAGACTAGCCAGTAAAAGGAAAAGATAAATAAGGGTAAAAGAACACAGACATTGGACTGAGGAAGATTAGAAAAAAGTGTTGTGGAAAGACGAATCAATGTTTAAGTGTGTTTGATCACACAGAAGAACATTTGTGGGATGCAGAACAAGTGAAAATATGCTGGAACAGTGCCTGATACCATCTGTCAAGCATGGTGGAGGTAATGTAATGGTCTGGGGCTGCTTTGGTGATGGCAAAGTGGGAGATTTGTACAAGGTAAAAGGGATTTTGAATAAGGTAGACTATCACTCCTGCAACGCCATGCCATACACTGTGGACAGCGCTTGATTGGAGCCAATTTCCTCCTCCCACAGTTCAATGATCTAAAACACACTTCCAAATTATGCAATAACTATTTAGGGAAGAAGCAGGCAGCTGGTATTTTGTCTGTAATGGGGTAGCCAGCCCCGTCACCAAATCTCAACCCCATGGAGCGGTTGTGGGAGCAGCTTGACTGTATGGTACACAAGAAGTGCCCATCAAGCCAATCCAACTTGTGGGAGGTGCTTCTTCAGTTTACCTAAACAAATTAACAGCTAGAATGCCAGAGGTCTGCAATTCTGAAATTTCTGCAAAAGGAGCATTCTTTGAAAAAAATCAAAGTTTGAAGGACAAAATTATTATTTCAAATAAAAATCATTATTTTTTAGCCTTGCCAATGTCTTCACTATATGTTCAAATGTTTTACATATGCATCTGCTTGACTTACATTTTAAAATAAGTGCTTCTCTCAGCCAACATTTGAACACCCTCTCTCTCTGTATTCTGAAGGCAGTATTAACTGAAAAGTGCAACCAATAGTACATACAACTGTGCATACAGGGCCATAACTGCTTGTGGGGGAGCAATGCATGCAGAGGCTCTGTATGCACACCACCACCGACCGATTGCCCGCACTCCTGGCTTGCAGGGTGCATGGGATGACACTCTGTAGTCAGTAGCGCGGTAGTAGTGCCCCCTACAGAGACCGCTCTAGTTATCAGG
This sequence comes from Crinia signifera, assembly GCF_055691185.1. Lineage (NCBI taxonomy): Eukaryota > Metazoa > Chordata > Amphibia > Anura > Myobatrachidae > Crinia > Crinia signifera. Next base: position 235,255,747 of record NC_139218.1, read on the forward strand.
AGCCAGCGACTCCACCCACTGTGTGTGACATCATGAGCAAAGGATGCAGTGTCAGCACAGGGTGCTGGAAGCGCTTGTACAGTGTTGTGTGCACATTTTATGCATGCATAAAATGCATATATTTACCAGAAGAAGACATTTACTTACAACTCTATATCAGCCACCAAATAATAATATATTGGGTCAAAAGAACAGATTAGCTTAATTGCTTTGGGTGCCAGGATCCTCATGTTACTTTACCATAGTCAGGTACCAGCGGCGTAGCTTTGTTTGGGGCGCCCCCCCCCCTCCCCGCCCGCCCGTCCGGCCGCCCCCCCGTGCCCCCTGTCCCTGCCCCCCATGCCCCCTGTGCCCCCTCCCCCCATTGCCGCATGCTTACCTGTCCGCGTGTCCCGGCTCCCCTCCTGGCTTCAATAAATTCTATGCAGACAGACCACGATAAAATGTCCGCCCCCATACCGCAGACAGTTTCAGAGAACAGTATGCTTTATGGGGCGGCCATTTTATCGTGGTCCGTCTCCATAGCATTGATTGAAGCCAGGAGGGGAGCCGGGACGCGCGGACAGGTAAGCATGCGGGGATGGGGGGCGGGGGGATTACTATAGCACCGCAGCCCCCCCGGCGCCCCCATATGCACAGCGCCCCCCCCCCCCCCCCCCCCCACGACCGCGGGGGCTGCGGTGCTATAGTTACGCCACTGTCAGGTACAGGTAAATAGACACGTTGCAATTACTACTCATGTCTTATGTTTAGATGGACAAAACTTTTCTTTATATAAGCTACAATTAAATTGTTTCAAGGGCAAATAGGTTTTCTTATTTGACATAGTAAAACTGTCATTTAGTATACATTTCTCCAAATAAAACATAATATTGATTTTCCATTGTTTCTGGCAAGTGATTAACAAAGATATATAGACAACCTATGAGAGGTCAGAATGTATTTGGTTTCAAAATATTTTCCAATTCTCTGGTTTATTGATAGATACAGTATATGAGACATTAAAAAGGCATTTTAATAGGAAATCATGAAAACTATTTTATATAACACTTAGGGGCCCATTTATTAAAAATCACAAATAAATTGTGATTACTAGGTGATAATAACACCTACGGTTAGAGGCAGAAAGCTGCAACTGGGGTAAGGCAGGAGCGGAACAATAGCCCCACAGACCCCCGGCGCCCACACTTTACTCAGCGCCTCCCCGCGGCCAGGAGGAGACAGGGGGCTGCAGGGATCTCTCCCCTGTGTTGTGTAGCTGCCAGTGCCTAATATAAACACAATGGGAAAGGAGGGGGAGGAAGCTGCTAGACTAGGCTGATATACCTGCAGCCTTCTGCTGGAGTCGGACGCTGTATGAGAGGACAACCAGGGGGTCCGAGCACAGCACAGGTGACCCTGCTGGCTGCTTGTGTCCTCCGGGGCTGCTGACAGATGACCAGGGGTAACCGCTCACAGCCCCTGGAAGCATCTCAGGTCAGGCATTTAAATGGGCCCGTTAATCATTGCTGAGAAGTTCAATACATAGTAGAGTAATACAGAACAAGAGGGTGATTCTAATTGACTCAGTAAGCTGCAAAACTCGCTGTTTCCCTTCGCAATGCGAGGGTAAGTGTTACGAAGACACATCCCCTTGCATGTGCCCGCAGCAGGAGAAATCATTCATGGACGCCGACCACGGAATGCTTTCTCCTGCGCTCCCAAATATAAGTCAATGGAGACTGACTTATATTTGCGGGCACCGGGATGAAGACAGGGCAGGCGACTGACATAATGTGATGTCAGCCGCCAGCCCTCGGCAGACTTTGTCCTGCCTGCATTCCCATGGGAATGCCTAGCATTTTCATGGGGATGCCTATGAAATGCTGGGAGTTCCCATGGCCCAGAGCCGCCACCACCCCTATCCACCCCCCAGACAGACTTGGTGGTAAGAGGGCCCTGCTGCAAACTTACAATCAATAGGGACATAGGAGGGAAACACAAGGGCAGGCACCAGTGATAGCATAGCAGTCCCACCAAGTTACAAGTCCAGGAGGGAAGCTATATAATACATAAGTGCCTCAGAGGGTAATGCGTGTAGAACTTAAATATGATAGGCTTGCCCGAAGAGGTGAGTTTTCAGGGAACGCTTGAAAGTTTGGAGGTTAGTGGAGAGTCTTATTGTGCATGGAAGGGTATTCCATAGGGTGGGAGCAGCCCAATGACAGTCCTGTAATAGTGAATGGGCGCTGGTGATCCGTGCAGAAGAGAGACACAGATCTTGTGCAGAGCGGAGTGGAATTGTATAAAGAATATTATAGATATTTAAAGGGTATCAAGTCCGCATGATCGACAGTTACCATGTTGACATTTAGAATATCAGCAACACAATGTTGACATGATGATATTGACATGGTTGAAAGGCACCATATCGACTTCCTAAGAATAACAACATGTTCACAATATTCACATTTGAAATGTTCCTATGGGAAATGTTGACATGCTGAGAATGCAAATGGTTATGACCAAAACATTTAACAAAATTCAATTGCACAAATAAACCAAACTGCATTTTTCACTCTTCAAAATCGTACATAGAGTAAGAAAAAACACTTTCTCTTACATATTGGGAGGTATATACAATGATTATAATAAAGACAATAATTCAATGATAGCTACAGTATGACAACTCTTTCAAAGGCTATTTGTGGCCAGTCGATGTTAATAGGGCCTAAATCCGCAGACGTTGCAGTTTTTCTAAAACAGCAAATGCAGTCATTCACATACTGGGGTCCGCTCAGCACAGGACAAGGCCAGCCAACATGTAAAGTTCTTCCCTGTAATGTGATTGCAATTCAATGGTCTGAACACACATGCATTGTCCGGCTTGCACCCACAAAATGCTGCAACACTGCCCCATCGGCGACCTGCCCACTGCTCATGAAACTGATTTTATTCCAGAAGGTCAAAGCAGATGGGTATGTGGAGGTTGTAACCATACACTTTATCCAGGCCAATCACATTCTGTGTAGGTTCCAATGTTATACAGTACTTTCTCCAGTCACTGAAAGTTGTTCTATCCACTTTACCAACGCATTTTGTCATAGGGTATGGTTAGAAGTTTTAGGGTGGTGTTTAGGCTGTGTGTGGGGGTAGGAGAGTTAGGGTTAGACACTAGAGAGATGGTTATGGGTAAGGATGAGCTATAAGTACAGTATATGCAAGGGGAAGTACTTACAAACACCACTGTTCTCTAAGAGATCTCATTCAGATGTAACTTTTGTGACCTGGAAGCAGCTGGGTCTGTCAGGCGAATGTAAGACACCAGTAAACAACCAGGAATGGTTTGTCGACAGTTCATATACACATGCTGCTTGTTGACATGGTCACTGTAGACATGTTAAGCATGTCCACATTTTAATGGTAACCTGACGACTGTCGACATGATAACTTAGAGCAGGGCTGGTCAAACCAGTCCTTGAGATCTACCAACAGTTCAAGTTTTCCAAATCACCTAGCTGGTGCAAAGCTGTTGTCGTTACTAACTGTCACATTTTCAAACATACTAAATTCATTCCTACTATAGATCCAATGGTTGCCTGAAAAACTTGTACTGTTGGTAGATCTTGAGGACAAGTTTGGCCAGCCCTGACTTAAGGTGCCCATACACGGTACAATTATTGTATACAATATTGCATACAATATTGCATCTCATCGCATCTCCGTTATGTGTAGCACATACTTTTTTTTACCAGATCTCATCTCATCGCAAAACCGAGTTGTGATGAGATGCGATATTGTCTGCAATAATTGTACCGTGTATGGGCACCTTTAGAGCAATGATAACCATGCTGTCTTAGCAGTTCCATCATACTGCATATACTATTTCACTTTATTTATTTATTGCACTATCTTTGTCATGGACTATTAAGTTGTTGCTCTTTAAAACACTGTAAATGTACATATACTGTACATAACAAATCCCACTAATCCTCTGCCAAGTTTACATTACAAATAGCTGGTGCATCAACTCATTAGAGTATGTGATATGAAACATGAAGTAGCTCTGATACAAAGCTGTTGCATTTATTACTACTGTACATCTGAATATTTATGAAAATATGCACAGAGTAGATACAAAATGAATGTACTGCATTTACATTTACAATGATGTCAGTTTCATCTGCGTCATTTCTATAATGACCCACATTGTACAATCTCTTGTGTGCTACGGGGTTGGTGCACTAGTTAGATGCTTCTGATTGGCTGACTGTGACCCCTCAAGCTGATACTATTATATTAATTAGTGTGGCTGCTATATTATATAAATCCATGGATGTCTATTCACATTACATAATTAACATTTCTGTTTTAACCGTCGTAAAAATGAATTACCATTTTATTTTTATAGGTAAAACAACATATGTGTATATCTTACTGAATTGATATATGTGTTTGTGATATTTTTTAAATAATTTTCATATTTTCTAATACATGCTATTAAAAGGCACTATTCTGTCATATATATTGTATTAAACACTTTATTACAGTACAGGATATTGTGTAAAAATAGGTTAATGTAACATACTCTGTTCTGCCTTAACACTTTCTCTATTCTATCATGGTCCATGAATACCATCATAATGCCTGGAGTAAACATGGAGCATATGCTAGAGATGGACAGCTGCATGAATCTTAAAATGCAGCTGACTAAATACAGTATATCCATGTACATTAAATGCATTTTTTTTAATCTATTTAAGTCTGAAATGGTTCTACATGAGCCCTATAGTGTGCAGGCTGTATCACTCACAGGACATTCATCTATTACTTGCGTTGTCTGTGGCTGAAAGAACAATACAAAGGACTTGAATGAAACACATGTAGGCTTGCAATATTTATTTATTATTTATTAACAGTTTCTTATATAGCACATATTCCGCAGCGCTTTACAGAAACTATTTGAACATTCACATCAGTCCCTGCCCCAGTGGAGCTTACAATCTATATTCCCTACCACATGTACATGCACACACAGATGTTCTAGGGTTAATTTGTTGGCAGCCAATTAACCTACCAGTATATTTTTTGATTGTGGGAGGAAACGGAGTACCCTGAGAAAACCCACGCAAGTACAGGGAGAATATACAAACTCCACACAGTTAGAGCCATGGTGGAAATCGAACCTATGACAGTGCTGTGAGGCAGTAATGCTAACCATTACACCATCCGTACATGTAATAGTGAACATACAGTTGTAACTGTGTGTTTAAAATGCCAATAATTGCATTAGGTAATTTTTAATCCTTTTTTACAGAAGAGTACAGGTACACTACCTTACAAAACTTTTATTTACAACTTATTCAGTTGAACCTGAATTATAAATACATCTCATTAGAAACCAGCTCCTACCTGTCATTTTTCAATCACAGTCTGTAAAATGATAGGTAGGCACTGATTGGCTGGCTGTTTATCATTCACCATTTTATCACTTTTTGAAGCTTGATACATCTGGCCCTAAGAGGTCTATTAATTTAATTCTCCCTTATGAGCTAGAATTTTTGTGCAAGAACCGCCAACATTTTGAGATGATGTTGGGTCTTAGAGCCACACTCCGTCGTATGGACCAGAGATGTAAGAATGGGTCTCTCCACTACAACTACACAGTGTGACTCTGTGCATGTTTTTTCCAGGTCTCAAATGTTTGGTCGACAGTCGGCAGGATGGCAACTGGTACAACTAGGGATTCAACTAGTGTGGCGCTTACTTCGAGAGCCAGATTTCAGGAGATGCTGAGACCTCCATCATGCTCTTTCTGACTGTAGCTTTGTAAGCCAGCTGTCCCCCCCCCCCACAATCATGGCCTGATTAAAGGTTCCAGGTGACCTAGGCTAATACACATGCGGCTTTACCTGTAAACATGAATGGGCACACAGGGACTCGCCATTCATACTCATACCTCCTTACTGTTCCACTTCTTGTGGGACGTCCCATTTTTTTGGGACATTCCCGCTTTCCTTCCAGGGTCGACAGTGTCCCGCGGAGGGGGGGGGGCAGGTGGGAGTCCACCACTGTCATCAATAAATAGACACTGTGCACATGAGCACAGCATCTATTCCTGCAGCCAGAGGGGCTGGGGGCATGGTCAGCAGTTCACAGAGCCGCTAGCCAAGACCCCGGCAGTGGCGAAAATGGGGGTGTAGTCTCGCGGGAGGGTCGAGAGCATAGGCCGTGCACCTTTTCCACTAGGCCGTGCCCCCAAAATGTCTCTCTTTCAATTCTACCAAACTTGGGAGGCATGCATACAGCCCATATAAATGTAATGAATGTTTTACAATAGGCATGTAGGATCCAATGCTTGTAGTGTGTGAAGTAGAGTTTGGCTTTAGGATGTTCAGCTGGCACTATAGGACAATGTATATAAAAGTAATGGTTTCATCAGAAAGTTACACATTGGCACGGCCATCTAGCGGTCACCTTAATAAACCTCTCACAGTACATTGTGACGGGTGAAATCTAACTAGCATGGAAGAAATTAGGCCTTCATTTTATTCCTTGGCTGTTCCCTGCAAGGAACTCCCCTTTAGTCCTGGTGCCTCAGCCTATTGGTTAATCAAGCATTGCCTGCCGAGTCTACGAGCACTGCACTGAGCAGCACTCCAATTATCTGGACTGCGACAGGCTGTGCAATCAATATAAAGGGGTGTACACACGGAGCGATCCTTCTAAGCGATTTTGACTACATAGTGAAAATTGCTTAGAATGTTAGTAAAGATCTGGCTGGCTGTCTAGTCAAAATTGCTGCTATTCACTGCTGAGGGAGATATTCACTAGGCGATCTGCAATGAATACCAACCAAGAATGTTAATTCTAATATAGTCAAAATCGCCCATAGACAAAATCACTTAGTCACAGTCGCTCACTAGCAAAAAAAAATTCTGTGTATACACCCCTTAAGATCCTCATGGCTTAATCAGTGCTTTGTTGTGAGGATTTTAGATTTATTGTAAAGGCTGCCACAGTCTGGTTGAATGCAGTGCTGAACAAAACAAATAATCCTACATGGATGCTGTGTGGTACCTGCTCCCAGATTCTGCCTGCTGCCATAATTGTCAAGCATGGTACTGCATGCTATGTTATGTGACTGGTGAAGCCTGCAGATTCAGAATTAACAGTGGTTGTTAAGTAGATTTACAAACCTGGTCTCTCTGTCTCTCTCTCTCTCTGTTGTCTTTCTCTTATTCTATCTCTCACTCCCCGCTCTCATTATTCCTCTCTCAATCTGCCCAATTTCCCATCACTCTTCTTTCTTCCTCCTCTATCTCCCCCTAACCTCGAATTCCTCTGTGTGTGACATTATGTGGTTAAGGTGCATTTCTTCTTCTATTAATACTATGTGGCATATCATAAGTGGTGTTATTGTGTGGTGTAATGTGAATAAGGGGCACTTCTGTGTGGCATTATTTTAATTGGGGATGGTATGCCAAATCACTTGCTTACCCCAGGTGACAGAAATCCTAATGAATGCCCTGTTGCTACTTACATGGCAGCAGGAGCAGATAGACCATAGACCTCACAGGGAGGATTCCCGCTAGGCCGGTGCACCTGTGAGGCAACCTGTCAGCCAGTGATTTTTTTCTAAAGATGTGACCCTGCCTAGAGTAGTACCCCATCCCCCTCTTGTCTCACACAAAAACAGCCTTTGCTGGTTCACAGGGCAGAGTACACAATGCTACAAATACTCATCTAAGATGGGCACCCATCTAAATATATTGTGACATTGGTTGAAGAGACAGGAGTGGGTGTGTTCTGTGGTTGTAACAATTTCTGTTGTGTTTATGGGCTCCCCTGGGGGACAGGTGAGGAAATTTGTGATATTCATGGGGATTGTGGTAATTAGTTGTTTGTCTACTTGATGGAGGGTTTGGGGGTCTCAGTCTGGGGGGTATTATTTGTAATGTGGTGGTTTGTGATATGTCACTTCAGCTTAAAGGTTTGGGGGTCACCAGACTGATAACGACTTCTGCACAGGCGTAGTAATGTATTAATCCCACCAGGGCCACTTTTAGTTCCTAATACGCCTCTGCATAGCAGTGATACTAATTGTGGGGAAAAAACACTTTTTGGAGCAGCTGAATCCATGCCAGAGCAATACTGGATGCAGTGTTGCTCTGGTCATTAAGTATCTGCAGTGGATACTTAATTGTATACTCCCACCCTCTCTTATAATGAATAGGACCCACAATATATTTTTTTTTTTTTTTATAATCTTTTATTGAATTTTACATACAGTATATAAAAATTTACAACAACACTAACAAACAGTTACATATAACATATACAGTATTGAGCAGCATTGCAGTGTCTTAATCAGAATATTTCATCTCGTACCACTCACTATATCATATAGTTAACAGTATACATATTCGTACATATTTTTATTTTTATTTTTTTAAACGTGATTTTTCTGTACTAAAGCCATGGCGGTGGCTATACCTTAATCAGTTCTATTCTCCTCTGGAAAGCTCAGGCAAGGGTGGGCGAATGAGCTATGTTACTCGACATTTGATGTCACACTATTTCTAAAAACTCCTAGGAGCAGAGCGACCTTCATACCAACTCCCCAGAATTGTGTGCTTGTTGCTTTATTTATTAAACCTTTCCATACGACTCTCTCCAACCTCTATATTTTAAACTATTTGTGTCTGGTATAGTGTTTTTTTTTTTTTTTTTTTTTTACACTCTAGATTTCTTCTAATTTTCTGTGTTACTCTAGCTTACTCTAGTGCTCTGTGTATACAGTTCTAGTGGCATCATGCACACAGGCTAACATATATATAATAACTCTCAAAAATGTGAATATAAAGGACAGTAAGAAAAGACGGAGAGGAAAATAAAGCACACTGCGATTAGCCTCTTTTAGGCCATGCATCTAATTAAGTCTCCTATCTATATTGAATCTCCCAACATATAAAAACTGTGTTCCACCACAATGCTGACTTTATGTTTATACCATCTGACATATTATCACGCAAAACAATGTGAATATAAAGGACAGTAAGAGAAGACGGAGAGGAAAATAAAGCACACTGCAATTAGCCTCTTTTAGGCCATGCATCTAATTAAGTCTCCTATATATATTGAGTCTCCCAACATATGAAAACTGTACTCCACCACAATCCTGACTTTATGTTTATACCATCTGACATATTATCACGCAAAACAATGTGAATAAAAAGGATAGTAAGAAAAGACGGAGAGGAAAATAAAGCACACTGGCCCTTATTCAGATCTGTGCGGCTGGAGCCGCATACGTTGCTCCGGCCGCACAAATCAATCCCCGCCTACAATACGGATCGCCACGGCCGTCCGTACGCGGACGGCTGGCGATCCGCATGAAAAATGGTGGGGCGTACGCCTCCACCATGGTGGGAGCTGCCCCCTGCATTCGATGGTCGGCGACCATCGAAGGCAGGGCCGCACGCTCCACCAGCTCACGCAAGCTGAGACCACACGGACACTTGTCCGTGTGAAAGCTTGTTTGGGGGCGGAGAGCTGACATCCGGCGATGTCAGCTTTCCGCCCCCATCACTGGCGTCATAGCCTCATTACCATGCATACGCCCCGCGTTTGCATGGGAACGCCCATGAAACGCTGGGCGTATACATAGGTAAATGAGGCTATCAAGCCCCTCACGCCCCTATACGCCCCCTTTGCGGCGATTTCGCCTGCACATGCGCAGAGTGACCTCTGCGCATGTGCAGAGTGAAAACATCGGCGGTACGGCCGCACGCGGGCCGTACCGCACAGATTAGAATAAGGGCCACTACGATTAGCCTCTTTTTAGGCCATACATCTAATTAAATCTCCTATATTAAATCTCCCAGAGTATATCCTGGGATATCAACTATATTCCACCATACTCCTGGTTATGTGTTTACACCGGCTGACATATATATTATAACACTCCAAAATGTGAATATAAAGGATAGTAAGTGAAGACGGAGAAGAAATACAGCACACCACAATTAGCCTTATTAGGCCTTATATCTGATTAGGTTTCATATATTACATTAAATCTCCCAACCTGTACTTCTGGTACATACCGTAGAGCCAACCCCAATCCTGACTGTGTGTTTACACAGCTAACATATGTTTTATAACACTCAAAAAATGTGAGTTATAAAGAATAGTAAGAGAAGACAGCGAAGAAAATAAAGCACACTGCGATTAGCCTCATTAGGCCTCATGTCGGGTTAGATTTCCATAATTAAATCACTAAACCTGGCTAGGGGTCATCGTGCTCCCAGTATATTGAGGTAATCCATCTATGCCATAGTTTTGTATATCTATTCAGCGTCATCCTACTTCTGTGTACGTGTTTTTCTTGTCTGGCAGTATAATTTACCAGGGCCCTCCATGACTGGATCTCAGGATTTTTCTCTGACATCCATGTCCTCGCTATAATAACCTTTGCTAAGGCACACAAATTGATAATATATGGTTTATCACCTGCTTGTAGGCTAGTTCCCTTTATCACCCCGAGTAAACAGCATTTTGCAGTCATAGTTTCTCTGGGAATTCCAGTATCCACCAATACTTGCACAACTTTCCCCCAGAAGGCGGCCACCTCTGGACAGTCCCATAACAGGTGGAAGAAAGGACCCACAATATTTATTGTACATTAATATAACTTATAAGTATAGTAAGCTAGTTCAAGACTGCTGAAACATTAATTTCCCTCTTCAAAATCCCTGATGTGCTTGTGGTTCTTTTATTTAAATTAAACCTTCCAGTTTCATTTGCTAGACTGAAAGTTTTTGCCTGTGAGAACATCTGTTTATTCTAATGTAGTTTTCCCAGACAATAATTTTGTGCCATTCCCAGGGCTGGCGCCACCACTAGGCAGCTGCAGGCATTTGCCTAGGGCGCCAGCCATGGGAAGGCAGCTCTTTGGAAGTGACAAGGAGCAGAAATAAACAGCTGCCCGCCCAATATCCATCCCAGCCGGCATCAGGCCAACACCATCAGTGAAAGTAAGCACCCTCACACTACCAGCACCCCCGCCCCGTGTAGCTGTATAGCAGCTGTAGATAGCACCCACAGCCATTGTAGCTGTATAGCGGCCACACAGCCACCCCCCCCCCCCGCGTGTAATTGTATAGCGGCCTTGGAAAGCACCCCCTCCCCTGTATAGTGGCCGCAACACTGTATCACACCCCCCCCCCTCGTGTAGTGGCCGCAGTACTGAAGCCTCTCCACCCACCAGATGTAGCCGCCGAATGTAGTTGGATGACAGCCACGGATAGCAGAAACCGGTCCCCCTTATAGCTGTATAGTGGCCGCAGCACGGTAACATGTCCCCCCTCCCCCTGTAGTAGAATAGCAGCAGCGGGTAACTATGATTGGAGATCCACCATTTCAGTGATCTCACACATAACCTTGCTATATTCTTACATTCTGTAGATTGTTAGATGAACCCATTATCTCTGCTTATAGCAAATTGATTATTTTCTGTAACAGGTGTCTACATTAAAATTAAAAATAGCATTATACTAGATATGTGTTAGCTCTTTAGCTGTACCTTCACCTCAAATCTGGATGTGTTATTATGAAATTTCATGACTTGCTGTGTAATCTGTAGTCCAGTAATTCTTTGGAAAACTTATTGGTGGGATTTGCTGGTATGTCTCTATATTTTGCTATGCACTTTGATATGTCTCTAGCGAACTATGCTTTACTTATTTTGGCATATGTTTATGTGGTTATTGGCCTCAAAATTTGTTAATTGGCCTCAAAAACGTAAAAAAAAAAAACATTTCTTCCACCATCAGAAGCCTGTTATTGCCTCAGGAACAAAATGCCCACTAAATATAAATGGTGGCTCCTGGTTGTAGCTAGAGTGACCTTAAGACAGTCTAGCTACTGATTTACCCCCTACCCCCCATGTGTAGTAGTACAGCGGCCGTGGGTAACAACCCCCTTCACACCCCGTCCATCACATTACTTGCTCCTGAGAACACATAGATCAAGACACCTTTGTATGTGAGAAGATGGGAGGGGGTGTGGGGGAGACAGGGGCATTATTGTGTGCTTTGCCTAGGGAGCCTAGATGCCTTGCACTAGATTCCCCAGACATACAGTATCTATACTTCCAGTTGCCTATTCTACAGCAGCATCAGTACTTACTTCCTATTTGCCCTGTGCCCTCTTCTTACCTGCTCTTGCTGTGTACTCTCGTAGTTAGCATTATTATCTGTTAGCTGAAGCCAGTGGGAGATAAATCCCAATTTACACTATATTCTAATTTCTGTAAAAAAAAAAAACTAAAGAATTGAAAGGGAGAAAAAAATATTTTTGTTTATCTATGGTGTAACACAATGTGCTTTTACTGTATATGCATAACACATGCCTTTCACACACTTTAATAAGAAATTGCCATTGTGTGCTCTACTATTTTTTTTAAGAATTCAAACTATAATGAGTAGCTCTTAACTATTTTATATTATTCCTGTGATTATGAGAACAGTAGTATGATTGCAAGATGAAAGTGCATACATATAATCAGTAAAATATATGCTTTTGTCTAATTTCACCAAAGAGATTGGTCCATCTTTTGAGATAAGTGAATCAGTATTCAAATAAATATAATTACTTCTAATTATGTTTGTTGCGCAGGTTATATAAATTGTAGGCAAGACTGGATGAGGATGTGATTAAAAGGCCTATTTGTCATTTGTGGTGATAGTAAAGATTTTCTGTCACTGCTTTTAGCAGAGATAGAAAATCATTTATCAACACTATTTGCCAACAACAGTTTGTTGTGGCAGCAGAGCAGTGTGTAACTGCCAGTTGTACCGGACAACAGCTTTAAGGGACATGTTTTTTTACTAGTGGTCATCTGCTTTTAACATACTTAAATTAAATGCGAGGTGCGAGTTGTTGCATGAAACGCAGTCATTCGTACAAATGCAAACTCATGAGATTTCTCCAGTCCAATTAGAAATGCCTATTTGCGGCACTTGCCATGTTAGAGAAGTACAGATGGAGCAGGCTTCATCTTTGCATGGGCTGGCGAGAGCCCCCGCCAGCGTCCGGCTCTCGCCAGGGGCGCGCACGAGATGCTCGCGCACGCCCTGTGGCTACGGATCGCCAGCGCAGGCATGCTGGCGATCCCCGGCCAAGGATCAGAGGCGCTCCATCTGTACTTTTAAAAATAGGGTTACCTACCTGAAGCCCAGAAAAGGCACAATTTTGTTAGCAGAAGGACATTAGTGGGAAAAAAGAAAATTAGAGATGCCTTTAAAGGGGGCATACACATGGAGCAATTTTGTATAGATTGCTTAAAAAGTAAGCACAGGTCACTCCGTGTGTATGATCCAAGCAACTACGATGCACAATCCCGCATATCGCTATCGCCTGCTAACTAAGTCAGTGCATACACTCAAAATCTAGTCAAATTGCTTAGCAAGTGAAAAAGATAGCAAGGTCACTATAGGTGATGAGATAAATATGGTAAATGAGGTATGGTTAGTTCTTCCTAGAAGATGGAATAGTTGTTGAAGCCTTTGAAAACATGTACATATTAGTTTAATTAGTAGGTTATGCAACACAATGTTCCATATGTAGGAAGTTTGCTTACTTGGTTAATATTGTAATGTGGATCAATATACACACAAGGTATATAGAGCGCAAAAGTGGCAAATTAATTAAATTCGAATTATATGTTATTTTGTTAATTTGTTACTGTTGTTATTACTACTATTTCATTTACTTCATTACCTGTTATGTGCTACCCTTCTTACTGGCTGTATCCCAAGACCTGATTATTAAACTCTTCAATTTTGTTCAGTTTCTCCTCAGTTCATCCTATATTCTGGTTCATGAGAATGCATTGCATTCAACCACCAAACTTCCGCCATCCAAGTTCCGTCTCCTCCAAGGTTACCCCCCATTTGCCAGTCCCTTCAAATCCCCAGAGTGTGACAAAGGATAATTGAAGCTGCTCAAAAATGTCTTTCTTGTTGTAAGGCATCTGAACCGGTTCAATAATTAAATTGATAAAAAGCTTAAAGGATCTTAAAAAAATCTTAAAGGAAATTGCGATATTCAACCTTATGGTAATAAGAGCCAATAAAATTGCTGGATTGAATATGCAAGGCTGGATATCAATTGTTTTTATAAATATTATTTTATGTGTATGGTTATATGTGTAATACATTTTTTAATATATTACATTTAATAGATCATCACAGTGTGCTCTCTTTGATTTGCTTAATATTGTAATGACATACTGTAATGGTGGTTCCAATAATGTTCATATATTTACCACTGGGATAAGTGCAGTATTACTGTCTTATAGCAGTGCACTGTGTGCAGGTGGCCTCCTGAGACAGGAACTACTGTAATGGCTCCTTGGCTTGGTTAGCATTCCATTTTGCCAGGAAAAGGATCAGTCTCTATAAAAATAGCCTCCGGTGGTCAGGGAGGAAGCAGCTGATACCAGATATAACCTCTTACGCATTTCTCGACTTAAAACAGCTCAGCGGCTTCCTCAGAGAGTATGTATACCGCTTGTAGCAGTGACAGGCTTAAAATAAGCCAGGTATCTTCGTTTTGTGAGCAGGGCCTGCCTTCTTCCCAGAAACTAACCATATATCATTCACCATATTTATCTCATCACCTATAGTGACCTCGCTATCTTTTTTACTAAATCAGATCCTACCTGTCATTTTTTAAACACAGCCTTTGACATGACAGGTAGGAGCTGATTGGCTGGTGGTTTATCAGTCTCCATTTTATCACTTTTCAAGCTTAGTACATCTGGCCCTAAGAGAGCAGCCATGTTGGCTCAGATGGGAAATGAGATATAAAAAGGGGTTGGGTAGAGGTGGAACAACAAAAACTAAGTGATGCAGGGACAGTAGTTATATATATATATATATATATATATATATATATATATATATATATATGTAGCCTCGCTATGCGCTTTAAAATGACAAAATGACTGGCATTGTAATGCAGGGGGTGTGGCTATGATGACTCAATTACGCTAGAATCATGTCATTAGCCTCCCATATCGCACACTTTACTCACTAAATGGGCATTGGGCAGAGGGGTTCTTCAAATATCATAACACTTGCCTGCCCTTCCAGGGGGGCCAGGAGCTTACCTGTCATTCCTAGGGGGTAGGCAACCATACCCAATGCACCATTGATTTGTAATTTCAGTAGCCAGCGTATAGAAAATCCAGCCATTTTAATACTATGCTTATATTTGTTTCAGTGTGCAACACCTGTGTATTGTTTTAAATATGGTTTTCGAAATAGACCTCACTTGCATGTTCTGTAAGTAAACAAATCCATCAGGATATGGACAAGATGTGAAGTCTCCCTCTCTGTTAGCAGAAGTATAATTGAATATGCCATAATAATGTGTTCTGAGTACTTTTTAATGAGTCAAGTGAGTCCTTTATTAAATATCAATATTAAATGCTGGCGGGCTACATGGTGCCATCCAACATTTACGCAATGTCTGAAGTCTTTGTCCTAATAGCATCAGTGCCCATGAAAACCTTTTCCTCCAAAACACTTATTTGCTGGAGGCTCATTTCCCAGTAACATTTCTTTGTCTTCCTTCCTTCCGTGACCTTTTCGTGCAGGATAATGCAGCTGCTGTTGCGACAGGCATTCTGGGTATTTAGAGCTGTTGTGTCTTCAAGACACTTCGGTTCCTGTGAAATGTAAAGGATATGTTTAGTTTATTTACTGCTTACTACAATTTGCAAGTCTGCAGCCATTAGTCAAAACCAGAGAATCACTGAAGCATGACACAGCAACAGACTAGTGACCGTATGAATCAGAGTTAATGTTATCCTATTCAAACATTTTTAAGTAGCTCTGATGTTGCAATAACTCAGACATATGGCACAATGTATCTTTTTTTATATTTCTCTTGTCTCTTCCTCTGGGTCACTTTGTGCTTAATTCCGAGCAATTTTTATTCCTACAGTGAACGGATATTTATTCCTATGCCAGTATCTCTATGACCATAAATATATTAATATACTTTGTACAATGACCATCATTCAATATTTCAAGGTGAGGGTTATATAGGCTGACTCAGTCGAATCTGGCTTCAGTTCTGACACATCAGTCACATGGCACAAGGATAAAAGAGTGCTGTGCACATCAGCTGCTCTGTGGTGTGTGTGGAACAAGGAGGAGGACCCCCGGACAACTATATTACACCTGGCAAATTCTAAGAGCTCTTAACTAGTACAGTTCTTATTCAGATTCTCGCTCTCTGTAAGTCTATTTACTTCAGTTGTATCTCACTACTATCTCCTTCGCTATCCCTTTGAGTCAGGGCTCACAGTAATCAGACTCCTGTTTATGCTCTTCTCTCTCTTCTAAATAAATACAGCAAAAGCCTGTCTAAACATTACCACACAGAGGATGGGCTTCTTCAAAGTTAGGTACCTCAGGCTGTCACTTTCCCCTCTTCCAGCTATTACTTCAGACCAGACAGCACAAATGACAGCAGGAGTTACATTTGAATATATGAAAAAGAAAACACCTTAACACAGTCCTTTCTCATAACGAACCAAGAACACCAGCCTTCATAGACTGAACTGGTCACAACCAATCAGGCATACAAAAACATGTGGTCCCCCTGCAAAACAAGCAGCTAGCAACATGCTATGACAATCTGTGCTGCCACATCTAAAACATTGAAATTACCACATGGGACGCCTTGTTAAAATAAGACCCAGACTGTTAAGCATTGGGCTGAATTCTCTAGAGCAAATTGTGGGTCATCACCCCTAAAGTGTGTCCTGACTACCTGAGCATGGGATCACGACTCCATGTTGCTGACTGTTAGGATAATGACTTATCTGACCTGTCGGTGATCCAAGGAGTCTGAAAATCATTTTATTTGTCTGTCAATTCATAACTCATTAGGTAATTGGCTAAGAAAACTGAGGAGTCATCAGACAGAGCAAAACTGTTTGAAAACCCCCATCCTAGAGGCACCTGGGCTGTCAAAAAAATGTATGCTGCATCCTGATAGCAATGGAGCTCCTTCCAATACCCCTGAGTGATGCATGTTGGTGTACACCAAAACAGTTGTGAAACTTGAGTCGTAAGCGCAGTTGCAGAAATTTGCTTTGTGGCGCCCTCCTTGGACCCACCCCAAGTTGTTAATATGCCACACTGCAGTGGGTGACAGGGAGAGAGCGAATGACAGGGAGAGGAAGAGGAACATGGAGAGGTAAATTGTGATGGGGAGAGGCAGTGGGTGACAGGGGTAGGCAGTGGGTGACAGATGGAGGGTGAAAAGTAGTAGTGGGTAACAGGGAGAGAAAGTGGGTGACAGGCAGTGGATGATGAGGATGTCAGAGAGTGGGTTGTCAGAGAGTGGATGACAGGGAGAAAAAGAATGTTAAGGGGGGGTTGAGGAGGATGGGTAATGGGTAAAAGGTGACCAAAAATGACTTTGGACAGAAGGTAAAAGAGAAAGATTGTGGGTGTTGGTGAGAGGTTAAAAAGAATCAGGACGAGGGTGACAGGAAGTGATGGGGAGATGTTGTGAGTGATAGGGAGAGGCAGGAGTTGATAGAGGCATATGATGGCTGGAAAAGATTGTAGTTGATGGGGAGAGGGTGAAAGTAATAGGCATAGGGTGAGTAGTAGAGACTATAGGTGATGAGTAGAGACAGATGATAATAGGGAGAGTCTGATATGTAAAATAGGTGGCAGGGATAGTAAGTAGGTGAGAGGCACAGGGTTGCAGGTAGTAGGTGACATTATATATTATATAACTTACTGATATGGGCCCAATGTAAAGCTGCACCATGACTTGTCCACTCCTTGCACAACCTCAGATCTCCAGTGAAGGAAGCAAGAGCAGTTGCTGGACTGCCCCAAAGATCAGCCAGGCAGTCACAGGCAGCTAAATAGGTGGGTGGTCTGCTCTAATGGTACTGTACATATATTGAAATATACGAATGGACTGATACGTATTAATTTCAATGCACAGATTCATGTATGTGGTGTGATTGCTTTATGTATTGTTACATCAGCATTGTACCTTGGAGCATTGTGGCTCATTAAATAAAATTCATATTCTGATTTAACATCAGTCAATTTGTGTATGAGATCATACCATAAGTGCAACCCCCCTCCTATATAATGTTTAATAAGTAAAAGGGGATTGGTTTCCCCTATGGGCTGTAGCTGCTCAAAATCTTTATTGTCACTAGTAGTGAGGTGCTGAGTCCTCCAATCTTGTGTAACATATACTCTATACACTGTTTAACTACTGTGTATATCATGGTTGTGTTTATTGTCTAGACTTCTTATAATGTGTGTTCTTATTATGTTATTTTATTCTTATCTGCTCTTTGAAATTTGTTGTAAACATGCAAATTTCTCCATTGTGAGATGAATAAAGGAATTCTATTCTATTCTACTTACAGTGGCGTAACTATAAATTTTGCTCCCCCCTGCCAAAAAACTTTCTGGCGCCCCCCCCCCCCCCCCCCCCAAATAGTACACCTACACTATATGCGACTCACCTTAGGACCCCCTTTCACAATATGACGCAATGTGTAATGACACATCTCACGTATGTATGTATGTGTGTATATATATATATATATATATATATATATATATATATATATATATATATACCTTGAAGAAAGTTGGCACTCGTGAGTCTTTCAATAATGCAAGTAATTTTCTTTATTCCGACATGTTTCGGTCAGTGACCGTCGTCAGGGAACAATACAATACAATGGACAAGGCATACTTATACCTACACAAGACACACCCTCACCAATTAAAAATCTGCTGGGCCTTCCCCCGTCACACACAGCACACCTGTGGGTTAATGCCAGCCAGCACGTTCACAGGTGTCACTAACGTTCATTAGGGGTGGCCCAAACAGAAACCACAATACATATAAAAATCTTTTAGTAAAAAAACACAACAAGTTACTTCATAGGTTACATTACATATTATAACAAAACCACGTATTTGAAAATATTTAGACAATTGTTTAATGCAAGGCAAATAGACTGAAAATCAAGTTATAGCACAAACTAGTGATCACCATCAAAGATGCTGTACACACTGTGCAATCCAATCATATCATTTATTATCAAAAAGCCCCGTATGGTGACTTATTTTAAACAAAGTACTTCTTTTGGAGCATCGGTAGGGTACGAATTAATTACAAGATATTTTATAGGAAGCAGTGGAGTCCCAGTTTTTCATTTAACCCCCTGGGTGCCAAAGCATCCAGGGTCATAATCCACCTGCTTTCCATTCTCAATAGTAATTTTCCCCTATCACCACCTCTCTTAAGGATAGGAACATGATCGATAAGCTTCGTACGGAGGCTGGCAACGGGGTGTCCCATGTCCACCCAGTGGCGTGCCACCGGCTGGTCACTGGTCCCCGCCGCCAGCGCCGCACGGATGGCAAATCTATGATTTGCCATCCTCTCCCGGAATGTGGTTTCCGTCTTGCCGACGTATATATAGCCGCACGGACAATACAACAAATATATGACATACTTGCTCATACAAGTGAGTACATGCTTGATAAAGTACTTCTTACCACTGTACGGGTGCATGAAGTGTCCTCCCACCAATAGTGAACTACACGTTGTGCAACCCGTACAGCGGTAGCACCCATTAGTTTTTGTCAAGAAATTGCTAGGTGTTGGCAGGCAAGTCAATTCAGAGACATCAATTTTAACCAACCTATCACGTAGGTTACTACCGCGCGTGTAGGCTGGCATAAGTCGACTATTATATAAAGCAGGCAGATCACGGTCAGTGTTGACCACTGGCCACAGTGATTTTACATATTTACTGTTATTAGTACTGTTAACTGTATATCTATTAATCCACGGCATGATATTTTCTGCATTTTTATCACGTGAATTGGTAAGACAATGTTGTCTAGTAACAGCTAAAACCTTATTTTTTGCCGCGACCAGATCTGCCATGTGATAGCCTCTTTGTGTGAAACGAATGATCATGTTGTCCAATTCAGTGATAGTTTCCCCGGATCACTCACAATCCGCCGGACACGCAACATCTGGGAGTATGGGAGCCCCCTGCGCAAGGGTAGGGGATGACAGCTGTCATGCAGCAATACAGAATTGCGGTCAGTATCCTTGACATGCAAGCCAGTCGTGATTTGGCCATTATTCAATCGGATCTGCACATCAAGGAAACTGACTACTGTCCCACTGGTAACCCATGTGAATTGGACTTCATGGCCAGTCGCATTGTGCGACTCCAAAACCTCAACTAGATTCTGTGTTGATTTTGACGTGATAAAGCAGAGATCATCAATAAATCTTACGTACAGTAACAGCTGACCATTCATTTGTAGTGGGGCAAATATCTGTGTTTCAAGGGCCCACATGAAGCTGTTGGCGTACGATGGGGCCACATTGGACCCCATCGCACACCCCAGCAACTGTACATAGTACCTACCGTTAAATGAAAAATAGTTGCGTGTTAGTACCAAACGCAACAAATTCAAAAACAATGGTACAGAGGTTCCTTTAAATTTAGGGTTATCCGTGATCAGCCTCTCCACTGCCCTCATGCCTGCCGCATGGGGTATACAAGTGTAGAGGCTGACCACGTCGGCACTGCATAACTCAGTGCTGTCGTCAATGTCGACTACCTCCTGCAAATGTAACAGCAAATTATTGGTATCTTTAATATATGACCCAATCCCCTGCACACAAGGATTCAACAAGCTGTCAAGGTACACAGAGACCGGTTGCAGCAATGACCCCCTGGCCGATATAATTGGTCGACCAGGAGGGTCAACCAGTCCCTTGTGCACCTTAGGCAGCGTGTAAAACAACGGAGTAATCGGATATTGTACAGTGAGGGCTTTCAATAACTCCTATGTAATCAAACCTTCAGTAAATGCATTTAATAATACGTCATCAAGCTCTTTTTTGTACAGTGTCACAGGGTCATTCATCAAAGGGGCATAGACAGATAAATCATTCAATTGTCTCTGACATTCATTGATGTATGCTGTGGTGGATTGCACCACCACCGCTCCCCCCTTTGTCAGCGGCTCGGATAATTATATCCGACCGTGCCTAAGGTGCACAAGGGACTGGTTGACCCTCCTGGTCGACCAATTATATCGGCCAGGGGGTCATTGCTGCAACCGGTCTCTGTGTTCCTTGACAGCTTGTTGAATCCTTGTGTGCAGGGGATTGGGTCATATATTAAAGATACCAATGATTTGCTGTTACATTTGCAGGAGGTAGTCGACATTGACGACAGCACTGACTTATGCAGTGCCGACGTGGTCAGCCTCTACACTTGTATACCCCATGCGGCAGGCATGAGGGCAGTGGAGAGGCTGATCACGGATAACCCTAAATTTAAAGGAACCTCTGTACCATTGTTTTTGAATTTGTTGCGTTTGGTACTAACACGCAACTATTTTTCATTTAACGGTAGGTACTATGTACAGTTGCTGGGGTGTGCGATGGGGTCCAATGTGGCCCCATCGTACGCCAACAGCTTCATGTGGGCCCTTGAAACACAGATATTTGCCCCACTACAAATGAATGGTTAGCTGTTACTGTACGTAAGATTTATTGATGATCTCTGCTTTATCACGTCAAAATCAACACAGAATCTAGTTGAGGTTTTGGAGTCGCACAATGCAACTGGCCATGAAGTCCAATTCACATGGGTTACCAGTGGGACAGTAGTCAGTTTCCTTGATGTGCAGATCCGATTGAATAATGGCCAAATCACGACTGGCTTGCATGTCAAGGATACTGACCGCAATTCTGTATTGCTGCATGACAGCTGTCATCCCCTACCCTTGCGCAGGGGGCTCCCATACTCCCAGATGTTGCGTGTCCGGCGGATTGTGAGTGATCCGGGGGAAACTATCACTGAATTGGACAACATGATCATTCGTTTCACACAAAGAGGCTATCACATGGCAGATCTGGTCGCGGCAAAAAATAAGGTTTTAGCTGTTACTAGACAACATTGTCTTACCAATTCACGTGATAAAAATGCAGAAAATATCATGCCGTGGATTAATAGATATACAGTTAACAGTACTAATAACAGTAAATATGTAAAATCACTGTGGCCAGTGGTCAACACTGACCGTGATCTGCCTGCTTTATATAATAGTCGACTTATGCCAGCCTACAGGCGCGGTAGTAACCTACGTGATAGGTTGGTTAAAATTGATGTCTCTGAATTGACTTGCCTGCCAACACCTAGCAATTTCTTGACAAAAACTAATGGGTGCTACCGCTGTACGGGTTGCACAACGTGTAGTTCACTATTGGTGGGAGGACACTTCATGCACCCGTACAGTGGTAAGAAGTACTTTATCAAGCATGTACTCACTTGTATGAGCAAGTATGTCATATATTTGATGTATTGTCCGTGCGGCTATATATACGTCGGCAAGACGGAAACCACATTCCGGGAGAGGATGGCAAATCATAGATTTGCCATCCGTGCGGCGCTGGCGGCGGGGACCAGTGACCAGCCGGTGGCACGCCACTGGGTGGACATGGGACACCCCGTTGCCAGCCTCCGTACGAAGCTTATCGATCATGTTCCTATCCTTAAGAGAGGTGGTGATAGGGGAAAATTACTATTGAGAATGGAAAGCAGGTGGATTATGACCCTGGATGCTTTGGCACCCAGGGGGTTAAATGAAAAACTGGGACTCCACTGCTTCCTATAAAATATCTTGTAATTAATTCGTACCCTACCGATGCTCCAAAAGAAGTACTTTGTTTAAAATAAGTCACCATACGGGGCTTTTTGATAATAAATGATATGATTGGATTGCACAGTGTGTACAGCATCTTTGATGGTGATCACTAGTTTGTGCTATAACTTGATTTTCAGTCTATTTGCCTTGCATTAAACAATTGTCTAAATATTTTCAAATACGTGGTTTTGTTATAATATGTAATGTAACCTATGAAGTAACTTGTTGTGTTTTTTTACTAAAAGATTTTTATATGTATTGTGGTTTCTGTTTGGGCCACCCCTAATGAACGTTAGTGACACCTGTGAACGTGCTGGCTGGCATTAACCCACAGGTGTGCTGTGTGTGACGGGGGAAGGCCCAGCAGATTTTTAATTGGTGAGGGTGTGTCTTGTGTAGGTATAAGTATGCCTTGTCCATTGTATTGTATTGTTCCCTGACGACGGTCACTGACCGAAACATGTCGGAATAAAGAAAATTACTTGCATTATTGAAAGACTCACGAGTGCCAACTTTCTTCAAGGTATATATTTGGGACTCCAGGGTTCAAAGCCGGCACCGGAGCAGTTCACGGAAATTAACTTCCAGAGGAGTGCCGGGTTTTCCTCTCCTATATATATATATATATATACACACACACACACACACACACACACACACAACATGTGTGTTGTGTAAATTATGCTTACCTGCCATAATTCTTGTTTCTGTTGGTCACTTTTTTAATGGCAGCCACCAGCCATGGATGGAGGAGGCGCAGGCCCACATGAGGATGAGGAGATAGCAGATGTACAGATGAAGAAGGACGAGTGGGGAGAGGGGTGCCTAGAGGGACAAATGTAGATTGTGGCAGAGGTAAAGAAAGGAAAGAGGCATGGATATACAGATGGAGCCCCTGCCATCCTTGGCCGGGGCTCGCCAGACCCTCCCCGCTGGCGAGCGCTGGCGGCAGGGGCTACACTGAACTGGGACACTCATGCGTTTCACACGCGCGCACATCCAAGTCTCTCGGCGTTGCCCATCTGTAGAAAGTACCAAAGACCTTACAAAATATATTGACAGTCTTGCATGCTCATCAACTTCTCATCCGTGCACACACCCTGCCTATTCAATTTTCCTTCACGGCCCACTACTAAATTTTTCATTTAATTTCCCTATTCCCACATTTTTCTTCACATGTCTCCCCTGCCCATCACAATTATCTTCAATTGCCCCCACCATTCAAATTTTTCTTCACATGCCCCCTTCTCATGATATTTGTGTGACCTGTCCATATTTTTAATAACATGCCCCCACCTCCCACCATTCACATTTTTCATCATAATTTTAGCACATTTCCCCCGTGCCAATCATTTGTCATCAGAATTTTATGACATTCCATTTCCCACCCCTCTTAGCCATAATACCTACAGTATCTTATTCACTCCTTACATGATGCACACAAGTCCCCCCCTTTATTCCCACTACATACCTGTCTCTGCTGTGTCTTTACTAACTGTAGCTGCTGTGTAAATATATGTATGACTGCAGCTTCAGCTTCCATTACTGCTAGTGGTGCAAATGGTCTGAGGGGAGAGCAGGGGCATTCACACACATAGCACACATTCACACACACACATAGCACACATTCACACACACACATAGCATACATTCACACACATAGCATACATTCACACACATAGCACACATTCACACACACACATATCACACATTCACACACACACATAGCACACATTCACACACACACATAGCATACATTCACACACATAGCATACATTCACACACATAGCACACATTCACACACACATAGCACACATTCACACACACACATAGCATACATTCACACACATAGCATACATTCACACACACACATACTGTAGCATACTCACACCATGTACAGACACCAACATAACATATATACACACACACACACACACACCAGATACACACACACACACACACACACAAGCACAGCATAACTTCAAACACATAGCATACACACAAAAAAGATACACAGCATGTACAGAAGACACACATAGCAAACATACACACAGCATATACACACAGAATGTACAGTCACACACACACACACACACACACATAGAATACATACATACACACATGCATACAAGCACACACACAGCATATACACACAAACATACCACCTCCGAGTCCTCCCCCCCTCCCTCAAACTTCAGCAAAGTGTACCACTACCTAGTACTGTACTTACTCAGCTGCTGGACACAAGATTCCAGGGCAGGCCTTCTCTCGTACAGGACACGCTGGAGCTTAGAGGATCTGCACACTAGCTCCCTCTATCTGCAGCCAGCGGCAGCCTGTCTCTATGACACTCGAAGTTTAGCTGCCGTCAGAGGGGTCGAAGAGTTCCTGCTGCCGGCGCCGCTGACTGACAGCGCCTCCCGAGTACCAACCAGAGTCCCTGCACTGCACCGTGGGGTATGAGGGTGCAGGCGCCCCCGCTGCCGCCCGCTGCCGCCCGCTCCCCCAAGCGGCCGCGGGGGTTGCCTCACGCTAGCTACGCCACTGTCTACTTAGTATTTACACTTTCCATCCTGTTCTGGATACTATGAACGACTTTGGACATGTCTCCCTTCGTTCCTCCCATCAACATTTGGCACCAGGGGCAGTGTCAGATCTGCGAACCCAAAAACTCAGTGAAACATAGGAAGACAGTGTGGTAAAAATAGAGATGATAGGAGAGGAGCTGACGGGGAGGAGAGAGTAGCTCCTACTCCTCTAGTCAGGTCAGACTGCAGCACAGAGAGCAATGATCAGTTTCAATATGAGGACACTGGTGGCAGCAGTCAGTGTGACTCACTATGACGCTGCCAGCTGCAGGCCCCTTCACTGTAATCGGCTCTAATACAATGCATCGGCTGCACCACTCTGCCCCAAAACTGTTGTGAATGATTTCCAAAGAAAGGTGGGACAGAGTCCTCCAATCAGCGGATTTAGAGCTACTGTATACTAATGAAAATAATCTGAAAATAGCCACACTTTACATACAGACATTACCACAATATTCTCATAGACAAGAAAAAAGATACAATATGAGTCATTAACTTGACATTATTTAAATATGTAACCATGGTCCAGTAGTTGATGGCTATTTTGGGGCAGAGGCATTGCCCAGCTTGCAGATAACTGCATATAGCTGCCACTCACCATCTAACAGACAGCTGCCTCTAAACGGACAGGGACAGTGTCCGTCCAATACAGTGGCTATTTGGCAGCTTTTGGCAAGATTGCCCAAACTCCTTTGAAAATCTCACAGCCTAACAGAAACGTAGCAGGGGGACATTTAAAGTAGAAATCATATGCACAGGAGAGGGGAGAAACATAATTAAAACTATAGATGGTAATTATGTAGTCTTACACAATGTATTCTGCAATAAAATAAAACAAAATATTTGAATTTGCCATACTGATTTGAAAGAAATAGAAGAAAGAAAATATATTTGCTCTGGAAAAAAAGGTTTTATAGTCCATAAAAGTAAACATTTGATAAAGTGCAATTGCCATATTGATTACTGTATAAGTAATGATTGCCTGAGGAAATGGCTCTTGCAGATTTTTTTCTAAGAAAGCAAATAATTTGAGAATCACCAGCTGTGGGGGGAATATCATTCTCTTCCTGTCAGGATATAGAACAGCAGCAGCAGGGCTAGGCAGTTACAACTGGGGTTTACTAGGCTGTATTGGGAATCACTGGCTGATTACCAGCACCTGGTTATCCCTGTCATATGTGTGTTCAAGACAGAAGGTACCTTTATTATGAGACCTGCCATTGCTGTAAGCTGAGACCTGCCATGCTCTAACTTAAGAAATTCCAATATGTTATTTTGGAATTCTGTCTAGCTGCTGAGAACAAAGAACCAGACTTCTTTAACCGCTGTATGTGACTCCATGTTACATAATATATTTTGTGTCTTTACTCTGTCTCAAGTGAAGACAATGCCATATAATCACAAACCTCCCAACTGTCCTGATTTTTGTGGGACCATCCTCTTTTTTTGGCAACTGTCCCATGTCCCGGCAGTTGGGAGTACCCCCTGCTGAGGTGAATAGACTCAGTGTCTAGTCAGGGAAACAAAGGGGCTGGGTGCATGCCCGCAGCTTTCAGTGTGCTGGCCATGCCCTCCACAGCGGGAAAAAAAGGGGCTTGGCTTTACGAGCAAAGACATATACTGTATATAGTACAACGTTTTCAGAAATAAAATATAATATTGAATCTCACAGATCCAGGGTGGCTTTCTTTATTTATCTAATACTGACAGCATTTTGTGTGCTGCAACTCTAAACCCATCTATAGAAAATAAGGGGTACATTTTAGAGTTCGTTTGAAGATGGGATATAGCCCATAGCAACCAAGTGTCAATTATGTTTAGGGTCTATTCTATGTGTTGGTCCCAATAGTATAAACAATCATCAATATCCAGGTAGTTGATTATATGAGGACTTCTATTAAATATAAACAGGATAGAACCGGCCAATGAGTTTAATTGTAACACAAACCCAGTGAGACTCTCAGTACAACCATAGATATTATGAATATTAACATACATTTTTTTATGTAAAATGAAACTAATAGGAAACAAAAAATAATTAACAGGAAAACCAGCATAGCTTGTCTACTTTGTCGCTTATCACCAACATACTCTTGATTTTAGGGATTTCCTGTCCGCAGCTTCTGTGGCCATAGACAAAAAATGCTCTCTCAGCCAATCAGAGGGCCGCCCAGTGTTTTAAATAGTTTTTTTCAAATTCTGCCGCTGCCGCTGACCCCCACCATCCACCAGTACTTCTGCATAGCACTGCGCCACACCAACGCCTGCCGCCAGCCCTCTTCCAGCACCCAATGTTGCATGCTATCTGCATTGTCACAATGGGTGCTGGAAAAAAAGCAATTTGAGCACCATAAGATCAAATATGATGGGACATTGCATTGCGATGTTGCATCACATCCAATCACATATGTGTACGAGCACCATTACACTGATTCTAGGACTAATTCTTTTGACCAGGTGAGGCTTGTAGTCTTAAGAAACTCATCTTATCTACAGTAGATAAAGGAGCCCCAGAAAATGTAAATTCATGTTATAGTACAAACCCATTTGTCACCATGTCTAAAAATGTCTCTCTTGACTTCAGTTCAACCTTTGTATAGGGTTGATTGTCTTTGGAGTGTATAGTTGGCATCAGTTAGCAAAGGTTGTTAAATACACTGTGCAAAAAAGGGAACACTAACATAACAAATCCTAGATCTGAATGAATAAAATATTCTTATTAAATACTTTGTTCTTTACGTAGATGAATGTGCTGACAACAAAATCACACAAAGATTATCAATGGAAATCAAATTTATTAACCAATGGAGGTCTGTATTTGGAGTCACACTCAAAATTAAACTGGAAAAACACACTACAGGCTGATCCAACTTTGATGTAATGTCCTTAAAACAAGTCAAAATGAGGCTCAGTAGTCTGTGTGGTGTCCACTTGCCTGAATAACCTCCATACAACACCTGGGCATGCTCCTATTGAGGTAGTGGATGGTCTTCTGAGGGATCTCCTCCCAGACCTGGACTAAAGCATCTGCCAACTCCTGGACAGTTTGTGGTGCAACATGGTGTTGGTGGATGGAGCGAGACATGATGTCCCAGATGTGCTCAAGTGGATTCAGGTCTGGGGAATGGGCGGGCCAGTCCATAGCATCAATGCCTTCATCTTGCAGGAATTTCTGACACACTCCAGTCACATGAGGTCTAGCATTGTCTTGCATTAGGCGGAACTCAGGGCCAACTGCACCAGCATATGGTCTCACAAGGGGTCTGAGGGTCTCATCTTGGTACCTAATGGCAGTCAGGCTACCTCTGGTGAGCACATGGAGTTCTGTGTGGTCTTCCAAAGAAATGCCTCCCCACACCATTACTGACCCACTGCCAAACTGGTCATGCTGGATGATGTTGCAGGCAGCAGGATTTTCTCCTTGGCATCTCCAGACTGTCATGTCTGTTACGTGCCCAGTGTGAACCTGCTTTTTTTTATCTGTGAAGAGCACAGGGCACCAGTGGTGAATTTGCCACGTGAACCTGTCTTCATCTGTGAAGAGCACAGTGTGCTAGTAGGTGTTCTCTGGCAAATGCCAAACGTCCTGCATGGTGTTGGGCTGTAAGCACAACCCCCCCCCCCTGTGGATGTCGGGCCCTCATACCACCCTCATGGAGTCTACCATTTGAGTAGACACATGCACATTTGTGGCCTACTGGAGGTCATTTTGCAGGGCTCTGGCAGTGCTCCTCCTGTTCCTCCTTGCACAAAGGCGGAGGTAGCATTCCTGCTGCTGGGTTGTTGCCCTCCTAGGGCCTCCTCCACATCTCCGGATGTACTGACCTGTCTCCTGGTAACGCTTCAATGCTCTGGACACTACGCTGAAAAACACAGCAAACCCTCTTGCCACAGCTCACATTGATGTGCCATCCTGGATGAGCTGCACTACCTGAGCCATTTGTGTGGGTTGTAGACTCCATCTCATGCTACCACTAGAGTGAAAGCAACACCAGCTTTCAAAAGTGACCAAAACATCAGCCAGAAAGCATAGGATCTGAGAAGTGGTCAGTGGTCACCACCTGCAGAACAACTCCTTTATTGGGGGTGTCTTGCTAACTGCCTATAATTTCCACCTGTTGTCTATTGCACAACAGCATGCGAAATTGATTGTCAATCAGTGTTGCTTCCTAAGTGGACAGTTTGATTTCACAGAAGTGTGATTGACTTGGAGTTTCATTGTGTTGTTTAAGTGTTGCCTTTATTTTTTTGAGCAGTGTATATAAAATATAAAATCACAGCACCTACAGTACAGTATGTCACACAATTAAGGGGAAAACACTCAGTCCATAGGCACGCACTCCTTCCAGTATAAAGATGCTGATATAAAAACTAAACCCAATTAGGTTAAAAAAATGATACAATAGGTAATCATCAATGTACTGCTATTATATCTATTTTAAATTAAAAAAGAAAAATTTTATTAAGTTATTTATGAGCTTCTAAAATCAAATTACTGTAATAAATGAATAATAGCTAGACTTATTTATTTTGCTGAATCCATTCTCATAATAAAAAGAGCTCCACTGCCATGATCTTATTGTACAACTCAGCTAAACTATTCAAGTACAATTTAATAATTTCAGCTTTTGTAATACACATTAACATAACTGGGTTTAAATATAAAAAAGTCTAAAATGTAATTAAGTGGTAATACCCTCTGGAAAAATAAAACACACTGCTTTGATTTATTAGCTACAAGTATAATTATTCAGTTTCAACATATATTACACATTGTATATTGTACAGTTTCAAAGTGAAATGTTCTCAATATTTGATATGCAAAATAGCATTCTTGAAAAGTTTTGATAGTCATGAGATGTTTCATTCGCCTTCACTAAAAAACAATATTTATGTGGAAATGTTACTCCACTCAAATGAATTGGCTTGGAAAGCCTTGATCAAAATACACTTATTTAAAAAAATGTATTCAGACCATACAGTAATAATATTTTTATTTTTGTCAGCTGCTCCTTATGGTGCTCATACACTTGCACGATGTGATGCGACATCGCAATGCGACTTCCCATTGCATCCGATCACATCTTACATCTTTTTTTAATTTTTATTATGCCACCTGCCACCAGCCCTCCTTCCGCCAGTGCCCCAGACAGGGGTGTAACTAGATATTCATAGGCCCCATAGCAAAAGTTTGGAAGGGCCCCCTATTTACATCCTCAGCTACCACTGCCGCACTTTCCATCATGTACTATTTACCTGCTGTTCCCAGTCCTCTTTTCAGGGTTTTCTGTCTATGCGCTGCAGAAGAAGACTACAGCATGCATCCACTGTGCTCATTATGTTTATAAGGTGTCACACAAACATGACTACAGAATTGTAATCACCCTTCAGTTTTGATATAACAGATGTTGCTATTCTTTTTCTCTAACCCCTCAATACAATAAATGACACATTTGAAGTTCTGCATTCTGCTAGGGTAGTGTTATAGTCTGCGGGAGGAGTTGTGGATTTTGGGGTTAATTCAACACCCAAGGCAGATCATGCTTTTTGCATTTCTGCACATGCAGGCACATAACAGTATGCCAGTGCAAGTCAGTGAACTGTGATTGCATTGCAAAAAAGGTGTCTACGAACCATGGAGGGACCGTAGACACATTGCGCGTCCTTTGTGAGGGTGGCAGCCAGATGCTTTCGAGGAGCAGTTCTGTCAAGGCATGTCCGGACCATTTGGGGGGAGGACTGCAGCAGCTGCATGATATCCCACACATTCACTGTGACCCCAAACATGGCCGGCTGCACCTGGCTTCACAGGTGGTGAGGAGTGGAGTTTAATTGACAACTGGCACAAAAGTGATGTTGTGGTGTTGGTAACATTCTGGGAGATAAATCCTTGACACCTGCCTATTTTATTAGCTACTATATTAATACCAGAAGCAATTTAGTATATTCTTTTTGTGTTTAACAAAAATGAAATACAAAATGAGAATGAAGACAATTAGCTAATTAATAACTAAAGCCATAGCATTTGTCTATTCAAGAAACATGAGGAAGTTACAGATACACATGATAGATCGTAGCTTGATCATATCAGGATTACATACTGTACAGCTCTTGATCCAGTGACACTACACTGCAAATAGGTAGCAGAGACTTCTCTCATCCACCATGTCACACTACAGTCTCTTACATAGATCCAAGATGGCTCCACTCATGCTTAGTTGAGATCTGTGGTCATCTTGCAACAGGAAGACTGAAATCTGTGCAGTAGCACACTCCTGTTTCAACATTTAAGATGTACGGTACAATACAGCAATTGTAATTTATAATTTGCTCCGTTAATTACATCTTAATACTATTACATTTTATTGTTTGCTTTTTAGTTAAAATTAGTAATTGTAGCCTCAAGCTAAGGCAGCAGTATTAGGTGGTATATTCCAATTACAATAGACATTAAAGATGGATATAATCTTACAATATAGCAGACAATATATGTAATAATTTGATATGTTATCTCTGGAATCACGGGCAATTAAGAAAACATCTTAGTCGTCATCTTGATTCTCCTTGGGTACATGAATATAGCAAGCATGTACTCTCACTGTAACATAATAGCCCTAAGATACAAAGGGACATTTACCTTGTTTTGTTGTGCCATTATGAAAAGTAGGAAAATGGCACACTGTTAAGATTTCATTCATGTGTGAAACCATAATTCTCTCTCATGTAGTGTCTTATTTTCTCTATTTTCAACTCTATGACCACACTCGTCAAGCACTTTGAGACATTTTTTAAATCTGGGAGTCTCAACTTTTTTTGGTGAGTAAATTATATTGACTATTGAAATAGGTCAAGTATCACTTTGCTTAATGTATCCCTCCCTTACAATGGCGCATTGTTAGTGATGTTTCAAAAAGAAAGAATTTGAAGCTGTTCTTTTGTTACATGACATGGTTTGAACTGTGTTCCACCCTTAAGTGGATACTCACAACATATGCTCTGGGTGGGCAATGCGATCCTTTGTGCTCAAGCCTAAGAACCACTTACTAATTATATCACAGTTGTTCATATGGTTAATAACTTTTGTTCTAATGAGATTTCTGTTGTGTGGTATAAAATGGAGCTGTAACTAAATATTTTAGCACCCTGCTGAAGAAAGAGCACCGGCACCCGAACTACAATGATAAATAAGATTCTTATTGACCATTCATCTCTTTGCAATGGTGCTGAAAAATGAACTATGCTGAGATAGATTGAGTGGTGTGTTTACCTTTTTCTTCCATGTGATCTTCAAGATGGGGTTCATATAAGAACACTTCCCCACTACTCTTGTGGCAAATATCAAATTACAGTTACTGTAGGGACCTGAACACTACCAGAGATCCCTATCTCACGTTATGTTATCTGGATGCCCCCCCCCCCCCCCCCACACACACACACACACACACACACAGTGAACCCAGAAAAAAACAACAGTGATAGGTGTAAGAATTTGCAGCAAAGCAGCAGCAGGTAAGTACACCAGACTGTGGCGGGCTGACAACAGGTTTTCACAAAACCCCAAACTGTCATCACCCACGTCCATGACAGAGATCAGCTAGCCACATGGAGAAATCCCTTTGGCCCACCTGCACCAGGTAATCCCCAAGAAGTCACTCGCTAGGCCTATCATGGTCAGCATACCCCACAACCCCAAGCCATTAAAGACTCAGCCATTGTTATCACTGAAAAATGGAAGTCTGAGTAAAACTTAAACAAGGCTGCAACACCAAATAGGGCACCATAGAGAATAAAACCCTTCCTACCCTGAACTGTACACACTGTAGGAATATATACAGACACCACCACCATGCAAAGTAGTGGAATCCCACACCCTGCAAAGTAACACGACAACACATCCTTTCACATCTTTACCAATACCTTTACCATATGATGTTATATGCTCTGTGATATACAATATACAGTATAATTTACATTGTTTTGCACCTTACTCATTTGTGTACTCTATGCACAAAATTGAACAAGTTGAAGCTGTTATGATACCCACATGCTATGTGCAACAATGTATTTTTTAGTACGCTAGTGGGACTATCTAGCGATTTAACCATTTTGCATGACACAAACTCTATGCACTATTTATTTCCATAGACATATATTCAAGGTAGCAGGCAGCGGGTAGATGTAGTCACCAATTCACTGTCTTTTAAACTCAATTTTAAAACTTCATCTTCTATCACGAAATGCCCTAAGAGACTGAAAACATGCCTGAGACGCATGAGAGAGCTGCAAGTAACCCCTCTGGAAGCCAGGACCATGGCTGCAGTTCGGGACAAGCAGCCATCCTCTCTATATACTATGGCAGAAATGACAAGCTTTTGTTACAGCTGATTCTCCGTTTGTGTTAGGACACGGGAACAGAGGTATAAAAATAAAATAAAAATTTTACTATCTAAACACCCGGCCCTATTTCCAATAAAAACTGCATATCTTGGATATCCGACATACAAAGTTCATGTTCAGCGTCATTTGGAATCCTCTTTTATACTGTACGTGCATGAACTGCATTTGATTTTTAATAAAGACATTTATTTCCTTGTTCTTAAAGAGACCGGATGGACATTAAGAATTTTTTCCATTGATATGGATCTCTTACTCTAAATCCTACTAAGCACCCTCTGATCGCCTTAATTTCTTCCAGATCCCATATCCATAGGGATGTTTGCACCAATAGGTGCATGTACGTATATATCTTATTCTTAATCACAAGGAGGGCATCCTTGTAGGCTACCAGCTCTCCTCGATCACATACTTATTACTCAGTGTGCAGGTACCACACCCTCTTACAGTAATGCTTAATAATTATAACATTCCCCAAAATTTGCCTAGGAAGATCCAGTGCATATCAGGGTGCTGGCCTACGTTATAAGAAAGAAAAACATCTTTTAACCACATGTAAACTTGGAAATTCCCCAGTATATAGCTTTCTCTAGCCCCAATAGCTCATCCAAATCCAGTTGAGTAAACCGTAATTTTATTTTACCCCCATGTGTAAAGATTTGCACTCCAAGTCCTGTAGTCATTCCAAGTCCTGCTGTGGTATCACAACTGCAGTTTCTGCAGCCCTTGCAAATGTCAACTGTATTGGCCTAATTATGCTTACATAAAAATGGGCACATATCCACTTTAATTTTTAAATGAGCCTTACTGATATTTGTTTGCATATTAGGGTATGGTACATTTATTTAGAAGATGGAAGTTGCTTGAACCACCTTTTCCTTCTTTATCAAGCCACGGTTTTGTTCTTTACTAAGGTATAGCAGAACAATTACTATATTGTAAATGTAATTTTTTATAATGTTCTGTTTTGGTATATTCTTAAAAACTTTGTGTTCTTATTCCAGCAGTAAATGGAAAGGTGTAACCGCGATATGAAAAGGTCTATCTCAATAACAAACTAGTGGGGAGGCCCATCACATCAAAATGGCAAATACAAAATTATGAAACAAAGGAAGCATGTGCAATGTTCTAAAGCTAAGTAATAAATCATTCACTGCATCATTCAAATATGCTGAACTTTACGCAGGATATTAAATGTTTTTAGAGTATACTTTTATATTCAAATTATATAAGGGCGATATTAATATTGCACCACAATTTCGTCTATGCAATGTTTAAAGTCTGTCCTAACATTGATATACCAGTTCAATTGATTATAGTTGTAAATTATGTTTTCATTCTTGATCATTCCCCAAAGGCGAGCAAATCGAAACCTTTCCTGCCTTAACTCACTTCCCTTATCAACAGAAGGTGGTATTCCAGCTGCTGAGGTGGCAACCTTATCTAAAGTATTTAATGAGTAAACTATTTATTAAATAACTTCCAGATGGGGTATCAAAAACATTTCAATAACTCATTTAAAATTCCTGGTTGCCAGGGTAATGCTAATTAAAAATGAAAATTACTTTGCCTACATATATTTCAAAATGCCCTAATTCCTATGGGATGCATAGAATAGTTTTTAATGTGTTTACAATTTAGCTGGAGTCCCATGTAACTGCTTAATGCTTATGTTTTCTTGTGTTGCAACACAGATATTTTTTAATTACCAACTTGAAAAAAGCATACAGTGTATACACTTTCTAGAGTCTAGACTTGCAGATTTGGATACCCAGTTTCACTTTAAAGTTGCTGAGCCAGCTTTTTGCTGCAGTTAATTTTAGCAGGGGTGAAGATAAAATGTTATTTATTGTTAAAATAAACAATTAACAAAAAGATTAATCAATTTAGTTTTTTTTATATAATTTGACATTTTAAGTAAACATATATTTAGGAGGAGATGAAATTGGGGTGCTATATGCAAATGTAATTCTAAAACATGTTCTAATTAACTTAAATACATTAAAAATATTTTTTTATTTTGAGCAAAAAAAAAGTACATTACATGGAACCCACATAGTTGCAGAATTAGAAGGCTATGAGCAAAACCCTTGTTGTTATAAGTGCGGAAGTTCTGAAAATAATGCACACGATTCAGAAATAGACAATACAGTCCACAAAAAAGGATTAATAGAAAGATTAAAAATGTTTATTAAAACAATGTTTATAAAAAAAAACTAACTGTAAACAGTTCTGCAAACAGGGTAAAATGTTGGCTAATAAGAAAACCTTTTTGTTCTGAATAATAAGCAGCCAAACACTGCCCAACTGATATGAAAACCAGTCCCACAATTGAGGATTCTAATAAAATATATGTACTATTTTTCAGTTTGGTGGAACCTTGAAAATTGTTTGTAACACACAGATAAAGACTCTCCTTGTAAAACATAAAAAAAATTCAGGCTGTGCAATTATACTTATTGGTATTCATAAAGCATTTTGTATTCTAATGCATGGTAAAATACAACTAATGTATGTGTTCAGATGCATTTCCACAAATATTTAATTTGCATTTAAATAAAAAAAGTCTCCCAAACAAATCATAAGGGAACTAACATGTATAGTAAGTGGTTCTTGGAAGCAACACAATACATTATTAATGTGATCCCAACCAACTAAATTAAACTATTCAACTACTTTAAGGCCTGTTAGATGCAATAAAGGGAAAATGGAAACTACATGATATATGACAGTTATATTGTTTCACTAATGTAATATGTGTCCATTGCTGTAGGATGAGTTGCCTTTGTTTAGTTTTTACCAGCATATAATGTTTATTGCATGAAAAGCCTTCATCCTATATCCTGCGAATTTATTTCATTCTTCATACATAACATATAATATTTATTTCACTTTTCTTAACATATTAGTATTTTCTTTTATCATGCTTTGTTTACTTCCTATATGTATTCTCTGTTTATTATTTAGTATCTTTTTCAAAATGAAATGTGTTTATTTAGTATTTTCCCACAAGGCCGTGGTATAAACATCTAGTTATCATCTTTGCCCCGTGATGTAAGTAGGAGTAATTGCCTCAAGTGTGAGACGTAGCTGGCAAATTATGAATAGACTTTCTCAGAAAGAAATTATATAATAGGTACTTGTCTTAATAATATTCTGTCTTCTGAGAAAGCCCAGGACCTTAACATGTTAGGCTTGGGGAGGAAAACAACATTAGCTGTTGTGGGGAAATCACAACCAAATGCTTTAAAATAATACAGATACAAATAAGGAACACCTATGGTACAGTAATTAAAAGTAGTAAATTGGGATGCCTTGACATGGTATGCAAGATTTAATGTTTTGATCAAAATATGATGTTTTTTCATGTGATGTTGCAGTAAATTGTACTTCACTAAACAAATATGGCACAACCCCTTTATTTTATTTGCTACATACATATACTGTAGATTTGCAGTATAATATTGTTAGTGATTAAAGTCTATCAGTTCTGCAAGCTTGCTAATCGTAAATAGTGTTCTGCTTTAGTATGTTCCTCCTCATGGCAATGCACAACTGCAGCCTTTTACATTTGCTGTAAGTAGCACTGAAAATCCACTTTGGTAGTTCATAGTACCTTGGACTTCATTCTGGGGGCCAGATGCACTAAGCTTTAAAAGTGATAAAATGGAGAGTGATAAACAACCAACAATCAGCTCCTGCCTGACAGTTTTCAAACACAGTCTGTGACACGTCAGGTAGGAGCTGATTGGCTGGCTGTTTATCACCACTCTCCATTTTATCACTTAAGTAGCCCATGACTTAAATACCTTTATTAAACCAATAAGTGAAAAAAACTTCTTATCTAAAATAAATGAGACTACACACCAATAAAAACACACGGAGGCAAATAACGACTCAGACAACTTGAGTTAAGTTTAAAAAGGTCAAAGAGATAGTTTATTGAAGACCTTGTTTAAGCTAACTAATTTTAAATTTGGAATTTTGGAATTTAGAGATCAAGTCCCTAACCATTAAACTAAAGGTGGAGGATGGCAAGAAAAATAAGTCGCTACCACACGCCAGCCCAGTCAACTTGATAAACGTAGCATAACATCTCAAGGAGAGGTTCACCACCACCTCCTACTGGCACAACTCACCACCCCCTAACCTGGCAGAGCCAATGGTGCGGTCCCGTAGGGGAACGCCCCATGTCCACCCGCATGGCGAGGACCACCCGCCATCCTACGAAAGGGGTGGTGCCCCACAATGACCGCTCATGCTGTTCTTTGACCACTGGCTGGTAGAGTCTTCCCGCCACAACAAGGTTCCTCAAGAAACCGCAGCCGCCATCCCCAACTAAAACAGGAAAACATTTTGAAACTAACTTCCCAGAAAAATACTCAAGCCCAAACCCGGAAGATGTCCTCCAAAAAGATGCAATTTCCCGCAGGGGAAAGATGCACACCATCCTCATGGTAATACCTCACGCTATCCAAGACCAGAGATGGTGTGTCTGACAACTATTCCGCCCATGGCTCTCACAAAAACCCCAACCGCGGAGTTCACGTTCTTTCGAGCCTTCTCAATTGCGGAAGTCCTCACTGCACCCCGCCAATGAAACCTGGGAATTATCTAAGACCACACCACTGTAACACTCGGCCAGTGGGCTCGCAATGCTACCAAATCCGATTTGATGCTCAGGATCAAATCAATGCCCTTGGTTCTACCCATGTTATTACCTCCCAGGTGAATGACAAGCCATTCCGGTATACCCCAATTTCTCTCATGCCTCAAAAGCTCTTGCAGGAAATCACCCCAATGCATACCTCTAATGCCTATCCACCTGACCTGCCTGTCACCCAAATAATCATGTGACCTCCTCCCCATGGGGTGCCTTCCCGCCCAATAAATGAATGAATGCCCAATGTGCCATATTTGTCCCGACGACTCCGAGGGTACTGAAAAAAGAAGATTCCCTGCCATCAGTAACTTATCAAATGCACAACATAATAATAACACATTCAATCCACGTGAAGGCGAAAACTCAAAAGACCTCCCGTGGACCATGTTTTGCCAATTGAATTAAGGCTCCCCGCGGAGGAAAAAGTAAAAACAACCTTCACACCCTCGATTTCGTAACGCTGTCATTCCAAAACCGAGAGTAAACAACGTTTTAGGGTTGGCGCAAC
Source organism: Crinia signifera (assembly GCF_055691185.1). NCBI lineage: Eukaryota > Metazoa > Chordata > Amphibia > Anura > Myobatrachidae > Crinia > Crinia signifera. The sequence continues at coordinate 235,294,693 of NC_139218.1, forward strand.
AGGCGCATCTATAATTTATCTAAGCGAACATAAGCTTTGTAAGCATCAGACTTCCACCGGCCTAGCACCCTGATCACACTTACCGACGATCCGGATGCGTGTAGCTGACCCAATCCGAAAGGAATGGGAACCATATTCCTGAGGCTTCAGCCCCAGTACTTCTAAACAACGTTTCAAAACTGCAGCAAACTGAAACTTCGAAAGCGCACTCCCGTCAGCATGCATCAGAAACTGGCCTGGAACCCCCACAGGGCGGATTCCCAGATAAGCCTGCGCTAAACTAACCAGACAAATATCCTTTTCACCATGTGCTTGCAATGTCACCCAACGCTCTTTCCCTATAACCTGAATGAGGTGAACCTATATCGCACCCAGTAAACCCCGGATTCGGTGAACTCAAGTTGTGGGAACCCGTGAACCACCCATGAGGCTGCCCCGAGTGACCCTGCTGATAACCCACAGTATAGTGTGGCCCAAAACCCCTGGAGTGCAGGGGTCTCCATGGAAAACCTGGTAACACTCCCCCTTTACACACACCCCCAAAGGGTACTGATAATATGGGGAACCGGTGGCCCCCCAGGGGCCCTGCAAACCCCCAATGGGCGACCCCTGTGCTAAGGCCAGAGGATGGGACCCCTGCCAGGATGGTGACGACATTACACCCCCTCCCCCTGAGGAGACTGCAGGGTAAACCCCAGCCACAGAGGCCTGCATGTGACCTGAAGTAGCCACCATGCTCCTAGAGTACACCATGTTTCCCAGGGCCCCTACCCCTGAAGGTGGCGCTGCTGTGAAGCCCACCTGCCCCACAAAAGGGTTAAAACCCCTCACACCGATGCCTGGAGACATCCCTTGACCACCCACAGTGTTGGGAGGGACCATGGCCCCCAGGCCCGTGCTTATAACATAATGGGGCCTCATGCTAGCCGCACTACTGTTCCCAGCAACTACTCCTGTGACACCCAATGAAACCCCTCCTGCTGCCATATCAAATAAGCCTGCACCCAGTGCCCAGGGGTATCCCACACTATCCACATCCCTAAGCCCCCCCCCTTCAGTCAGGATGGCTCCCTGCACCGTTCCCAACCCACCCCCTGATGTGCTGGGAGCCGACATGTTGCTCTCCGCAGGGAGAGACAACAAATTCCCCACACTATTCACACTGCCCATATCGCTGCCCGAACCGCCAGCCAGCGCCCCCTGTGTCCGCGCCGGGGACCCTGCCGCGTCACTAGACGCCGCAACTGTCCCCGCCACTCGCGTCATCCGAGCAGGCCTCGCGCTTGCTAAAACCGAGGCCTGCACACTGTTGATCGCGGCCTCCCTGCCCAGAGCGCTCGCATTAACGCCCACCCCCTGCCCTGACGTCTCAGGCCGCGCGACTGACACAGCCGCGGCCTGAGCCTCAGGTACCCCGCGAGAGGCCTGGCTGCATCGACTAAACGCCGGGGAGGGGGAGCAGAGCGCCTGGGACGGGGCATTCTCACAGAGAATTCAGTGAACAAGAAGAAAAATAGCACTTACCCAGATCCGCGCAGGATATCAGCACTTCAAAATAGGTAAGAAGGAGGAGATCACATGATGTATGCAGCTTAAGTGCCCCTATAATGTAACCACCCACTAACCCCTGATTGGTTAAACCACATCTGCCTTCATGTTACCAGGCAGAAAACACAAACCAAGCTTTTTTCACTGCCTGAACTTTAGTTGAACCCAAGTCAGGGCTCTTACATAGCCTCAGGCTTATGCAGCCCTCAGCCCCTCTTTGAAGCTTAAGCTGGCCATACATCAGAAAGATCGATCTTAAAATCAAATGCGCTCATGATTGTGTACAATTTCCCTTGAAATCCCCAGCAGTCCTTGGTGGTTTTTGGACACACAATCTACTCACAATCCATCATACAATCAGTCATACAATCCATCTGCTGCATGATTGTGTACACAAGATGTGCACACAATCTGCATACAATCCATCATACAATCAGTCATACAATCCATCTGCTGATGGATTGTATGATTGTGTACACAAGATGTGCACACTATCTGCATGAAATTCATCTTACAATCAATTGAGATTGTATGATTGAGTACAATATCTTTCTGATGTATGGCCACCTTAAGTGCATCTGGCCCTGGGTCAGTGGCTTTACCAGGAACAGTCTCCTGGTTCAGCTTCCCTCTGTTGTTATGGCAATAGAGTTGTAGAGTGATCACTTTCTGATGTGTCTATCATCTTCTGCTGCTCCAACATGGGCATGGTGCCCTTTATGGTAATTATACTGTTTTAATATTTACTATATTTAATTCTCAGATTTATTTTTCTGTTTTTGTCAATTGTCGAGAAAATAAGAGAATTAACATAATAATGATTTTGAATTTATTTCAATGTGTTGGAAACAACTAGCACTTCATCTAGCAACTAGCAAATCAACAAAACACACTTCATGCCTATAATCTAATTTCATCTCTGTAATGATTTGGCAATCACATAAAATGAAATACAACAATACAGAGATATATACTGTACATGGGAATCAGGTTTTTGGCAGCACAATCCATTTTTTAAATGTGATAATTATATATTCAAAAGAAAACAATAGTATGGCCATCACTGTGTCAACACTGTAGTCATTTACATACAATTAATGCAGATTAACAATTTCAGCTGGCTACAGATCTCTGGATCTCACTAATACAGCTTCCCAACCTTTCCCATACTTGCCATTATTGAATACTGCTCTTTTCCGATGGTATTCTGTACATGTTTAAAGGAACTTGAAAATTAATAGGATTATTAAGTAAAAAAATAAATAACGTCCTAATGGCTAATCAGTCAATGTATTATTATTATTGTATAATTAGTTTAAGAACAATAGGAAAAGTATGGTGGTGAGAAAATTAAAGGGCAGGGAACATCAGCAGGAAAACATATCACTTTCACTGGTGTACAGCTTTATATGTTGGTCCTAATGATGGTGAGGAATTTGGGTACAGTGTCATTAAGGAGGGCAGTTATGTATTCCAATGAGGCTAAGTGACACATTTTATTAGATGAGCTAACAACGATGGGGACAAAATCATTAATATTAACATTATTTTTAAAGATGTGTTGCATAAATCTATACTTAAATTGCAACATAAAGCCCAATTAAACACAGCATGCCATATATCTCTCCCAGCGCCCAAACTTATGTACAAAATATGCATCTTTGTTGTATTGCTAATCTGACAAAAGTGCAATGTACAGATAGCTTCAGAGAAATATGGACGTCCAATATGGATGAAACGCTCAGTGCTCAATGGCACATGATGTTATGCTTATTCTATGACTGTATCTATTCCTTTGCGACACAAACACTAATCCTAATACTACAGTATAAGTGATTTTTGTATGTAGTGACGATGCAAGTAACATGCTGCATTTAGGCAAAAATATGAAAGTCTAAGAATTGCTACCCATGGCTGAGCGCTTTTCCCAACAACAACTGTCCCATGTGGAGCAAAAAAAGGATAGGTGTAAGAAGACAAATCTTTACTGCATGGTTGGGTACTTGTTTCCTATCTGGGCGCCCGCTAAGTTAATTGCGCACCATGCTATTCTCCGTATAAAAATCGGATCGCATCGGATACCACAAATACACATACACGATATTGAACGATGCGATGCGATGCGATCCGATTCGATTTCCCATAGGAAACAATGTTAAATGGATCAATTTACCCAAATCAGCATAGGGAAGAATGGTAAATGGGCCAGAAACCCCCAAAAAACCCACAGAGCAGTGAAATGTCCCCCCAAAAGTAGTTGACGCCACCCCGCCATCAACGTGAACCCGAAGCATGGCGAGCGCAGCGAGCCCGCGAGGGGCGGCGATACGCGTCCTCCGACCTTTTCATGCCCTACTATCCACTAGGGCGTGGAGCGAGAATAGAATAGTGTGGCGAGCGCAGCGAGCCACCGAGCCCGAAGCGTGGCGAGCGCAGCGCGCCCCGCGAGGGGACGCGGATACCTTCACAGGTAAACGCGTCCCTTCGCGGGCTTCCCAGGTGTCCGCGTCGCCATGGACACCTGGGAAGCCCGCGAGGGGACGCGTATAACTGTGAAGGTATCCGCGTCCCCTCGCGGGGCTCGCTGCGCTCGCCGCGCTTCGGGCTCGGTGGCTCGCTGCGCTCGCCACACTATTCTATTCTCAGTCCACGCCCTAGTGGATAGTAGGGCATGAAAAGGTCGGAGGACGCGTACCGCCGCCCCTCGCGGGCTCGCTGCGCTCGCCACGCTTCGGGTTCACGTTGATGGCGGGGTGGCGTCAACTACTTTTGGGGGGACATTTCAATGTTTAGGGGTGTTTTTGGCCCATTTACTATTGTTACTATGATAATTTGGCTAAATTGAGCCATTTCACATTGTTTCCTATGGGAAATCGGATCGCATCGCATCGTATACCATCGTACATCATCGAGTACCGAATCCGATGCGATGCGATCCGATTTCATTACGGTGCCGTACGTAGAAAACCTGGGCGCCCAGATAGGAAACAAGTACCCATGTTTTATTTAAAAAGCACAAACATAGACATTAATTAGTAAAATATGGTCCTGCCCAAAATAACTTGTAATCTAAAGGTGCAATACAATTGTGCCATATGCCTTCTATTTGGCATCTATATGAAGGGCTGTCTATTAGAGCTTTCCAGTTGTTGCTGAATACTACAGTATGCCCATAATCCATGAAAGACAGTTTTTTTCTCGCAATTTTTGGATAGGCAAGACAAAATATGTGAAAAGTCAAAAAAAAACAAACAGAGCCAGTACAGAGATGGGTAATTTAGCCCATACAGTATATAAAATCTGCCCTTGGATAAGGCATACTCCCAGCTAGTCCTAATGGAGTTGAGAAGCTTGTTTCTGATTAATTACATTTCTCAGCATCGCCAGCTGAAAACATTTTGGGGAATGAAGGGGAAATGTATCATTACTAAGCTGTCTTGTCACTATCATTAATATAAATAACAAACTGAACAACTAGAAAATATAAATTTTTTATTTTGTCCTATTAAAGTCCTCTTACTGCCTGCTCAACTGGAATGTCTGAAAGAATTTTGTGGGTAGTGAGTTGTATCATAATTATTATGGCTCTGCAGACTGCTACAAAATGGCACACATTAAATCATTGTGCATTGCTGTATAACTCTGTCCATATCCCCTCACCCCCTGCACTTGCCACTTGAATCTGTGTCAGACCCATCTCCTAAACCAGTCACACCTGGCTGCAGGCTGCTTTAAAAAGCACCTTGTACGATACAGGTAACTGCTGAGGGGCATCACAGTGCTGCCCAGATGGTCTTTCCCACTTGCACAACCCTAGTTATGGCTCTGCTTGGACCTCCCTTCCAGGATCTCCCAGATAAGAGGTCCAAAATGTTAGCAAGTTTGGTTTATGCCAGAGCAAAGGATTTTTGTGACCAAATATAAATGGGTCAATACTGTATATTGTAGAGTAAGCATTGTGCTAGTTTGAGTGGCAAATTTTTGTACAGTTCAAGTCCATAATATGATAAAATGCAATTTAGACATGCCAACCATTATAACCATAAAGGCTTGACCTGCATTGTGTAGGGGCATGTCTACATAAGCAATATACAGTATAGGGATATCACTGTGACCCTGAACTTACAATCAGTGTTTTGAGCATTTTGTACACAAATACACAAAAGGATGCATTCAGTTTACAGCTACAGGCCTGCAACAAAACATTAATAATTCCCAGTGGAAGATTGCTGCTAACTACACTGCCATCCATAACCACACTCTTGTCTAACAGTGGGAATGCCTGATTGTGCCATACTACAGATATGTACAGTAGGTTTGTTTACATTGTGTGTTGATCCATTGGAGGTTTATATTGTTTGTACTGATTGTGTTCTATTTTGACAAACAGTAGTGTCACAGCAAATCATTCTTGTTCCAGAAAATCACAGCCTAGTAAATACAGAACATTATGTGTATAAAAATCCACCCAAATGTTACTGAATGCGTGGGCTATCTGTCTTTCTTTTTTAATAAATATAATGTATTTATTCACATGTGACTGTTTATATGTAATCAATTATGTTTAATACTAGTAAAGGGAATGTGCTGTACATTTTATTTATAGAGTGATGGATGAAGCTGTTAATGTATACATTTACCGACAGTATAATGACAATAGAATGAATGTAATCAATAACACATACACAGCTCATTTGTTTTTAATATGCTATGGGCATATGAATACTTATTATGTATTAGGGCGGGATGCTATATAGCAGAAATGCGGTAAAAACCCCGTTTTCGGGGTTTCTACCGCATTTCTATATGCTATATGCCCCCTCCGCAGTGTCAGCGCTGCGGAGGGAATCGCCAGCTAAAGCTGGCGAATCCCTGCAGAAGCCTATGGGCTTCTTACCGCAGCGCTGTTTGAGGGATCCGTCACGGATCCCTCCCAGCGTGCCCTGCGGCCGGCGCGTCAGTCTGCGCATGCGCAGACGGACTCCCGGGTCATAGACCCGGAAGTCCAGCAACGGCGCCGCATCGCAAGGGACAGCTCTTACCGCAAGAGCTGTCCCTTGCATGAATAACGGCATATGTTATAGCATATGCCGTTATTAATAATGCGGTAGCCGGCGAAGGGGGCCGCGGATGTTACAACATCCCGCCCTTAGTGTTAATTCATTTGTAATGAAATTTCTCCAATAAAACACGTATGAAGTGGTCACAAGGGTAACATGTTACAGTACCTGGGATGTGTATTAGATACAGATAATTCATGTAAAAGATTCATGTTCTATCACTACTCTTTAATTGGTCTAGAACAGTGCAGCTTAATGAGTAATGAGGCTATTTATGACTATGGGTGTGTTTGCACCTAGACCTGGTTGACATTTAAGTACACCTGTCAGAAAAGTGATGTGTGCGTATACTGTAGCTGTCTCTTTGCATCACTGTATATTGTGTATGTGCGTACTGTACTTTTTTACTGCATTTTCAGTTTTTGCAGTTAATATGTCACACATGCTGATGCATTAAGCCCTCCCTTATCTTTACAGTCTTTTGTGCCTCATTGGCCAGGAGGACCATGAGAGAGACCCAGCAGCAGGGCCTACACGAGTCTTTATTAAATGTCAAGCGAATATTATGTGACATGCCATTCACCTACAGAGAACAAAATGTACTCATTAATTATGCGTTTCCTATGAAATGTTGAACTGTATTAACAGAGTTTTATGCTTGGTTTATTAAGAAACTAAATTGTAATTGGATTACGGAGCAACTACGTACAAGAGGAATAAATAACCATGACAGCCAAATATTGGAGCAAGTATATTTTATTGCACTTTTACAAGTGAAAATATAAAAAAAAGCAATGGAAACATAAATACAAGACAATAAGCCCTAGTGACTGGGAACTGCCTTTCTCCTTGCTGGCATTCCTTAATCTCGGAATTGTGTATAGTTTTTCAACAATGCTGAAGTTGTTACACCACTATAAATTAGTGGAAATAATGGGCGCTAATAAAAAATGGACAGATAATTATATATATATATATATATATATATATATATATATATATATATATATATATATATATATATATATATATATATCCTGGATAGGGCTGGCACACACAGTTACAGATACATCCGCCTGGGGTTGCACATCAGTGATATCCCTATGACAGGGTCACAAATACAGTCCAATAGAAGAAATGGCACTCACCAGGGCTTCAATATTTCCAGCAAAGGGTTTTTAATCCATATATCAGGAAAAACTTACAGGCAGATTCTATGCCTGTAAGTTTTTCCTGATATATGGATTAAAAACCCTTTGCTGGAAAGATTGAAGCCCTGGTGAGTGCCATTTCTTCTATTGGACTATATATATATAGGTAGGTGGGTGTATCGGGTTGGCACTCTTGGCTTAAGATAGGTAAAATATCCGGTGCCAGGAACATAATAGAAAACATTGCACTAGGTGACAGCTGCTGACCTGACAGCCGTTTCAACTGCTGGGTGCACCTCTGATGAAAACTGCACCCAGCAGTTGAAACGGCTGTCAGGTCAGCAGCTATCACCTAGTGCAATGTTGCACTCTTAAATAAACCACGTTTTCTTCACTTAAACAGCTGTGTGCCGGTTCCATCCTTTCCTAGAGGGGGTAAGTGTCTCTTATATATATATATATATATATGATAGATGTTTGGCAAATAAGGCGTCACTTGGGGGTTTAGTGATGAAAAAATCAGAACGGCATTTTATTCGTCCGACATGTTTCGAGCACGCAGGCTCGTCCTCAGGGAACAAATGCATGTGCAACCAAACAGTGTTAAATACCCGCCCAGGGTCCCACCCAACAATTAAATCAGAGGCATACTCACCTGCGCCGATCAGTGTGTCGTCTCCGCGTTGGCCCGTTCGGTGATCCGGGGGTGCTGATGACGTCATCACAGGCTGGTGTGTGAAATGTCTGGTAATGTATTTTTCTGTTAATATAGGCAGCAGATCCTGTGGTTTGTTAGTGTATATACACACCAGTATTCCTATCCCCTGAGCCACTAAATAGCGTAAAAAGGGTTCAGGAAAAAAAGTAATGTTTAGAGGGAGTTGGGATATTGCGCCAATTCTTTTAAAGCACCAAGGGTGTATCCACCTGCACAAATGCACCAATAAAATTGAAATATTTAACAATTATTTATTGTAAAAACTTTATATGGCCACCTAGAAAAATAAGATTCACACAAATATACAGTATAAAATTATTATATAATGGCTTTCACAATCCGGGTACTGAGACAGACTATCTTACCATCCAAGTGTATGCGCAGGCTCAGCCTGCGGTCCAAGTCCCGTCATGGCCGGTATCCTGAGCGTTGTGCGCCTCCATCTCTGTCACTCTCCAGTCCCCTCAGCACTGCTGAGTCCGCGGCTGCACGGTGCACCGCTTCCATAGGCCACAGTGACAGTCTTCCGTACTGCGCAAGTCCTCCCTCCGCCGCCATTGCTTCTGGCTTCCAGCATGACATCTCCAAACATACTTTTCTGCCATAGCCTGACATGGGGGATGCCATGTTTTCCACAGTCACATGTCAGATCCGTCCAATCCTGGTTGGAGTGAGTCCCCAGTCATACCTGCCTGGCCAATCATGGCCAGCCAGTGGGTATAAGTATGCTGGGAGCGCTCACTCCATTGCTAGTGCTTCATTTGCCATTCTGCCTATGCAAGTGTTCTGTGCATGTTCTCTGTTGCTGCAGTGTGTTCCAGGCATTCCATCTCCTGCGATATCCAGGCATTCCATCTCCTGTGATCCAGCCTCTGCCATCCAGACTCACCTCAGCATTTCCAGCCTAGCTCCAGGACTCGGTCCCTCCGATGTTCCACCATCGATCCTGACCGTTATCCTCCGCTGTCTCCATCTGTTCCATCCGGATTCCACAGTCTGTATCCACTCCGCATCTCCAGTCCGATATTCCGGACCCAGCAATATCACACAGCATCCGATGTTCCACCATCGACTTACCATCGCTGCCCGATCGTAAAGTATCACTTCTGTGACTGTGTTATACCATCTTGTATACTTTACCATCTGTGATATTACAACCGACTGTTTTTCAATAAACGGGTTGTATTTTACCAACTGACTCTTTACTGGCTCCAGGTGCACTGTCTCGCTAAATGCGAAAGGGTCCACTGCAACCACCCCGGTTCAGATACCGGTCCAGGTCCCCACCAGTGGCCTCAACCTCCCCGGTTCAGACCCCTGGTGTGACAGTAAGCACTAGCCAAATGGATCCAGCCTCCAACCAAGCATCGCCACCTAGCCCGGTACAACAACTGGCTGTTCGCTTGGAGCAGCAGGAAGTGGCACAGGGTCAAGTGATCCACTATTTGCAAGACCTGTATTCTCGGCTGGATAAACTACAGACCACTCTTAGTGGCCCGGAGCCTGTCAGTTCACCCCAAGTCACAGTTCATCCTCCTGTACTGGCTGCCGCACCCCGTCTTCACCTATCTGCACCCACCAAGTTTGATGGGAATCCAAAAACTTGCAGAGGGTTCCTGAATCAGTGCGAGATACACTTCGAGCAGCAAACTAGCAACTTCCCGACTGAAAGGGTCAAGGTTGCTTATATCATCTCCCTCCTGTCCGGAGCCGCCTTGGAATGGGCATCGCCCTTATGGGAGAAATCCGATGCCATTTTGTCCTCCTACAGGAACTTTGTCACCGCATTCCGGCGCATCTTTGATGAGGCCGGGCGAGCAGCTTCCGCATCCACTGAACTACTACATCTCAGACAAGGATCCCGCTCTGTTGGGCAATATCTGGTTCAATTCCAGATTTTAGCGTCTGAACTTGGTGATGATGGAGCCTTGTATGCAGCCTTCTGGCAAGGTCTATCCGACCAAATTAAAGATGAACTAGCTACCAGAGACTTACCGTCTAGTTTAGATGAACTTGTTTCACTCTGCATTAAAGTGGACCTGCGCTTTCGTGAGAGGGCTGTTGAACGCAGTAAAAATTCTTCAGTGAAAACGTCACCTTCTCCAACTGCTTCATCGGGGATGCTTCCTAAAGAGAAACCTATGGAGGTAAACCGCTTTCGTCTGTCCCCAGAAGAAAGGCGCCGTCGTCGACTGGCACAGTTGTGTCTTTACTGTGCTGCTCCGTCACATCAAATTTCTGCATGCCCCAAGAGTCAGGAAAACTCCTCCTCCTAGCCCATCAAGGAGAGGGTAGGCTAGGAGTGATTAGGACCTCTCCATCATCATCCGATTGTGTATTACCAGTATCGATACAAGTGAACCAGCAATTCAAGACAGTTTCCGCGCTTCTTGATTCCGGTGCCGCTGGGAACTTTGTAACTGCCGAACTGGTCCAGATATGGGGCCTTCCCACTGAACTTCTTTCAACGACTGTTTTTCTTACTGCAGTGGACGGCAGTAGGATTCCTGATGCAACAGTCTCCCGCAGAACTTTGCCTCTTCCAGTTAGAGTGGGACCTCTGCATAATGAACGTTTGTCCTTCCTTGTACTACCCAGAGCTACTCATCCTCGAGTTCTGGGCCTACCCTGGCTTCGTCTTCATAATCCTCAGATAGATTGGAAGACTTCTCAAATCCTCGCCTGGGATCCAGTCTGCTCCGGTACCTGTCTCCAAAAGGTACTTCCAGCTCGCAATTCTTCAACAGATCCTGTCGATTTGCCACCTCCTTCTTACAGAGACTTTTCCGATGTATTCAGCAAAACTGGCGCTGATATCCTACCTCCTCATAGACCGTGGGATTGTCCTATTGACCTGATTCCAGGCAAGGAGCCACCAAGAGGTAGGACGTATCCGTTATCTCTTCCAGAGACTCAAGCCATGTCTGACTACATCAAGGAGAATCTCGCCAAAGGATTCATTCGTCCTTCCACATCTCCGACAGGTGCAGGATTCTTCTTCGTGAAGAAGAAAGATGGAGGTCTATGTCCCTGCATCGACTACCGTGGCCTCAACGAGATTACTGTAAAAAACAGGTATCCTCTTCCTCTCATCACAGAGTTGTTTGACCGTGTCAGTGGTGCGACCATCTTCACCAAACTTGAGTTAAGAGGGGCGTACAATCTTATCCGCATACGAGAGGGCGACGAGTGGAAGACGGCATTTAACACCAGAGACGGCCACTACGAGCACCTCGTCATGCCAATTGGGCTGTCCAATGCCCCAGCCGTGTTCCAGCACTATGTCAACGAGATTTTTCGGGACATTCTCTATCGACATGTAGTCGTTTATCTCGATGACATTTAAATCTTTGCAAACAATCTCGAAGATCATCGTTACTGGGTGAAAGAGGTTCTGTCACGGCTGTGAGCTAATCATCTTTATTGCAAACTGGAAAAGTGTGTCTTTGAAGTAAAATCCATTCCCTTCTTAGGCTACATTGTTTCAGGCTCTGGTCTCCAAATGGACCCAGGTAAACTTCAAGCGATCCAAGATTGGCCAATTCCTTCTTCATTGAATGGTATTCAACGTTTCCTAGGATTCGCCAATTATTACAGAAAATTCATTCAAAACTTCTCTACTATTGTGGCTCCCATAACTGCCCTAACACGGAAAGGGGCTAATCCAGCTAAATGGCCGGCCGAAGCTTCCCAAGCCTTCCATCTGCTGAAACAGAAATTAATTTCAGCTCCTGTGTTACGTCAACCTGATACCACATTGCCATTCATTCTGGAGGTCGATGCCTCCTCCGTGGGTGTTGGGGCGGTGCTCTCCCAGAAAGCGCCCGATGGATGTCTCCACCCCTGTGGGTTCTTCTCACGTAAGTTCTTGCCTGCAGAGTGTAACTATGCTATTGGTGATCAAGAACTCCTCACCATTAAATTAGCATTGGAAGAGTGGAGATATCGGTACTTGTGAGTTATCCGGGCGCCCGATTTTTTGATTGTATGCCTTAAGTTAAGGTATACAATCAGATGCGATGCGATGCGATATCGCATCGCATCGCATCGCATGCGACCATCGGATGCGATGACCCGATTTTTCCATAGGAATCAATGTTAAAATGATTCCTATGGAAAAAGGGGTCCTTTTCATACCCCAACTATCCAAGTGGGCATGGAGTTGGATATAAACCTGTGGCGAGCGTAGCGAGCCACCGAGCCCGAAGCGTGGCGAGCGAAGCGAGCCCCGCGAGGGGACGGTATTCCCTGTCCCCTCGCGGGGCTCGCTACGCTCGCCACGCTTCGGGCTCGGTGGCTCGCTACGCTCGCCACAGGTTTATATCCAACTCCATGCCCACTTGGATAGTAGGGGTATGAAAAGGACCCCTTTTTCCCATTAAATTCCATGTTAAAATGGACTCAGTCCATTTTAACATTGATTCCTATGGAAAAATCGGGTCATCGCATCGCATCGCATCGCATCCGATGGTCGCATGCGATGCGATGCGATGTCCCGATCCGACCCGATTTTGAAATCGGGCGCCCGGATAACTCACAAGTACCGAGATATCTTCTTGAAGGCGCTACTCATGAAGTCACAATAATTACAGATCACAAGAATCTTCTGTATCTCAAGTCTGCGCAATGCTTGAATCCCCGTCAAGCCAGGTGGGCACTCTTCTTCTCCAGATTTCGTTTCAAACTGTCATTTTGTCCTGGGACAGAAAACCGAAAAGCTGATGCCCTTTCCCGCTCATGGGAGCTAGACAGTGAGCCAAAGTCCACCAATCAACATTTTATCATTGATCCAGTGGCTTTCTCCGCTACAGGAGTAACCAATCTCACGCCTCCTACAGGGAAAAGTTTTGTAAAGCCGGCCCTAAGAAAGAAACTGCTCATCTGGGCACATTCTTCCAAATTTGCTGGTCATGCAGGCATTCAGAAAACTTACGAGTTTATCACCAGATCATACTGGTGGCCGTCCCTCAAACAAGATGTACAGGACTTTATTTCTTCTTGTGCTAAATGTGCACAGCACAAGATCAGCCGGCAGTCTCCTCCTGGGCAATTGGTGCCTCTGTCGGTCCCACATTGTCCTTGGACGCAGTTGTCTATGGACTTTATAACTGATCTTCCAGAGTCCAACAAATTCAACACCATCTGGGTGATTGTTGACCGGTTCACCAAGATGGCTCACTTCGTTCCGCTCACCGGTCTTCCTTCAGCTTCCAAGCTTTCTCAATTATTTGTGAAAGAGATCTTCAAGCTTCATGGTCTGCCACTGGAAATCATCTCAGATAGGGGAGTCCAATTTGTGGCCAAATTCTGGCACAGTTTATGTTCTCTTCTTCAAGTCAAGCTCAAGTTTTCCACGGCCTATCACCCTCAAACCAATGGCCAAACAGAAAGGCCTAGAAGCTTTTCTCCGCCTATATGTATCTTCTTCATAAGACTACTGGGCTCAACTTCTTCCCTGGGCAGAGTTCTGCCATAACAACCAATATCATTCTTCTTCAAGTGTCACTCCCTTGTTCGCCAACTATGGATACCATCCTTGAGTTCCTGACTTCAGCCTGCAACCTGTGTCTTCCGTGCCAGCTGTTGACCTGACCATCCGGCAGTTCAGTAAAACCTGGAAGCTAATCCGTTCTTCTCTTCTGAAGGCATCAAAAAGGTACAAGAAATTTGCCGACAGGAAACGCCGAGCTGTGCCAGCACTCCGACCAGGGTATCGTGTCTGGCTATCCACTAAGAACATAAGACTGAGGGTGCCATCTATGAAGTTCGCACCTCGTTATATTGGTCCATTTCCAGTTGAGCAAGTCGTCAATCCCGTGGCTTACAAGCTGAAATTGCCTCCCTATCTGAAGGTACCAGCTACATTCCATGTATCTTTATTAAAACCACTGGTGTTAAACCGCTTTCATTCCAGGCTTCCCAAAGCACCCAAAGTTTGCACTCAGCGTGGGACTGAATATGAAGTCAGTAAATTCTTGGACTCTCACATCCGATATGGTCGTCTGCAATATCTGATCGGTTGGAAGGGCTACAGCCCTGAGGAGCGATCTTGGACCAATGCGATAGATGTCCATGCTCCAAGACTCATTAGATCGTTCCATGGCAAGTTTCCACGCAAGCCGAAAAGGTGTCCTGGGGCCACCCCTAAAGGTGCTGAAGGGGGGGTGCTGTCACGATCCGGGTACTGAGACAGACTATCTTACCATCCAAGTGTCTGCGCAGGCTCAGCCTGCGGTCCAAGTCCCGTCATGGCCGGTATCCTGAGCGCTGTGCGCCTCCATCTCTGTCACTCTCCAGTCCCCTCAGCACTGCTGAGTCCGCGACTCCTGTGATCCAGCCTCTGCTATCCAGACTCACCTCAGCATTTCCAGCCTAGCTCCAGGACTCGGTCCCTCCGATGTTCCACCATCGATCCTGACCGATACTCCGGTTATCCTCTGCTGTCTCCATCCATTCCATCCGGATTCCACAGCCTGTATCCACTCCGCATCTCCAGTCCGATATTCCGGACCCCGCAATATCACACAGCATCCGATGTTCCACCATCGACTTACCATCGCTGCCCGATCGTAAAGTATCACTTCTGTGACTGTGTTATACCATCTTGCATACTTTACCATCTGTGATATTACAACCGACTGCTTTTCAATAAACGGGTTGTATTTTATCAACTGACTCTTTACTGGCTCCAGGTGCACTGTTTCGCTAAATGCGAAAGGGTCCACTGCAACCACCCCGGTTCAGATACCGGTCCAGGTCCCCACCAGTGGCCTCAACCTCCCCGGTTCAGACCCCTGGTGTGACAATGGCATAATTAAGATTGTATTTCATATGACAAAATTCATAGCTGCAACGATAAAAACATTAAAAATGTATGCAAATTTAAATGCACACAATATGCTCTGAATATAATCCATACTCCAGCTTCAACTCATAGGATCCAATAATTAGATGAAAAGCTGCAATAATACAGGTAGTGGTATATTTGAAAATACTCAGTGTTATGCCACTTGGCAGTATGAATGCACCTGGGAGTGCACAAACTAGATACCATGGAGAGGCCCACGGACGGAGACACAGGGGCAGTGCTAGGCAGACTCACAGAGACATAGGAACAGTGCAAACATCAGTAGTGAACAAGTACTAACACTAAAACAGACAGGGAGCATACACACAATACACAGAGAGGATACTGGGGGAACTCACAGGCACAGGTAGGGGCTGGGAGGATGAGAGCCCAAAGGATAGAGCGTCTCCCAGTATTAGAGAATAAGTATGTCTCCGGTAACAGGAGAGATACCTATAGTGGAGCTTGGTGTAAAGCTTTTACACGTGAATGTACTTGTTGCTATAGGCAACCCCAGTCTAAACAGGGTACTACAGAGGGAGGCCTATAGATTCCTAGGTCAGAGATGAAGAAGACCATAGTAAAATATCCTAAACCCGTACTTGCAGTAAACAGGTTCAGCTAGTTGCCACCAAGCTGACACCCGTGGGCTCTGCACTGAGGGAAAGGGTAAGATATCAGGACCTGAGCTCACCTGCAGCACACAGGTTCAGCTAGCTGCCACCAAGCTGACACCAGTGAGTGCTGCACAGTGAGAGAGGTAACACAGGAAATGAGGGAGTGTAACAGCAACCTAGCTGGATCCACAAGGTGGTACAGGGACCCAGCAGTTACAGTCACAACTCCTGATTACGGCTAGGTCTGGTTCAAGGCGCAAAGACGCAAACTCCAAGACCTATATTACTGTAATCAACAAACAATACAATTGCTAGAAAGTAACTAGGCACAGGACAAGGCTGACTGGCTATCTGACTAGGATTCTGCAGCACCTGCCTAGCCTGAGAGGAAGGTTTATATAGCAGCTGCTGCCACGCCCTTCTCAGACATCACAGACTGTGAGCATAAAACCAGTGCTGGATTCCCTACTATGAACAGACTGCCTGTCACCACTGCAACAGCAAAAACCCAAATCGGAGTGTCAGCTGCCCTCAGGTTACTTTTCTAACACTCAGTTTCTCAACCTAAGTCAGTACCGTGTGAGGCACCCACGGCATGAAATCCCGTGGGGACAGATACAAGTCAAAGTTGGAGACTATTGTGGATAGATTGTATAACTCACAACCAATGTGTCTCTCACACGCAAATCAGCGTTCTGTTCAAATCCAGTCAGCTTGGATGGTGACTCAACCCACGTTATATTGCTTGCAGTGGGGAGTCAGGTGATGATAGTGTCATCCCAGGGAACCGGTGACATGCAATACCCCCAGTGGTCCCCCCTGAGGATCAACCCTCTCCTCTGGGGATCATGTTTCAGATTGTGCACTTGAATTATATTGTGCATTATACGTACTGCAAAGGACTATTCTGTATTTTCCAAAGTGCATTGATCTGGTAAATTATTATGCATGGAATAGATTTTTTAAGTTTCATATGCCATTTCTCTCTAATGGCTAGGAAAGCCTTAGTGTTGGCTAACCACATTCCCTCTGGAGGCCGGACACACTTGCCCTTCATGCCCAGTATTACACTGTGCATGCACACCAACCAATATGTATGACTGTATCCTGATATTAGGTCATATGCACGTATGCCTCAAAATGCAAGGGGAAAATAGGTCTAGCAAACTTCACATATTACAAACCTGGTCAAGGATGTAATAATGGTGACTATCAGTAGCTCCCTTTAATTGCTTCTGATTGCATATTACATATTAACTACTAAACCAATCATCACTGTGAATATTTAATATGAAGTCATGGACCTCTACAGTACTCACATTACTAAATTTGAATTTACTGTACATTACATCGGGAAAAAACATTACTTTATTATAAAAGGGAAAACAATAGTTTTCCCATTTAAAGTAATTTGTACAGTATCTGTGCTTTTTATTCATGTTATATGTAACACAATATTATATGAAACATGCGACACCATCTCTCATGTATATTTATCTGTATTACTTTATTACTGTATAGTGTACCAAAAAGAGCAATGTGCCTATCACTAATTTGGGGTATACTGTACTGTACGTATACAGACTTTACTCCTGCGAAACACTGGAGATAAATACTAGTATTGAGGTTCAGTTGGCTTCTGTACATAAGCATGTCTATATATACAGTACTGTATGTCCAACTGTTTGTACGGTGCAAATGTGATAGGATGCAAAATGATGGCATGTTTATGGCTACATTTAAAGCAAATAAGTTATTGATGAAAACTAGACATCATTCTTGAACCTACTAAAAAAAACCTTATGTTTTTATTTTATGTTCTGACTTTATAGCTTCTCTTTGTAAAGATCTTCATAAACATCACTGTATAGAAAGGGGCTGTATTTAAATTAATTACTGGGATATAATATTATTATTATTATTATTATTATTATTATTATTATTATTATTATTATTATTATATTTTAATTGTTAAGCATAACAATGTATATGCAGTAGGTAACATAAAAGCAAGTGCAATATATGTTACAAATACAATGTGTGAGAGTAAGCATTTCAGGAGCATGAAGCATACATTGCAGTAGGACCGAACAATGAGTAAAACGTACGGGGTGAGGGTAGGGCTACTCAGCAGGCAGTGTTGATTTACTGGGGAAGGGACAACAGAGATCACTGTAGAAGGGAGATGTCTCTCCATTATATCAGCATCCTAGAGCTTAATACAGCTCTATTTTATTGCTTCCTGCTTTTATTCAATAAGCATCAAAGCAGGATCCACTTTAGCAGCATGTGCCAATAGAACCAACTAGGGCCATGGCAAAGTAAATAACTGGGGCCATTACTCACCCATTTACAGTTGTTTCTGCGTATAGCTGCTTAATGTAGTTGGATTGTGACGTGAAAAGGGCATCAAATTCCACATTCTTTGCTTTTGCAGTGAATGAAAAGCAGGTTCATGCACACGCAAGCTCCCAGTCACTACAATGGCATAGCGGTAGTGTGCGGTCTCATGCAACTGCATATTCTGCAACATCCTTGCTGTGATGCAAGCTCCTCAAACCAAGGATGTCAAAAGGATACTGAAGAATCTGTTCTTCCATACAGTGAATGACAGTGCTCTGATTGGTGAATAGATCGAGCCATACACCAATTAGCATGCTGACAACCATTCATTGCTTGTCTGCAGACAGGGAGGCAGGTAGAGAATGCTGCCTGGCCAGTCTGATTTCATGCAATTTACAGCTTTCTCGATTTGCCTCCCAAGTAGCTCAGGAGCACAAGCCCTGGGAAGAAATTATCCCTGGCCCTGCCTACTCTGGTCACTAGAATCATGGGGCCCTGCCCCCAATAGGAGGAATGTAAAATGGGAAAAACTAGATAGCCCAGCATGAGAATTTAGGGGGAATATATATATTATGTAAGATTACTTTCCTATATATGACACTGAATATAATTTAATGTTTTATATGCTCTGGTATTTTATTTTGGATTTTCCCCACCTTTTTCTGAGTACTTTGTCAGACTGTCTAATGCTCAGGATTAATGTTTATGTTTTATTTTTCATCTTGGGCTGTCATTCCAGTTGTTACTACTTTGGCAGTCACTGACTTTTCATGAAATTTCATGAAATTTCGGTACTCTTTACCTAGATGGGCGCCAGCGATTGAAATCGCGGGCAAAAATCGCGGTCATCGCGGGCATCGCGGGTAAATCGCGGGTACATAAAAATCTGTTACCCGCGATGACCGCGATTTTCCCATAGGGAACAATGTTAAAAAGGCTGATTGACCGCGATTTTCATGTAAAATGCCTCAATGCCCGCGATTTGGCCATAGGAATCAATGTTAAATGGGCCACAGAGGCCAAATAGGCACAATTAACCCTTAAATGTCCCCCCAAATTTTGAACGCCACCCCACGATCCACGCCAACCCGAAGCGTGGCGAGCGCAGCGAGCCCGCGAGGGGCGGCGGCACGCGTCCTCCGACCTTTTCATGCCCTACTATCCACTAGGGCGTGGAGTGAGAATAGAATAGTGTGGCGAGCGCAGCGAGCCACCGAGCCCGAAGCGTGGCGAGCGCAGCGAGCCCCGCGAGGGGACGCGGATACCTTCACAGATATACGCGTCCCCTCGCGGGCTTCACAGGTGACCGCGTCGCCACGGACACCTGTGAAGCCCGCGAGGGGACGCGTATAACTGTGAAGGTATCCGCGTCCCCTCGCGGGGCTCGCTGCGCTCGCCACGCTTCGGGCTCGGTGGCTCGCTGCGCTCGCCACACAACTATATTCTCACTCCACGCCCTAGTGGATAGTAGGGCATGAAAAGGTCGGAGGACGCGTACGGCCGCCCCTCGCGGGCTCGCTGCGCTCGCCACGCTTCGGGTTGGCGTGGATCGTGGGGTGGCGTTAAAAATTTGGGGGGACATTTAAGGGTTAATTGTGCTTATTTGGGCTCTGTGGCCCATTTAACATTGATTCCTATGGCCAAATCGGGTCCATTGAGGCATTTAACAGTAAAATCGTGTCCATCGGGCCTTTTAGCATTGATTCCTATGGCAAATCGGGAGCATCGCGTCGCGGGCATCGCGGGTACATTTATGGACGGCCGCGACGCGACCGACGCGATTTCCATGTTTAACATGGATTTCAATGGGAAATCGCGGGCATCGCGTCGGTCGCGTCGCGGCCAGACATAAATGTACCCGCGATCACGACGACGGGCGCCCATCTAGGTAAAGAGTACCGAAATTTCTTTATATTAAATGTCTATAATTTTCTTATAACCCATGTATGAATGTATGAAAGGTGGCATTCACTATTCTCATGAAACAGAGCAAACTAGAAAGCAGTCTAAAAGGTCAATGTAATGATGATTCAACCCTGGAGGGCTGCTCTCCAACCTTCAGTGAGCATTTTTTTCTGTCAAATAAAATGTTAGCACTTTAGATTTTAATACATTGTTTTAAGATTGCCCAGGTTAGAGGAAACATTTTTGTTATCAATTTTATGATCAAATTTGACCTTTATAATTTAGTGGCTTCTCTGGCTGTTGGGAAGTGTTTTGTTTAATTGAAATCACATGGTTAACAGGTTCGTTTGTTTCATTGATTTCTTCGGCCTATCTTTTCACATTGCCTGCATTGTCTCTTTATAGGTTGCTGTTGTATTCATTGTATTAACTTTGTTTGCATACTATAGCTCACCAAATAAAATAGGATGCAGGAAGACTACTATCACTATGCCAATAGTGACTACATTGACTGTATGGAGACATAAGAAAGCCAGAAGACATAAGAAAGTTGAGACTCTAGCATGGTTGAAACCAAATTACTGTAAGGGCATGCTAATGTCGGATACAAGTAACTTCATATGTGAGTTCAGTCTGACGCTGTAAGGCACAAAGTGCAGATATTGGTACTCCAATGTAAGAAGCAAGATATCAGCAAACTGTTAGCAATGGACAGTCTGTTGCTGTTCGGCAGGGGGGTGGAAGGGAGGGGGTTTCATTTCATAAAATGGAAATGTGGTTGCCAGTGTTAAGAGGATGAAAGGAGGTCAGTGATCTTCTTGGCCTCTGTGACAGGTGTCTTGTGCAGCACCAATAGAAGGAGATGTGATTTTGCATCTACTTGTAATAGATGCCTCCTGCTGCATCACCATACAGTGCTATCACTGCTACTTCCAAGGTAGCAGCAGTGATAGCAACTTCAACCCCATGTGGCAACACCTTATGTTGCTGCATCCCACCTTTCTGTTACATACTGTATGTACCAATAATTCTGAACAGCATTGGTTTTGCTGGACCAGCAAAAATGTAAATAGGCCTAATACTCATAGACTAGGCTGGTAGCAGCAAATGGGGGAGGGGGCATGAAGTGTATTCCAGTACCAGAAATAGACTATGGCCCTTATTCAGATCTGATCACATTACAAATTTGGGTACTTATGTATTATCTGGGCTCCCATGTTAAATGCACCCCATTTTTTCATGCCCCTATTATCCGACTATGCATGGAGTTGATTTTATATAGTGTGGCGAGCGCAGTGAGCCACCGTGCCCAAAGCGTGGCGAGCGGACCCGGTCTCATAAGAAAAACGGGAGCCCAGATATTACATAAGTACCCAAATTTGTTCTCAAAATGGGCAAAACCATGTGCCCATCTGCCCCACCTGCAGTAGGTGGGGCAGATGTAACATGTATAGAGAGAGTTAGATTTGTGTGAGTTATTTTGTTTCTGTGCAGGGTAAATACTGTCCACATTATTTTTACACTGCAATTTAGATTTCAGTTTCAACACACCCCACACAAATTTAACTCTCTCTGCACATGTTACATCTGCCCCACCTGCAGTGCACACGGTTTTGCCCTATTTGGAGAACAAATTTGTACTGTGATTAGACCTGAATAAGGGCCTATGCCTACTAGTGTTCTGTTATCAACCATTCATAGGAATGTCAGAAAGGTGCTGTATCAAGTTTGACACTACTGTAAAAAAAATGCAGCCCTATGTTTACAGCACATGTTTACGGCTCGAGATCTACCAAGGGTTAATTTTCGAGGCCACCTGTGAATCTGTAGAATGAGTCAGTTAGGAAAGAAAGCAGCATGTTTGAAAATATGACTGTAATGACTACAGCTACTGCATGCACAAGCTAGTTGTTCTGAAAAACGTGAACTGTTGGATTTTGAGAACCAGTTTGGCAAACCCTGGTCTACAGTGTTTACACACCCTTAGGGGTGTGGGGGGGCATACTATCCAAGATGCATACACACACTGTACAATTTTTTGGACCATTTTTTAAACCAATTTCATTCCTTTTGGCCCTTCTAAACAATATTGGTCAATTTCCCTTGAACCCAGTGTCCTGGACGAAAGATGTTGATGAAAGATATTGACAAAAGATGAAAAATATCCACATTAGGCTGCTTGCACAGTTGACGAACAACCTTGATGAACAACTGGTGGGTATGCACATCATCATTCGTCGTTCGTCACATACACTCTGAAAGATATTTTGATCAATATCGTTCAAAAGGGCCAAAATGAATGAAATTGGTCAAAAAAATTGTACAGTGTGATGCACCTACACTGAATTCAAGACATTTTGCTACAAATAAGAACTCATGCACACAACCTGTAATACCCTTTGTGTGGGGAGCATGGCAATGGGATCAACAACATTTTATTTCCACATAGGCTACATTTATTAAATGGTAAACAAAGCAGATTATGCTCCCTTATAACAACCTCATTTCTGGTCACTTTAAAATTGACTGTTTTTATCTGTGTGACTTGAAATGACGTGGAAATGTTTCTCTCTTATACTGGACTCATTTGAACTCGAATTAGCATGCAAATTAATTCACTGACGAATTTCTCCTTGTGTCAGAGAATTTTTGTCCCTCAAAATATCCAAAATAACAACATAAAGAATTATGTCCAAGATCCTGTCAAAGGGACTGCTCCAGGTGAAAAAAAGATGCATTCCTGATTTTATTTTGACATTTATTCTGAAAACCCACTGTTGATGTACCTTCTTTGTGACAGCACAAATATGTTGACATGGACAAGACACATATATATAGACAGACAGAAAAAGAAATTCAATCCAAGCATAAAATTACTGTCAAAGAGTCTTTTGGTTCAATTTGAAAATTCCATGATCTGTGACATTATCATCTGCACAAAATGAAAATATGATAATAAAAAATACCTGTGTGAACAATTTTTATATTTTTAAAGAATCTTACCAGAAAGAAATACATGAAAGTCACCTCTTGCTTTTAAATGTGTTCAGGACAAGACACATACAGTACAAGGGCTCATGCAGGATGTGACACAAATCATTGTCTTCACATCCCTCCTTATTGCACATGCACACACAAAATGCATAAGTCTAGACTTGTATAGACCTTGCAAGTGATCTGAAATTTTTTATATAATGTGTCACTCCTAGGTTGACTATCCCTTATCCAAATATCCGATATCCATATTATTCCGAAAACCATAGTCTCCAAAATGTACTTTTATTTTTTGCTAAAAACCTACTGGGTACATCTGTAAATGGCACTACTGAGGAAATAACATGTAACTGGCACTAAATATGTGCAAGGACATGATTGCTTAGCATTCAAATTTAGTGTCTGAGATTGTACACAAACTTTGTTGTTTTGAAACCTTATTTTATGCAGAAATAAAATATATTTGTGTGTATTTCATGTGTCTGATGTGTTTATACAACATAAATGCAAGATACCTCACTCAAATATAACAATATTCCAAAATACGGAATAATCCGTCATCCAAAATTCATCTGGTCCCGAGCATTTTGGATAAGGGATACTCAACCTGTAGCAGGTTGAATGAAGGGGACCACCAACGCAGGAAGCACCAGTAAATGCTGCCTCCGGGACTAGGCTGACATTATACAGTGACAGGGTTACCCACATTGTATAGTCCTGCCACTAGCTCTGGCCTGTTAGACAAGATACTTAGCAGAATCACTTTGTTTCATCTCTTCCTTCAGTGTCTCTAGCTGCTTTCTCAGTAAGGAAGGAAGGAATCATCCAACTCTAACATCATTGATTATGATTTCAAATAGATTAAGTAGTTTATGTAATCAAGATTTTTCTCCACTGTGCTGTGCTGTGTAAGGGGGAACTCATCGACCCTATCCTGCTTATGCAATCCAACCTAAATAAGCCCCTATGTCATTATGTATGTAATAAACAAGGCCCAATTGTAATTATGTATGTACAGTACTGGGCATGTTAACATACTGTATATATGTATTATCTTCCAGAGATACCAACAGAATATTGATTGCTTAAAATTAAAATAAAATAAAAAATTGGTGTGGAATGTAAAATAAGACAATCTACCTAATTAGTTTTTATAGCACAGTGTGACAGAACGTTGTGTCCATACAGTATGTGTCATTGTGAAATCTTGAAGAACAAAGTCAGATATAGATAATGTTGGATCAGTGCTTAGTACAGTATATAAAATCTGCAATAGCTGATTTAAACAGTAATATATGTCACTTCTTGACTATTATAAAGTACAAGCACAATATAAATGCACTTTTGAACAAACATACAGATAGTGGTAGATGCTCAAATTAGTTTAGTAATACCATTCAGGTGCATGCAAGGGAGGGGTTAATAGTGAGTAAGTAAAACAAGACATTGGTTCCCCCAGCTCATTGAATGGTATTAGTAACCAATCTTGAACACTACATGATAATAAAATTCAGAGATATTGGTTACATATACCTGCTCAGGTGTATGATATGCCCCCAAGTCATGTCAAGGTTTCTCTGTATATTGGGGCCCTAGCGCTATATCTAGGTGCAGGGTGTGGCACCCCAAAAACTATCATACGCTAGAAAGCCCAGTGCGGCATGCCAGTGAGATACTATAGTGTTCATAAAAATTAGTGATAGGAAGCCGAAGCTATATATAGAGAGAGAGAGAGATAAAATAAAAGATGAAATGTGGAAAAATGGTTGCTATACCGCGCTCACCTATGGTTGGTTGTTCTGGCGCTGCTCGAGCCTCAGGGGTGTCCCGTACCCCCTGTAGATTTACAAGTTACAAAGCAAGGTAGGGCTGAAGCGCTGCCTGTGTCTAAGCTAAATGAAACTTTAGTCAGTATTTTGTGCATAAAGTGCTTTATTGAAAAATTACAGAGGCCAGTATTCAATGCCTCAGATTCGCAGTTTTTTTCAGTGAATCTGGCAATTCGCTGGGTTTACGGCGAATTTTCTGTTAGAAAAAACAATTCGCCATATTCAATGGAGGCAATTCGCCACAAATGAACAGCGAATGTCTGCCGATTCGCCGTAAATGATTCTCCACAATTCGCCTGTGATTTTCAATGGGGTTTTTAGTGGAATTCGCCGACAGTGTATTCAATGCTCAAATGGAGAACTGCTTTCTCCATTGATTTTCGCCATGATTCTCCGTTTAGCATTCGTCATCTTTTTTAGGTGAACTGTAATGTGATCTTTTAAATTAAAGAGTTTTTTTTTTTTGGTGTTAAAAAATCAGAATATTTTTCCAATGAAAGGGCATGCTATTTTTATTCATATACTTGCAGCACATGAATATATTTTTAATATATATATATTTTTTTAAACAATATATATATATTTTTTTTACACATTCGCCAGCAGGGGACTGGGAGCCGGAGCCGCTTATTAATATTCATATATTCACTGCACACTGGTCCCGATCATTACATAGGCACGATCGGGACCAGTGAGTGCAGCGGCTCCGACCCCAGCAGCACCCTGCAAGCCCTTCTGCTGGGGGTGAGGTGAGGGGAGGGAGGTGAGGGGACGGGAGGGGGGAGAGATATGCGGGGGACCAGTGGCGTCACTAGGGTTGGTGTCACCCGGTGTAGTGCAGGTCAGAGGGGGGGCAGGTAAGTGTAGGTCAGAGGGGGGGCAGGTAAGTGCAGGTCAGAGGGGGGGCAGGTAAGTGTAGGTCAGAGAGGAGGGGCAGGCTGTCACCTGTGGGGGTGGGTCGGCAAGCATGTGCAGGTGACAGATAGCGGGAGCAGGCTGTCATTTTCAGGTGAGGAAGGGTCAGTGGTTGGCAGGCACATGCTGGTTGTGAGGGCAAAAACATGTAGTGCACAGGAATGGTTGGGGGACATGCGAGGTCTATGGGAACGCCTGGCTGAGGGGTACCGACACGCTGGGTGGACAGGGGGGGACTACCTGCGGATGGGGGACGGGCTGCTGTGCTTGAGGGAGGAAGCTTACTACCCCCCCCCCCCCCCCGAATCACCCATCCGCCCGCCCGCCCGCAGTACCTGTGTGCTGCTGCGTCTTTAATTGGTGACAGCCGGGCAGACTGTATGTGCGCTGCCCGGCTGAGGTCTCCGGCAGGAGAATCTGTATTTTCATATCTCCCGCTGGACCGGCGGGCAGCCAATCAGGAGCGGCGGCATTGATAGCCGCTCCTGATTGGCTGCCCGGCGGTCCAGCAGGAGATCTGTGAAAATACAGAAACTCCTGCCGGATACTAGTACAGCCGGGCAGCGCACATATAGTCTGCCTGGCTGTCAGCTACCTACGGGCGGGTGAGTGGGTGGGCGGACGACCGTGCTTAATCCGCAGATGCAGGGACCGGGTCTCCCGTTGGCAGTGGCGTCTCTAGGCGGGTGCGGGGGGTGCAGCAGCACGGCTGATTTTGGTGTCACCCCACTGACTGGTGACACCTGGTGCGGGCCGCACCCCCCGAACCCGCCTAGTGACACCACTGCGGGGGACATTAGCTGACAGGGACGGCTCCAGCAGTAGCAGACCTCTGGCTCCGGCAGCCACAGCACGGTGATGTCAGCGCTGGGACTGCTGGAGCCGGAGGCTCTGCTGCCCAGGCTGTGCGGAGGCTCCCGCCTGCATCAGCGCGCTCCCCCGCCGCGACACCAGTCCCTCCCATCCCCCTGCAGACTCCAGACAGGCATGGAGCATCTGCGCAGGGGGATACGTCAGTGAGGATATTTTTCGCCGTCAGGGGCAGCGAGCCCCTGACGCATTGAATAGTCAGGGCTGGCGGCGAATTGCAGGGGAGCAAAAAATCATGGCGAGCGCACTGCGAATCAAAAACAGGATTCGCTGCCATGCGCTCGCCATTGCATTGAATACTCCCCAGAGTGGTGCAGAGAGAAAATAATAAATAAATATATATTGAATGGATAGTGAGTGACAGTGCGGGCCCGTGGCGTACAGTAGCAGAGAGCCCCTCGGGGAATCAGGGAGTCAGCAGATCCCTTTACACCATAAACCCGGCCTGGGTTTATGTCTCTCTGGGTGCGTGCGCTGATAATCCTGGGTATGCACTGCAGGGATAAGTCTCGTTTTGTCCACCCAAAATTGCCCTTGCAGGTTCGAGGGGGTCAAAAACAGTCTGTGTTCGGGATAAGCAGGAAGCGGTGTCCCGCTAACCTGCTTCTTACCCGGTTTTCCAGCGCAACTGGACAGAAGAAAACACTAATCACTACAAGGGAGACGGAGGCCGAACAACGCCGCAGACTCCTAGTCACCAACCGGGTAAGAAGCAGGTTAGCGGGACGCCGCTTCCTGCTTATCCCACACACAGACTGTTTTTGCCCCCTCGAACCTGCAAGGGCAATTTTGGGTGGACAAAACGAGACTTATCCCTGCAGTGCATACCCAGGATTATCAGCGCACGCACCCAGAGAGACCTAAACCCAGGCCGGGTTTATGGTGTAAAGGGATCTGCTGACTCCCTGATTCCCCTAGGGGCTCTCTGCTACTGTACGCCACGGGCCCGCACTGTCACTCACTATCCATTCAATATATATTTATGTATTATTTTCTCTCTGCACCACTCTGTAATTTTTCAATAAAGCACTTTATGCACAAAATACTGACTAAAGTTTCATTTAGCTTAGACACAGGCAGCGCTTCAGCCCTACCTTGCTTTGTAAAAGATGAAATGTAATTAAAATGAAAGAGATAGTGTTAGTGAGGGAAAAGTGTTAATAGAATGTAAGGGCGTGCCGCACTAAAGCCTCCCAGCCCAACCAGTCCAGGGGCACCGCATCCCATACCACCGTTACCCTAAATTGGGTCTACGATTAACCAGCAAGGAGCCACATGATAATGGCTCCTTACTTGGTATATCTGAACTAAGAGCTACCTACCTTGGAGCAACCCCAAACTACTCCATGTGGCATATCAGGACCTGCATCTCCGCCTAATGCAAGCTCCTCTCTGCCTCTCACAACATACATACAGATAGTGTTAGATGCTCAAATTAGTTCAGTAATACCATTCAGGTGCATGCAAGGGAGGGGTTAATACTGAATAAGTAAAACAAGACATTGGTTCCCCCAGCTCACTGAATGAACAAACAGTCAGAATTTATTAACATGCAATGCAGGGGCATAACTAGAACTTTGTGGGCCATCTATCAAAATATTGAAAAGACGCCCATCATATAACCTACAATGCCCCTTAGGGAAGAAAGAATAAGGAGAGTGAGAGATAAAGAGTGTCAAGGAGGGAAGAGAAAAACAGAGCAAGAAAAAAGAAGAGAGCGCTTCATAGAAAAAAAGTGAATGAGAGAGAGAGAGAAAGAGAGTGGAGACAGAGAAAGAGTGATTGCCTGCTGGGCAGTGCCCCATAGCAGTATTTCCTAACCTCCCTATAGTTACAATATCACAATACTGTACATTAGCAAATGCAAGATGCTGAAAATATATTTTTTCAGATAGGATCAAGCACTATATCCAATAATAAATTATGTTGCTATAAACCAGATGTCTGTCTTGGGTCATATTAGAGAAAACGTGCTATTTAAATAAAATAATAAAAATAATTATGCACAAAAATATAATAATCGTGCATACCATTTAACATTTGACACCCTACTATTTGCACCCGTGATCCATTTGTCGCAATTAATGTTCCCGTTTATAGCCATGTGAGTATTGTGGCAGCCAAGATCCATAGGAAGTGCGTTGTGTGTATATTGGTGCAACCATTTGAAACACTTGCATATAGCAGCTGTCATGATGCATTGCACACATATGAACGCACCTCGGTAAAGATGAAAGAGGACGCATCTATAGAAAACAACCAAAAGCACTGATCATTAGCCGCTTTCTTGTGGCACTACAGTAGATCCACACATGGCCTTTGTCAGTTGTATTTGTTACATTATTACAGTAGTATGTTGTAATGTACTGGCATGCTTGGGTAACTATGACAACTGTTCATATGGTTTTAACTTGATGAAAGTAGTCTGAAAATTGTATTTGGAATTTAACTAAGCAAAGAACAAAGCAGCAATTAATATTAACAAAAGCAAATCAGTAAATGTCTTCTACATGTGCACTTTTATGATATTATGACAGGCAGGTAGCTTATGTCAAAAGCTGTGAAAATTCAGCACCATACAATTTGACGTAATACAGCATGGAGAGGCTTAATATACTAAACTACAGGAAGTATGGACACATTTTTATATCTATCAGAATGAATAACCTTTAATATTAGTTGTACAGATTTACACTAATTGTTTGTCACACACAGTGACTGACAGTCGGTCTCCTGCACTTATGACTTTCTTGCATGCATGATGTAAATGTGTAGCTTAGAAACAGATCATTCTTGTTTGTGACGTCAAACATTCGTACGTTGGTACTGTTGGTTTACACTTCATTATGATCATGTGCTATGTAAATGGTGTAGCTTCATAACCTGTTGATACATGCTAAATTTAGATACATCATTCAGAGATGGATGATATATAGCAGGTCCTTGTAAGCAGCGGTATCCGGACTGATCAAAGACTGACTCATGATAGAGAGTCATATGGTCCACCACTAATGGTCCACAGCCACAAGGTCGACAGGGTCAAAAGGTTGACAGGCAAAAGGTTGACAGGGTTTAAAGGTCGACACACACTAGGTCGACGGGGTCTAAAGGTTGACATGAAAAAAGTTGACAGTGTTTAAAGGTAGACAGATAATGTCGACATGGTCAAAAGTTCAACATGGAAACGATAGACATGCATTTTTTAACAAAATTTTCAGCCGGCATGTGCCGACAGGCGGTATTTCATGCCCTACCATCCACTAAAGCACGGAGGGAGAATAAAATAGTGTGCCGGGCGCAGCCAGGCACCGATCCCGAAGCATGGCAAGTGCAGCGAGCCATGCGAGCAGACGCGGTACACTTAGACAGTGTCCATGTCGACATAGACACCCTAAAAACATTAAAAACTTATGTTAACCTTTTCCATGTCAACCTTTTGACCGTGTCGACCTTATTGATGTCGACCTTTTACTTTTGCCATGTCGACCTTTCAACCATGTTGACCTTTCACCTGTCAATCTTTAGACCCTGTCGACCTTGTGACTGTCGACCATTAGTGGTCGACCATATGACTGTCTACCATGAGTCAGTCTAGGATGCATACCATGGGGAAGATTCTCTAAACTAAAAATGCTGTAAAAACCCCGTTATCGGGGGTTTTACTGCATATTGGGATGCTCTAAGCATCCCCCGCCGGGTTACCGCGGTGGGGGGCTTCGCCAGAAAAATCTGGCGATGCCCCATAGAAGCCTATGGGCTTCTAACGCAAACCCACTGCCACCCCGCACCGACTTACTGCTGCCCCACACCGACCCCTGCCGCAGCAGCAGGTAGCAGCCAGGTAAGAGAGGGAGGGGGGAGCCGCCGCTCATCGCCGGGTCAATGCAAAAGACAGCTCTTAACGCAAGAGCTGTCTTTTGTGATAATTATCGCATATGTTAGATCATATGCGATAATGATGTTTGCGGTAGCCGGCGATGAGCAGCGGTAAGGGGGCGTGGATGTTAGAGCATACCCCCCCATAACCGTACGCAGCAGCAACTGTATGTTAAAATATGCATACACCCTGTGAGGCGTTTGAAATAAAAAAAAAATAACTTTCGGCTTCTCTTATCTGATGATGCAGCTATTCAGTGGCGTAACTAGCGTGAGGCAACCCCCGCGGCCGCTTGGGGGAGCGGGGGCAGCGGGGGCACCTGCACCCTCATACCCCACGGTGCAGTGCAGGGACTGGGTCGGGACGCGCTGTCAGTCAGCGGCGCCGGCAGCAGGAACTCTCTCTCTCTCCCCTCTGACGGCAGCTAAGCTCCGAGTGTCATAGAGACAGGCTGCCGCTGGCTGCAGATAGAGGGAGCTAGTGTGCAGATCCTCTAAGCTCCAGCCTCCGGCGTGTCCTGTCCTGTACGAGAGAAGGCCTGCCCTGTGGAATCTTGTGGCCAGCAGCTGAGTAGGTACTAGGTAGTGGTACACTTTGCTGAAGTTTGAGGGAGTGGGGGAGGACTCGGAGGTGGTATGTTTGTGTGTATATGCTGTGTGTGTGCTTGTATGCATGTGTGTATGTATTCTATGTGTGTATGTGACTGTGTACATGCTGTGTTTATGTATTCTGTGTGTATGTTTGCTATGTGTGTTTTCTGTACATGCTGTGTATCTTTTTTGTGTGTATGCTATGTGTTTGAAGTTATGCTGTGCTTGTGTGTGTGTGTGTGTGTGTGTATGTATCTGATGTGTGTGTGTGTGTGTGTGTGTGTGTATCTATGTTATGTTGGTGTCTGTACATGGTGTGAGTATGCTATGTATGTGTGTGTGTGAATGTATGCTATGTGTGTGAATGTATGCTATGTGTGTGAATGTATGCTATGTGTGTGAATGTATGCTATGTGTGTGTGTGAATGTGTGCTATGTGTGTGTGTGTGTGTGTGAATGTATTCTATGTGTGTGAATGTATGCTATGTGTGTGTGTGTGTGTGTGTGTGTGTGTGTGTGTGTGTGTGTGTGAATGTGTGCTGTGTGTGTGTGTGTGTGTGAATGTGTGCTATGTGTGTGAATGTATGCTATGTGTGTGAGCGTATGCTATGTGTGTATGTGAATGTGTGCTATGTGTGTGTGTGTGAATGTGTGCTATGTGTGTGAATGCCCCTGCTCTCCCCTCAGACCATTTGCACTACTAGCAGTAATGGAAGCTGAAGCTGCAGTCATACATATATTTACACAGCAGCTACAGTTAGTAAAGAGTAGACACAGCAGAAACTGAGGTATGTAGTGGGAATAAAGGGGGGGGGGGGGGACTTGTGTGCAGGGTGTGCATCATGTAAGGAGTGAATAAGATATTGTAGGTATAATGGCTAAGAGGGGTGGGAAATGGAATGTCATAAAATTCTGATGACAAGTGATTGGCAAGGAGGAAATGTGCTAACATTATGATGAAAAATGTGAATGGTGGGAGGTGGGGGCATGTTATTAAAAATATGGACAGGTAACACAAATATCATGAGAAGGGGGCATGTGAAGAAAAATTTGAATGGTGGGGGCAATTGAGGATAATTGTGATGGGCAGGTGAGACATGTGAAGAAAAATGTGGGAATAGGGAAATTAAATGAAAAATGTAGTAGTGGGCCGTGAAGGAAAATTGAATAGGCAGGGTGTGTGCATGGATGAGAAGTTGATGAGCATGCAAGACTTTCAATATATTTTGTAAGGTCTTTGGTACTTTCTACAGATGGGCAACGGAGCCTGCCTCCGGTCCCCGCCCCCTTCGCCCTCAAACCCCCCACCCCGAGCGTCCCCCTAACCCTGCCCATCTCCCTGAAGCGGAGAGGGGCAGGGACATGCAGCGTCCCCGCCGAGAGACTGGGACGTGCGCGCGTATGAAACGCACGCGCGTCCCAGTTCAGTGTAGCCCCTGCCGCCAGCGCTCGCCAGCGGGGAGGGTCTGGCGAGCCCCAGCCAAGGATGGCAGGGGCTCCACCTGTATATCCATGCCTCTTTCCTTTCTTTACCTCTGCCACAATCTACATTTGTCCCTCTAGGCACCCCTCTCCCCACTCGTCCTTCCTCATCTGTACATCTGCTACCTCCTCATCCTCATGTGTGCCTGCGCCTCCCCCATCCATGGCTGGTGGCTGCCATTAAAAGTGACCAACAGAAACAAGAATTATGGCAGGTAAGCACAATTTACATAACACACATGTTGTGTGTGTGTGTGTGTGTGTGTGTATATATATATATATATAATCACACACACACACACACACGTGAGATGTGCCGTTACACATTGCGTCATATTGTGAAAGGGGGTCCTAAGGTAAGTCGCATATAGTGTAGGTGCACTATTTGGGGGGGGGGGGGGGGGGGCGCCAGAAAGTTTTTTGGCAGGGGGGAGCAAAATTTATAGTTACGCCACTGCAGCTATTGGATCAACTGTGTGACCGTTGGGTATCTGAATAACAATCAGGCTACTCAAGATATCTAGTGAAACCTTGCTACTAAAGCCAGAAAAGTCACAACCAATGGCCCAGCCACTAACTTCAACATGCCCAGAAAATGAGGCTGACACGTCATCACTGAAACGCTCCATTATTGCCCCATCTCTGCTCCCAAAGGCTACAGGCATTGCCAATCTTGTTGTAGCTTTGGGGCACTGCATGTAACATTGCAGAAACAGATCTGCACCTGTACAGTGTAGCTGTTGCACATGTGCATATCTGCAAACATTGGAGATGTACATAAATATCACATGCATGTGTGTCTCTGAATTAAGCCCATAGACAAGGAAGCAGATGTGTCTTCCAGAGCCTGTTTCAAAATTCTGAATGTACTGCTTATGACAGCATTAGAAGGCAGTGAAAAAGGTACTTGTACAACAGAATGACAGTAAAAAGAAGAATGCTTTCACGTAGTGTTATAATACATGGTAAATGGTACATTTTATTTAAACATGAATCTTACAATTGAAACTGTGCATAGTTTTGTTGCTATGATGAGATTATTTACCATTCCGTTAAACAACAAAACAACATAACAGTAATGTCAGCCCGAATGTAGCAATGCTTGAATTGCTCTGTTTGGCGCCATCTAGTGGTCGCTGACCCCCATATCACTTGAATTCCTTCCATAGAGGTGAGGAGCAGTATTAAACTTTTATTATATATAGGATTTAACATTTGCTTATTTACTTTTACCAAAAAAAAAATGCCATGTGAAAAAGCAATGCAAACATACAATAATACAAAAAGATTTACAGGTTAATTTATAACTAAAAAAGTAAAAAAAAGCTACACCGTTACTATGGTATTACCATATTTTCAAACTAGCCACATGCCCAGGATGACTCTGTATAGAGAGGGACAACTTAATGGTTTTTATTCTTTTTTTGCTGTAATTTCCCCTATTTGCTACTTGGTGTTGAGTTTACTAACCACCAATGACCATAGCTGCATCAAATTCAAAGACATTCTGCCTGCAAATCAGTAACATTGTGCAGCCAGGCTACTTGGTGCCAACCAAGCTGCAATAAGTCCATAAATGGGGGCACAGGTAATGTCCCCTCTCCCCTCATGAATTCTCCTCCCTCAGATGGGTATGGGTCATAGCGTCGACAGTAATTACTGTAGGTTGACCGCTAATTGGTCGACCATTATTGATTGACAGGCAAAAGGTCAACACGTGAAAAAAGGTTGACATGCATTATTTTGACATTATTTTTAAAAGGCCTACACAAGCAATAGGCTGAAATGGAAAAGGTCAATAGGAAAAAAGTTTATCATGCAGCGTAACTAGGGCGGAGCACGAGCTCCGAAATATTACAGGGCTCCAGAGGCGTGCACTCTGCCGCCAGCTCCCCTGCCCTGCTTGCCCACCCTGCTCCCCCAGCTTGTCCGCTCCCCAGTACCTTCCCGGCTGTGCGCAGCTGTAGATGGAGTTCCCAGCTGGACCGCTAGCCAATAGGCACTTGCTGTCCTGCAGCCAATCAGAAGCAGCATTGGCTGCTGGACTGTGAGCGGTCCAGCGAGAGACTTGAGCTCTGGCTCAGCCAGGCACAGCGGGGAGCGGGACAGCTGGGTGGGCGGGGGGAGTGGGCTGCATTCCCCCTTGGCAACAAGCAAGTTAAGTCCTCCTCTGCAATGAGCAATTTAAGTCCCCCTTGGCAATAAGCATGAAGCCCCTGGCATCGATCATGAAGCCCCTGGCATCGAGCATAAATGTAAGTGGCCCTTATGTGTCAAATGTGTAATGGGCATTACAGTTTGTTATATAGTATGTAATGGGCATCATGTGGGCCTTACTTGTATTAGGCATTACAGCATGTGGCTTTATCTGTAATGGGTATTACAAAGTTCAATACTACAAGTCAGGTGGGGAGGTGTGGGGGGGTTGTCGCGAAACATGCCCTTGCTCTGGGCACCGTGGCACCTAGCTACACCACTGTTGTCATGAGTTTTTCATGTGCGACATGGACACCGTATAAATGTAACACGTCCCCTTGCATGGGTCACTTTGCTCACGATGCGTTGGGTAAGGTGCATTGATCCCTGGACTGTATGAAAAGCCTTTTTTTTTTTAAGAAAATAAAAAACTTATGTTGACCTTTTCCATGTCGACCTGTTGACCATGTGACCTAATGCATGTCGACCTTTTTCATATGTCGACCAATAGACCATCGACCTAATTACTGTGTGTCCACTTTAGCAGCTCAGCACATAACTTCCAGCTTATGTATCCCCACCTTCATTTTGTTGGAATATGTGTGTACTATTGGCAGTGTGATGTATCCCCTGACAGTACTGCTTGAGCAGAGCATACAGATGTGTGCCATCTTACACTGTAGCTGTGTGTACAGGATGCAGCACACACATGCACAGAAGTACAGAAGGAAACAATCTTGGTCAAAGATTGAAGTGTCCCTAAAGGAGACAATATGGCTACTGCACAGTCTTCAACACATTTCCTCTTCTCTCTGGGCTGCATTGCATGCTGGTATATTAATGAGGATCTCTGACAGTATTCAGTATTGGCTTCACCTATGCAGCAATAATGATCCTGGCCATCCACTTGTGAAGGAAGTCTTCATCATTATTAGCTTGCTTTCGCACCAGTGCTATCCTTGGTGTAAGAGATCTATCAGAATTCAAATACACAACTCTGCATAGTCCAAAACTCCATCTCAATGACCACAGCACACTCTCCCTCAACTTTGTAATATACATTTATCTAGAAGTGAGAGGCAACAGAGTTATAGAATTTAGAATTTGACGGCAGATAAGAACCACTTGGCCCATCTAGACTGCCCCTTTTTGCCTACAGCTCTGAATAGCTGGTAGTGGCTTGAACCTTTAAAGTTGCTTATACACATGAGCTCAGGCTGCAACACTAACACCCTCTGCATGCAGCTCTATGCTCCCTCTGTTACTGGTATGATCCTAAATCTGGTTTTAATCTTTCCAACAAAAGGGGCATCAACCATTCTTCTTAGCGTTTAATATTTAACTTGAAAATGTTGTATGGCCCATGAATGATGTTAGAAATATACAAATGATGTATTGCAGGGGTAAGGTTCCCCACCCCTGTTAAAACAATGTAAAAATAAATAATATTACCAAAAGAAGAGAAAACTTAAAATGTAGCATTCTATTGGCAAGTTGTGAAACTTTAAACAATTGCTGTTTTGTTTTGTTTTGTTTTTCTTATCTTAACTGCTGGCCTACAGCCCAGTACTTTTATTAATTCAATTTGTTGTTTTGCACAAATTTATTCAATATTCATAATTAGTAATAGCATGTAAATGAAAACTACTACTGATTGCAAGTGCTTCTGTATTAACTAAATCTAAAGAAAGCAAATACTGTACATGTTTAATGTAGGGACACCATTATTTTCTAATTATGAACAAACACCATGGGACGGGATTTTATTGACATTCTAGAATATTGTTTGGTAATTCAATGAGAAACAATACATTAGAGTGTAATGGATTACATGTCATTTACTTTATCACACAAGTTTATACTAGTAGTACTCACACCCTTTTCCTAAACCTAAGAGTATATGAGACATTAATAATTCATAACTATTTGGTAATCAACTAAAAAATACTTTGGGCGAGATGTAATAGGATGCTATTTTTAGATTTTTTTTTGAGATTTTTGTTAAAAAAACAGCCAAATCAAAGTTTTTTAAATTTATAAAATTATAAAACCATTCGATTTGTCTTGCGTCCATCATAAGAAATGTGCATAAACTTATTTACTTACTGTACCTACTGTATAAATGCAAAGTTTAAATCTTTTTGTTTGTTTCTATATACCTATTTTTTTAGCCCTAGCAAGGCTACATTACACCTGCAGCAATTGGCAATTTTGTATATATTATTATACATACAGTATATTTCTTAATTACATAAAATAGCGCCATGTGGCCTGTCGGAAAATTTGCACACTTCAAATTGCATCCACATGTCTTCCCATTATAAAGTATACAATTCGCAAATGTAATAGAGTGCAATTTTTGGTCAATGTTACCAGGTTCAGACTGGCGAATTTGACTGAACCATGCACAGATCAGTGGTGTCTGTGCATGGTTCTGTCCAGAGAAATGTGTAAAAGTAAAAAAATAACAACCAGCCCCAGGCTCATTGAATAGGTCCTGGTTTTAGAAATTATGGGGGCAAAAATCATAGGGGATCCCCAGGATTCTAAAACCAGCACTGGGCTCAAGGGCCAGTCCTTGTTCCCAAAATACGGGGGACAAAACGAGTAAGGGTCCCTTGTATTTTGGCAGCCAGCACCAACCCCATACAGCAAGCAGGGTAATGCCACAGCCGGGGGAAACGATTGATATAAATTCACGTGGCAAGAGCGTTAATCGCTGTAGCTGGTCAGCCCGGACAGGGACCCTGAGGGAGTGGGGACCCCCCAATAAAGGGGTCCCCCCCCTCCAGAATTAACCCTGCCTGGGCTGAAGCCAGGGGCTGTTCCCAGTGCCCCAGGGAGGTGGGCACTGGGCTGAGGATGAAATGGTTAATAACAGAATAAAACTAATGTGTAATGTTGTAGAATTATAAGATCCAGAAAGCCTGCACTGCATGCAGGGACTTGGAGAATCACAAGTCACAGCCTTTGGGGCATTAAAAGTCCTGATGGTATTTGTAGTTCTAAAACATTACAAAGAGGTAAATAAAACACAAACACCAGAATAGTTTAACTATTTCATACTACTTTCAAACACCCATACTTAGCTATGGATTCCATTGGGGGGCCATTCTCTTCTTCATGTATAATCCAACTGGGGTACCTATTGAAGGAAATTATACTCACCTGCCCCCTCATGTGAATATTGGTACCCTTGGCAGCCTTGGGTGCGTGCACTTAGCAAACAGTGTGTTTGACATTGCTGCATGCCATCAGCGCATGCACATGCGTGGAAATGCAGCTGCAAATGCGCAGGCATGAAACATTGTTCCCCGTGCAAATGTACAGTCCTTGCGAACGGACCAGAATAACCCCCAAAGTACTACTGTTTGTTATAGCACATTATTATATGAAGACAGGAGTGCTGCAATTTTATTATGCTTTTAATGTTGACAGTAACAGTGTCATATTGATAAACTTTGGAAATGCTATTTTTTGCCTTTAAGCTTTTTATAATGGTTGCCATGGCACCTGTAAATACAAAGTTACCAATGCAGCGATTCCCCCCCCCCCCCCCCCCCCCCCAAAGTTAAAAAAAATACTAAATGTGCATTATAATTTAACAAAAATTTACAGAAAAGCTCATCTGTACTCAGATGGGTATTTTAGCAGCATAAAGTCCATTTGTGCTTTAACATTTAATTTCAATTGCCATTGTATTTTCAACTTTAACAACCTTTATAACCAAGGCAATTTAATTCAATTTATTTTTCTAAAATTAACCCC
Source organism: Crinia signifera (assembly GCF_055691185.1). Lineage (NCBI taxonomy): Eukaryota > Metazoa > Chordata > Amphibia > Anura > Myobatrachidae > Crinia > Crinia signifera. Next base: position 235,333,403 of record NC_139218.1, read on the forward strand.
TTATTTACTTTGTTTTTCAGCAAATTATTCTACAATGTTCTTTGTGTTCAAAGAAAATGTAATACAGAATTCTGTCAATCATAGACTGTACAAGAGGGAAGTGTTTCACTGCAATTACAGCCATTCTATTGACGTGTCACCGGAAACAAAGCACTTAGCATGTCACAGGTAACAATCACATAACAAACAATAGCAGAAAAGTGAAAACACCACACTGGTGGACAATTCACACATATTAACTAGGAAATAGCTACATACAGTAGTTGACAATGGACCTAATTAAAAAATGTGCTGTATTGCACAGCCGCAGGGAAGAGACTGTGGAATACCTTACAACTAAAATGTGAATTCAGCAAGATACATCTGCAGGAAATGGATGCTTTCTGCATGCATCTGTAATCTGAGTGCTGCCTCCAAAGATGCTCACCATCTTACACATTGGTTTTAACCCTTTAAGTGCCAACACCTCTGTGAGAGATGTTCAAAATAGCCACTAAAAATGCCAGCATCGCTCATATTTGCTATATAAATTCAAATAAAAATGCGTGAAGAAATATTTCCTATATAAGGTAAACATTACAGGTCATTTTGATGAATAAAAATGTTTGCTTGCCAATTTTACAACTATTTTGCCAAATTCTTTTGGCACTCATAAAGAGAATAGGTGGACATTCCTGCACATCCAATGGTTTGTGGAACTGACTAAGGGCAACTTAGTCAGTTCAGCCTACTCACACTCACCCTCTGAACTTTTCAGCCAGTTCCAGGAAGCTTTAAGGTGCCCATACACATTACAATTATTGTATACAATATTGTATACAATATCGCATCTCGGTTTTGCGATGAGAATAGATGAGATCTAGTACAAAAAGTATGTGCTTCACATACTTTTTGTACTAGATCTCATCTCATCACAAAACCGAGATGCGATATTGTATACAATATTGGGTACTTGTGTATTATAGCGGCGCCCCCGATGTACATCGTACGATGAACGCATCGCATCGCATGCCATGTACCGGATGGCATGCGATGCGACGCGATTTTTACCCCCTATACGATGAAAAATCTAGAGATGAGCGGGTCCGGATTCCCGAGATCCGACAGATCCGAATATCGGGGATCCGGGCCAGATCCGAGCCGGCTCGGGAGTTCCCGCCTGAATACCGGACCAATAACGAGGCCGAACGTCATCATCGCGCTGTCGGATTCTCACGGGAGCGGGATCTTATAAAAGACGCACACGCGCCCCGCCATCTTCACTCCAATCTTGTAGAGGGTGGTTGGGAAGCTCCGTGTGCTCCGTGCTGTGCTCTGTGCCATGTGCTCCGTGACCTGACCTGTGCCCTCACTGCCCTGTGCTGTGCTCCGTGCCATGTGCTCCGTGCTGTGCAGTGGCGTAACTATCGTCCCGCAGCCCCCGCGGTGGCGCGGAGGCGCTGAGGGTATGTGGGCGCCGGGGGGGCTGCAGGACGATAGTTACTCACTGTTTGCCTTCTGCCGCGGCGCCGGTGGTTTTATTTGCAGTGCACCGGGTCCCAGCTCTCCCGAGTCCCGGCAGCCGCAGCGCTGTTCTAATACAAAAAGGTGACACTTGGAAAATGGCTGCCCCCATACCGCAGACAGTTTTTCGTCTGCAGTATAAGGGCAGCCATTTTCCAAGTGTCACTTTTTCATTAGCAGCAGTAACGGGAGAGCCGCCCGGGACCCGGCGCAGACGGATGCGGCCACGCCGGCCAGAGGTAACACACACACATACGCACAAACACGTCACACATACATACAAACACACACACATAGAAACACAACCCCCCTCCCCCCCCCCCCCCCCCGCCGTACCCCGGCTCCGCTCCGTTTTTTTTTACCGGGGGGCGCCTCCTGCATTGTCGGCAGGGGGGCGCAGAAAATCTAGTTACGCCGCTGGTGCTGTGCTCCGTGACCTGCCCTCACTGCCCTGTGCTGTGCTCCGTGCCATGTGCTCCGTGCTGTGCTGTGCTCCGTGACCTGCGCTCACTGCCCTGTTTTGTAGACTTGTGACTGTTTATAGGCCTGAGCCCTGTAGTGTGATTTAACTAACTAGGTGCTGCAGTGCTCACACGCAGGGGCTGCAGTGTCCACTGTCCAGGGGCTGTCCTGTGGCCCGTGCCCTGTTGTGATTTATTTAGCCCTAAGCCCTGTGTTGTGATTTATTTTATTTAGCCCTGAACCCTGTGTTTTTTTTGTGATTTAACTCACTAACTCAGTGCTGCAGTGCTCACACGCAGGGGCTGCAGTGCTGCTGAGTAGTACACTGGAGGTTATTCTGATCGTAGCGGCCAAACGTGCGTACGTTCCAAAACAACGTACGCTATCCGTACGCGGCCGTTGGGGTTAAGTCCACCCACAACTCAGCCGCATACGTACGGCCAGAAACAACGTCAAAGGGGAGTGGCGTACAATTGAGCGTACGCCAACGTACACGGACGGCCCAGCCCTTACACTCCGACAACTGGCGTACAACTGAGCGTACGCCACCGTTTACGGACGTCTCTCGTCCGTCTTCCCGCCGACTTCTTGCGGAAATCTGAGCGTACGCCAGCTTGCACGGATGGGTCGCTATTGTTTTCAATGGAAAACTCAGCTTATGTCACCGCTCGTGAGAGTGAGCGTACGTCCGTGTACGCTGGCATACCCTTCACATATATGGACCTGCAAATCTTGCCTTTCAACTATAATTATGAAAATTAATTAATTGATTGAATTAATTAATGTGCAAAATAGTGGGCATGGCCTTAAAACATTGCTGAAACATCCTTTGTAGGTGTTAGATGTGGTTTATTTTATTGTATCATAAATACAAAACCTATGTTTGTATTAGAGTGAACACGTTGACACATGTCGACTTGTGTAGATTGAGTGTGCTACTGTGTAAAGTCTATGAAAGCACGTAGTGAATGTGTGTAACTGTTTAGCAAATAGCTACCTTAGCATATATAAGCAGGTCTTAAAAAGATTCTTACCTTAAATTAAACAAACCTTTAAATGTCGAGAAGTATAGAAAGATAAGCTTCCAATGTGTTTGAGTGCTGTGTGTGGCTTGCAGGTAGTGAAATCATGGTTTGGACTTAATAGACTGCAGCATTGCTTATTACATTCAGGTGTATGTGTTTGAGTAGTAATCAGCGTAAATTAGCAAACCCAGGCGCACGCTGGCATGCGGTATCTGTAGGGGTGGTTTGAGATGGCGGTTGGCGGCCGCCTGTTTTGTGTCCGAAATGAACGGTGCCTTAGTCGATCGTGCGGTAGTAGCACCGCTCATTTTTGGTGCACACCCCCGTGTACGCCCATATTTACGCCCATTTTCCCTCATTATTTCGGCCGCTCCCCTCTTCACGCCCCTATGCCGCCCACAATGCCCGTACACTCGCGTATAGGTTTTTTCGCACGTAGAGGCCCGTCCGTAAGCGTTTTGGAGTGTTCGCGCCTGCGCATTAGCGAATGTACGCATGCGCAGATCATAAAAAATCACGGGACGTACGCGTACGGCCCGGCCGCTCCAACCAGAATAAGGCCCACTGTGTACAGGGGCAGCATTAATACAAGGGGCTGTGTCCAGTGTGACGGCCTATATCTTATCCATTGTCCAGTGTCACGAGTCACTCACGACATATATCCTGTGTCCTGTCCTGTGTGACGACTGACGACATATCCTGTGTCCAGTGTGACGACATATATCCTGTGTCCAGTGTGACGACATATATCCTGTGTCCAGTGTGACGACATATATCCAGTGGCCAGTGTGACATCTAACCATTGTGTGACGGCATATATCCAGTGTCCAGCGTGACATATATCCATTGTCCAGTGTACAGGAGCTGTGTCCAGGGGCGGTGATCAGAGGCTGTGTCCAGTGTGATGTCTGTGTCCATTGTCCAGGGGCTGTGTCCAGTGTGACGGCTGTGTCCAGTGTACAGGAGCTGTGTCCAGAGGCTGTGTCCATTGTCCAGGGGCTGTGTCCAGTGTCCAGGGGCAGTGTCCAGGGGCTGTGTCCAGGGGCAGTGTCCAATGTCCAAGGGGCTGTGTCCAGTGTGACAGGCTGTGTCCAGTGTACAGTAAGAAAAAGAAATAAAAGTAATAAATAAAATAAAAACACATTTTTGGAGGATGATGGAGGAGGAAATAGTGGGAGTGCTGAAGCTGCTACCACCAGTCTTGACAAGGCCGATACCTCTTTGTATTTGCTGTTTGGAGCATTTCTCTTTTTTTGGGATAGTTTATTAAACTGCCACCCTGTCTGCCCCTGCAGTGCCGCTCTGCCAGGTTGGAAGTGTAAGGTCCACATGTATGTGATGCCGACTGCTGTCGCTTAGCTTAGTCATCCAGCTACCTCGATATACCCTTTTGGCCCAACTACAGTAAATGAAAACAATTTTGTAAGCTGTGAAGTGATCAAAATTGACTAGAAATGAGTGGAAACTAATGTTATTGAGGTTAATAATACTTTAGGGGCAAAAACAGGCCCAAATTCTGATATTTTAGCCATTTTTAGCATTTTTTCATAAAAATCCAGATCCAAAACCAAAACCAAAACCCACAAGGGTGGTTTTGCCAAAACCAATCCAGATCCAAAACACGAAGAGAGATCCAGATCCAAAACCAAAACCCGAAAAAGTGGCCGCCGCACATCTCTAGAAAAATCGTATAAGCACCCGAATGGGTGCTTACAATGTTAAATGCACCCCTACGCCACCCCCCCACTATAAACGTGAACCCGAAGCGTGGCGAGCGCAGCGAGCTCGCGAGGGGCGGCGGTACGCGTCCTACGACCTTTTCATACCCCCACTATCCACGTCGGCATGAAGATGAGAATAGAATAGTGTGGCGAGCGCAGCGAGCCACCGAGCCCGGAGCGTGGCGAGCGGACACGGATACCTTCACAGGTAAACGCGTCCCTTCGCAAGGTTCACAGGTATCCGCTGCGCTCGCCACGCTTCGGGCTCGGTGGCTCGCTGCGCTCGCCACACTGTTCTATTCTCAACTCCACGCCGACGTGGATAGTGGGGGTATGAAAAGGTCGTAGGACGTGTACCGCCGCCCCTCACGGGCTCGCTGCGCTCGCCACGCTTCGGGTTCACGTTTATAGTGGGGGGGTGGCGTGGGGGTGCATTTAACATTGTAAGCACCCATTAGGGTGCTTAACATTGTATAAGCACCCATAAGGGTGCTTATACAATGTTTAATCGCATCGCATTGTATGGCATTGTATGCCATGTACAATGCCATACAATTTGAAAATTGTATGCCATCGCACACTATCGAACGAAATCGCGTCGCATCGCATACCATCGTATGCGTTATGGTATGCGATGCGATGGGCGCCGCCAAAATACACAAGTACCCAATATTGTATACAATAATTGTAACATGTATGGGCACCTTAAGTCTGATGATGCAGGCCATGTTTTTAAGCATGTCTAAAACCCAGGGTGACATGTCCCCATCTTGTGGCTGTTGCCAGTCATCTATTAGGGTAAACAAGGGGGCAGAAAGTTTAGGAAAGTCATATGAAATTGATATCATGTACTGCAAAAAGAGGTAGAGATGTCACATTAAAAACTGATAAATCATGAGTGCCCCCCAGAAAATAACATTAAGCTGAAGAACAAATTGTGTGCTCATAAATCTCTGAGGAGAGTCTAGGGATGTCCACATTATCTATGTGAGTCTGACACTGCTCATACTGTACTAATGTGGAAGGAGAACTGGATGAGGGGGATATTTGTGTACTATCTGATGCTAATGAGGATGATAAGGATATCGATTAAGTTGTCCGTGGCAGCGGTTTTTGCCTGTGAGTAAAAAGAAGCAACTGTGATATCTGGGCATAAGACCATAAAAGCCACCCCTTAAGTGTAGGACTGATTTTACCAAAATCCTGACGTTTGTGAAGGCCTCTGCTCGATCTGCAATGCCAAAATGTGTAAAGGTAGATAACCATCTGTCTACCTCCTCCATATTATGTCATTTGCAGCAAGTTTATTTATTTTACAAAATTATAATAATTTGTAATTAGCACTTTCATCCGCAACCTCCTCATAAGTGATGTGAGGTTGTCTTTCCCAAAAAATTTTTATACAGGGGGCCCCAAGCAAACCAAGCACTTCAGCCACAGAAGTGGCATTCTCTGTTGCTTAGAGAAGAGGCTGGAGTTAGTTTGTTAGATAATGCCTATCTGCGAACCATTAAAATACTGCATTTTCAATCTACTTAATGATTTCATGCATAATCAATTTAAAACAGAAGAAAAATGGGTACTTATGTAATATCTGGACTCCCGTTTTTCTTATGAGACCGCGTCCCCTCGCGGGGCTCGCTGCGCTCACCACTCTTCGGGCACGGTGGCTCGCTGCGCTCGCCACACTATATAAAATCAACTCCATGCGTAGTTGGATAGTAGGGGTATGAAAAAATGGGGTGCATTTAACATGGGAGCCCAGATAATACATAAGTTCCGAAAAATGTAATAGTGTAATAATGTCTACACCTCACCCAATTGTTATTATATAAAGTGCCTCTCTACCAAAACATAAAAGTAAGGCTCACTTATCTATTTTCCTGGAATTTTATGTATCTGCATTTCTCATGAAACATGTCTAGGTAGATGGTCAAATTGTCAACATAGATAAAGGTCGACAATGACCAGATCAACAAAAGGTTGACACAATATGAGTGAATGTGGGGTGTAGGAGCTGCTGAGTTGTTATTAGTAAATGAGGATGTAGGTGCTGCTGGGGTGTTAGTGAAGGATGAGAGTGGTGATGAAGGAGGACTACAATAATATCAAGTCAGTAAGAAGTGAGGTATGTTAATTTACGTATCTCTGGGCCTGCTCAGCTAACAAATGCAACAAAACTGAGAAAAAGTGGGGTGGAAGCAGTGACTAGGGCATAAAACCATTAAATAAAGGGTTGAAGATGCGTCTGGAGAGACATAGGAGAGAATGAGGCCAGAGACACACCAGTGGAGATGAGACTGGAGAGACACAGGTAGATGGTGCTGAAACGATGCTGAACAGGAGGATGTTGGAGTGACAAGGGGGTATGCCCATGGTGTGATATAAAGTGGAACTGGAGAGATACACAGGGTGACATTGGAGAAATGGAGGAAGGGATAGTTCTGGAGAGATGCAGGGGGTGATTCTGGTGAAAAGTAGGCTGATGGTGTCTCCAGAATGTAAAAACAGGGACGTTCACCTTTTTCCATTCCGTTATGCAGAGGATAAGACAGAAAGGGGAGCTGGAGAGATGCATGAAGGGATGTCACTGGAGAGATGCAGAGAGGGATGGCACTGGAAAGATGGAATGACGAGTTTATGACAATAAGTTTCAGTTTGTGCTCCAGCTAAAGTCTGAACATCGAAACCACTACCCAAAGGCACTCAAGCTGAACTATCGAGTTAACAGAATAATTTGTCATAATGGACCAATAACATTTCACTTTTATTGCCCCGACAATCACAAGTTTATAATAAGTTTTAAATTTTAATAAATTTATATATAATTAATTGTATATATTATTACATCACATTTTATATCTGCTAGCTTACAGGTCCTTCTGTCCGACTCCTAAATGTTAAAAGATTTGAAGTTAAATTTGACCACAGGGTTTTTACACCAAATGAAAGACGTTGAGAGGGTCAGACCAAAAATATTTTTAATTAATTTTAAATCCTATAAATAAGGACCATACTACTGCATATATTACATATTACATTTGCAATCAGGTATGAATCAAGTCCTGTATTTCACACTATCATAGCCTAAAGCTTCTGGAGGCCTGAGTGACCACAAGGCCCCCGACTATGCACTTGCAGTTTTCCTATAAACAACTTGGTGTTTATGGTGCACATGTTATTCATCCTCATTTTGTTAAGGTTTGACACCTTGATCTTGAACTTCCATTATTTGTGTAGCTAATGTGTATTTTAGTACTAACATAACTATACTGCCAGAATGTTAACTTTTCAAGGGCAGGATTTATTTTATTTGCTCTGAAGATCATAAATCTTAGTTAGAAATCTGCTAGGGTAACTCTGACAACTGACAGTGAGGGAGGGGGTCACAGCCAGATGGTGGGAGGTGCGGACCCCTCCAGGACCACTGTCAACCAGTCATACTCCATATCAACCACCAGAAATTGTTATCTAGCTTATGTTTACTAACTACAGCCTACAATTGGACATATTAACAATGAAAAGATTAACACTAACAGGACTCTGGTTGATTTATTAACTGTATCTTTTATTATATTTATGTATTTTTTTTTATATTGAATATGATGTTATATTTACCAGCTTGGTATTAATAAGAATTTTATACCACATAAATAGTGTTTTCAAATGGAGCCCAGTATTTTTTGTTGTTTGGTTTTGTGTATTGTGTGGGTGGAGTATACCCTTACCTGACTGCTGCTTGAATTGCAAACCGAGGTTAACTAATAGTTTTTTTACTGGCAAATCAGTTTCTACCTACATTGCACAACCAATCTTTCTTTGTGGTATCATGTGTAATGACACAGACAAAGGCAGCCCACATCCCACAACAATGATGTTAACATAAAATAACATACAATTCCAAATAAAAAATCAGTACAGGCCAGGGGATGTGGCCATAGATAGAGGGTGTTACCATTTTAAAGGGGGCATGGTCTGGACCCTTTCACTTTCCACCACCCCAAACTGAAACCGGGCTGACATGACACACTCAAACAGGATCAGGAGCACACACACACTGCATGCCACACGCTGCTCCTCACCTCATATACCCAGTAGAGATGTGCGGGCTCGGATTTCAGAGATCCGAGCCCCCACGGACGTCATCATTCCGAGCCCGATTCCGAGCAGCGCTCTGAGATTCCCGCCTGACTCGGGTCCGTCAGCTTGATTAGAACGTCATCTCCCGGCGCCAGATTTGGCGAGGCTTTATAAGCGGCTGCCGCGCCCGCCATCTTCACTCCAGTCAAGTAGTGGGTTGGGAGAGGGTGTGTTGGTGCTGCTGCTGGGGCTTAAACTTGAGGTTGACCTTGAGCTTGAGCGCAATATTTTGCAATCGCTGGTGCTGTCTCTCACTGCTGCTGTGTAGTCTAACTGTGTACTTGTAGTACTACTGTCTCCTCTGTGCGGTCTACTTCTGGTGTGCTGTGCTGCCTGTAATTGATTATTTTATTTGCTGGGGCTGTCTCCCTCAGTGCTGCTGTGTACTCTGTTCTCAGCTTAGGACAACAGTCTAACTGTGTACTTGTAGTACTACTGTCTCCTCTGTGCGGTCTACCTCTGGTGTGCTGTGCTGTAATTAATTATTTTATTCGCTGGGGCTGTCTCCCTCAGTGCTGCTGTGTACTATGTTCTCCTCTGCTTAGGAGAACAGTCTAACCGTGTACCTGCCTGTAGTACTACTGTCTCCTCTGTGCTGGGGCCTACCTCTGGTGCTGTGCTGTGCCATTTATTATTATATATTAATAATTAATTAATTATATTAAATAATATATATATAGGCCACTGGTGCTGCCTGCACTGAATCTGCCAGTATTATTTAGTTACTCAGTCCACTGTTGCCACTGACAGTGCAACTGCCTACCTAGTGTACCTACCTAGTACATACTAGGCTGCTACAGGTATATCTAAGTTAATTGAAAAATAATACTTGTGCTGTGTGGGACTGTAAAAAATAATTACATGCTGCTGGTGCACTGACGTGTGCCACTGCCAAGCAGTACCTAATAATTATTATAAATTCTGCTGGTGCACAATAGTAGTATTGCTGACGTATCTACCTGTCTTGTGCCTAGTAGTACTGTCTTATCTACCTGTCTGGTGCCTAGTACTGCCATATCTACCATCTGGTCTGGGGCTCACTGCCTAATACTGGCGTACCTGTGTGGTCTGGGGCTCACTGCCTAATAAATACTGCTGTATATCTACCAGTGTGGTCTGGGGCTCACTGCCTAATAAATACTGCCGTATATCTACCTTTGTGGTCTGGGGCTCTCTGCCTAATACTGCCGCACCTGTGTGGTCTGGGGCTCACTGCCTAATACTGCCGTACCTGTCTGGTCTGTGGCTCACTGCCTAATACTGCCGTATCTACCGTCTGGTCTGGGGCTCACTGCCTAATAAATACTGCCGTATTTGATCGCTGACATGCCAGGTGCAACGGTCTTTAGCACCCTGAATGCCAAGTGTGGGTTTTGGCAGATCCTTCTGGACAGAGCCCCTTCCATGCTTACTGCCTTCATGACCCCTATTGGGTGCTACGTCTTCCTACGCATGCCCTATGGCATCACCACGGGCAGCGAAGTTTTCCAGCGCTGCATGGAGCAACAGTTCACTGGCTCTCCCTGGGACATAATCTCTGTCAGCATCCTTATCTGCACAGCTGGGTCCATCAGTTTCTGCCACTGCTGCAACCAATGCTAGTGATGGTTTACATTACATTACATCTTCCATCTGCCACCTTAAAATTGATTAGCCCCCTCCCCTACACCCATTAGGCAATGATTTAAGAGACGACTGGTAATAAATGAATAATAATCACAAAATTAAACAATCAGATTACATTAATTAATCATAATCACACAATCAAGCCAGATAGGGGTCTTGTTGGATGTTAAAGTGATCAAAATAGTTACACACTTGCAGACAAACTCTGTGCTGCACAAAATGCCCACTGCTCCTTGGCTGCATATGGTAAACAGTGCATGATCAAGCCAGATAGGGGTCTTTTTTGGGCCTATTTTTTTTAACTGCCATCCTGTCTGCCGCTGCAGTGCCACTCTTACATGAGCCACGTGTTTGTGCTGCACACTTGTGTGGCTTAGCATAGTTATCCAGCTACCTCGGTGCAAAAAAACAAATATTGTGAGGTGTGAGGTGTTCAGAATAGACTGGAAATGAGTGTAAATTAATGTTATTGAGGTTAATATAGCATAGGAGCAAAAAAAAACCACCCAAATTCTGCGATTTTAGCCGTTTTTATGCTTTTTTAACAAAAAATCAGAACCCAAAACCCAAAAAATCCAAACACAAAACACTTAGGAGGTGTTTTGCCAAAACCCATTAGAACCCAAAACCTCAAGGTAATCAGAACCCAAAACCCGAAAAGTGGCCGGTGCACATCTCTAATACCCAGACCATGCTGCACACGTGTTAGTCAGACACACACTTGTATCACTGGCCTCTGTGTCCTCCCACCCTCCCACCATCCTTGCTCACCTTGGTCCCCCTGCTCGGCACCCAGGCCAGGCAGGTACAAGTCTCAGGTCAGGGCTACAATCCGGGTGTCCCATACCTTTATCCGCCCATACAGCCTGGAGAGGATGAGCAGGTTCCGCAGCTGTAAGGGGAGAGGGCGCAGGGAGGGGGAGCGCTTAGCACATGCCTCCCCCCCCACAGCTGTGATGCCACCCAATCGGAGTCTCTCCCTGAGCAGGGGGAGGCGGCCTGCCATGTCCCACCGCCGTGCACTCTGGGAGATGTAGTCCTGGCTGGCCACTTCCCCACACTCCCTGCGGAACAGTCAGCAATGTTATGAACTAAATCTCCCAGAGACAGATTCCCTCAGCCATAGCTCTAAAAAAAAATCACAAACACACAAACAGTACGCTGTGATGATAAATGTGACACACTAATAATGCAGCAGACAAAAATTACAACAAAGTGACACAGCTGTCACACCACATAGTGGGCCTGGTTGTTTGTTTATATCGGGATAATACCCGCGATCAATAGATATACCGATCAATTACATATACCGGCTCCTAGGTCAAATTGTTATTTTTGTTTTACCCATTACAGAAAACAATTTAACCCCAGGGATGCATTCAGCCCCATAGGGGCCACAGTTCCTAATTAAAAAATCCATGATGCTTCTAATTGTAGAAGCTTTTTGCCCCTGTCTCCCCCGCGCACTGAGGGGGTACATGATCGATTATCCTGTACCAGATTGCCGAGACATTATGCCTAGCCTGGGAAAAATGCCTGGCCACCCAAGTCTCCACCTGGAAGCAGGAAGGAGATAAAGGCACCCACAGCACCGACTTGGTCCTTATAAATGGTGAGTTTGTATATATCTATATGCTGTACTTGATAAAACCGCCACACACGTTGAAATGTTGAACCACAAGACATCTCCTTTGCAGTTCTTTTGATTAAAAATCCTGAGGGCCGCCGTCTATTAAACTTTTATATATATATATATATAAATATATATATATATATATATATGTATAGTGTATCCAAAGGTCCGGCACTCCCAATGACAGTCACAACTTGGACTGGTGCCTGCACAAATATAAATGCAGAGTTCGTGGATGGTGCGGCACTCAGCGCTGCATATAAATAAATACACCAACTACAGTGGCTTGTTTAAGACAACGTTTCAGTTGTATTCTCACAACTTTTGTATGACTTGACAAAAGTTGTGAGAATACAAGTGAAACGTTGTCTTAAACAAGCCACTGAAGTTGGTGTATTTATTTATATGCAGCGCTGAGTGCCGCACCATCCATGGACTCTCTCTCTCTCTATATATATATATATATATATATATATATATATATATATATATATATATATATATATATATACATATATAGAAGTAGTGTTGCGGCTTGGCACTCCAACTTAATGGGACAACTTCCCAGGTGCCCTCAGGATACAATGGATAGCCCGATGGTATAAAAATATACACAGACAGCGGCACTCAATGGTTTTTTTCAAATAGGTGTATTCAAGCGGTCCAACGTTTCGGGGACTAGCCCCTTTGTCAAGGTGCAGGTGCACCTTGACAAAGGGGCTAGTCCCCGAAACGTTGGACCGCTTGAATACACCTATTTGAAAAAACCCATTGAGTGCCGCTGTCTGTGTATATTTTTATACCATCGGGCTATATATATATATATATATATATATATATATATATATATATATATATATATATATATATATATATATTCTAAGAGGATAAACAAGAGCGCTCCATAGTGCAATATGAAAATTACATTTATTTCTTTAAAACAGCTTTTTTCTAGTAAAAGCAAGTAGTTATAACGTACCACAGCGGGCGGTTCAACAACCACTGGACAACAGCATAAGCAGTGATGTCTCACACACACTTAAAGTTGGAGTGCTTACACTTGTCGGTGCTGGTGCTTCAGACGCATCAGATGGACAGACTCCAACGCCGGGCCAGGCCCCTTAGGCGTCTGTCTATCTGATGCATCTGAAGCACCAGCACCGACCAGTGGCGTAACTATAGCTCCACAGCCCCCGTGGTGGCGGGGGGCGCAGAGAAATTGGGGGCGCCGCCGGGGGGGCTGCGGGGCTATAGTTACCCGTGGTCTGCGTCTCGCCCGGCTCTCTGCCGGGACCTGCCTGACGTCACGGTCACGGCCGGCTCCTGCTGCAATGAAAACTGACAATTAGAAAATGGCTGCCCCCATACTGCAGACAGTGGTGTCTGCAGTATGGGGCAGCCATTTTCTAAGAGTCAGTTTTCATTGTAGCAGCAGGAGCCGTCCGGGACCGTGACGGTCAGGCATGTCCCGGCAGAGAGCCGGGCAAGACGCAGACCTCGGGTGCAGGGTGCAGGACAGGTATGGGTAAGAAGGGGGGGCAGGTCAGGTGTGTGCGGGGGGGGAGGGGCGCCAAAAAAATGTGCGGCGGGGGGCGCAAAATAGTTAGTTACGCCCCTGGCACCGACGAGTGTAACCACTCCAACTTTAAATGTGTGTGAGACATCACTGCTTATGCTGTTGTCCAGCGGTTGTTGAACCACCCGCTGTGGTACATTATAACTACTTGCTTTTACTGGAAAAAAGCTGTTTTAAAGAAATAAATGTCATTTTCATATTGCACTATGTAGCGCTCTTGTTTATCCTTTTAGAATTTGTACACCTGTGAATCCAGGTGATCTGGAGCTGCCGGGCAAATATAAAGACCCAGAGTGCTATTTGAAGCTATTGGACGGAGTGTTAACCGTTTCGTGTGTGGATAACCACACTTACAGTATTACATGGTCCAAGGTTTTGTTTTGCACACTTATTTCATATATATATATATATATATATATATATATATATATATATATATATATATATATATATATATATATATATATATATTCAATCCACAATAGATCCGACACAGCCACTTAAATTAGTTTTGGAGAGGGTGCCTGTAATCCACTAGTAATCCACAACACTCCATCTTCTTCAATACAAATGTGTATTTTCATCAGGCTGGAGCTACGTTTTCATGGGGACGCCCAAAAAACGCTGAGCGTTCCATGGATGACCCCAGTCCCCATCATCGTCCACCCCCGGGCTATCCTGATACTTGCGAATGGATTGGCAACTGTGTAAGTTACCAAAGAAGTTCGTAAAAGGGACCTGCACATGTGCATAATATACCACATGCACAGTGCCCTAATCATCAGAACAGGGCTAAATTCACCCCGTTCTGAGTCAATTAGAATGAGGGCCACATTACTCACTGACACATTAAAAAGATCCACATGTGGAGATAATTATTTCACTAGTGATCTTTGAGGAGACGAGGAAAACATGTTCTGTTTGGGTTCCTGAGTTTGAGAACTCAAGCAGCCCATACACGTCCCGATGCGGGTGTGCGTTGAGGGCTGCAAAAGCAGGGATCACATTGCATTGCATGTGCATGCAATGCATGTGCATGCGTTGTGCATGCAATGCGATGCAATTTGATGAGACCTAAGTACAAAAAGTATGTGCATGCACATACTTTTTGTACTGTGCGATGAGGTGCGCGGGAGCGCGCACCTCAAAGTACACATCGGCTCAGCACGCTTAGCAGCGTGTATGGGCAGCTTTAATGCTGTAGAAATTAGTTAAATATTTCGATTTTTTTTAGAGGAATATTTGGTACTTGTGAGTTATCTGGGCGCCCGATTTTTTGATTGTATGCCTTAAGTTAAGGCATACAATCAGATGCGATGCGATATCGCATCGCATCGCATCGCATGCGACCATCGGATGCGATGACCCGATTTTTCCATAGGAATCAATGTTAAAATGATTCCTATGGAAAAAGGGGTCCTTTTCATACCCCTACTATCCAAGTGGGCATGGAGTTGGATATAAACCTGTGGCGAGCGTAGCGAGCCACCGAGCCCGAAGCGTGGCGAGCGTAGCGAGCCCCGCGAGGGGACGGTATTCTGTGTCCCCTCGCGGGGCTCGCTACGCTCGCCACGCTTCGGGCTCGGTGGCTCGCTACGCTCGCCACAGGTTTATATCCAACTCCATGCCCACTTGGATAGTAGGGGTATGAAAAGAACCCCTTTTTCCCATTGAATTCCATGTTAAAATGGACTCAGTCCATTTTAACATTGATTCCTATGGAAAAATCGGGTCATCGCATCGCATCGCATCGCATCCGATGGTCGCATGCGATGCGATGCGATGTGCCCGATCCGACCCGATTTCGAAATCGGGCGCCCAGATAACTCACAAGTACCGAATATTTATTTAAATTGACATAAGATTTTGACCAGAAGCTTTAAGCAACAAATCACCCGTATGCTTTTTGTTACATCCAGATTTCCTAGTCTCACAACAAAAAAAGAAAACAGATAATTTCCTTTACCAAAAGCATTGATCAGTTGCAGTTGTAAGAGAAATCAAAGGAATAACCAGCTGATTTGTAAGTGCAAGTAGTTATAACGTACCACAGCGGGCGGTTCAACAACCACTGGACAACAGCATAAGCAGTGATGTCTCACACACACTTAAAGTTGGAGTGCTTACACTTGTCGGTGCTGGTGCTTCAGACGCATCAGATGGACAGACTCCAACGCCGGGCCAGGCCCCTTAGGCGTCTGTCTATCTGATGCATCTGAAGCACCAGCACCGACCAGTGGCGTAACTATAGCTCCACAGCCCCCGTGGTGGCGGGGGGCGCAGAGAAATTGGGGGCGCCGCCGGGGGGGCTGCGGGGCTATAGTTACCCGTGGTCTGCGTCTCGCCCGGCTCTCTGCCGGGACCTGCCTGACGTCACGGTCACGGCCGGCTCCTGCTGCAATGAAAACTGACAATTAGAAAATGGCTGCCCCCATACTGCAGACAGTGGTGTCTGCAGTATGGGGCAGCCATTTTCTAAGAGTCAGTTTTCATTGTAGCAGCAGGAGCCGTCCGGGACCGTGACGGTCAGGCATGTCCCGGCAGAGAGCCGGGCAAGACGCAGACCTGGGGTGCAGGGTGCAGGACAGGTATGGGTAAGAAGGGGGGGCAGGTCAGGTGTGTGCGGGGGGGGAGGGGCGCCAAAAAAATGTGCGGCGGGGGGCGCAAAATAGTTAGTTACGCCCCTGGCACCGACGAGTGTAACCACTCCAACTTTAAATGTGTGTGAGACATCACTGCTTATGCTGTTGTCCAGCGGTTGTTGAACCACCCGCTGTGGTACATTATAACTACTTGCTTTTACTGGAAAAAAGCTGTTTTAAAGAAATAAATGTCATTTTCATATTGCACTATGTAGCGCTCTTGTTTATCCTTTTAGAATTTGTACACCTGTGAATCCAGGTGATCTGGAGCTGCCGGGCAAATATAAAGACCCAGAGTGCTATTTGAAGCTATTGGACGGAGTGTTAACCGTTTCGTGTGTGGATAACCACACTTACAGTATTACATGGTCCAAGGTTTTGTTTTGCACACTTATTTCATATATATATATATATATATATATATATATATATATATATATATATATATATATATATTCAATCCACAATAGATCCGACACAGCCACTTAAATTAGTTTTGGAGAGGGTGCCTGTAATCCACTAGTAATCCACAACACTCCATCTTCTTCAATACAAATGTGTATTTTCATCAGGCTGGAGCTACGTTTTCATGGGGACGCCCAAAAAACGCTGAGCGTTCCATGGATGACCCCAGTCCCCATCATCGTCCACCCCCGGGCTATCCTGATACTTGCGAATGGATTGGCAACTGTGTAAGTTACCAAAGAAGTTCGTAAAAGGGACCTGCACATGTGCATAATATACCACATGCACAGTGCCCTAATCATCAGAACAGGGCTAAATTCACCCCGTTCTGAGTCAATTAGAATGAGGGCCACATTACTCACTGACACATTAAAAAGATCCACATGTGGAGATAATTATTTCACTAGTGATCTTTGAGGAGACGAGGAAAACATGTTCTGTTTGGGTTCCTGAGTTTGAGAACTCAAGCAGCCCATACACGTCCCGATGCGGGTGTGCGTTGAGGGCTGCAAAAGCAGGGATCACATTGCATTGCATGTGCATGCAATGCATGTGCATGCGTTGTGCATGCAATGCGATGCAATTTGATGAGACCTAATTACAAAAAGTATGTGCATGCACATACTTTTTGTACTGTGCGATGAGGTGCGCGGGAGCGCGCACCTCAAAGTACACATCGGCTCAGCACGCTTAGCAGCGTGTATGGGCAGCTTTAATGCTGTAGAAATTAGTTAAATATTTCGATTTTTTTTAGAGGAATATTTGGTACTTGTGAGTTATCTGGGCGCCCGATTTTTTGATTGTATGCCTTAAGTTAAGGCATACAATCAGATGCGATGCGATGCGATATCGCATCGCATCGCATCGCATGCGACCATCGGATGCGATGACCCGATTTTTCCATAGGAATCAATGTTAAAATGATTCCTATGGAAAAAGGGGTCCTTTTCATACCCCTACTATCCAAGTGGGCATGGAGTTGGATATAAACCTGTGGCGAGCGTAGCGAGCCACCGAGCCCGAAGCGTGGCGAGCGTAGCGAGCCCCGCGAGGGGACGGTATTCTGTGTCCCCTCGCGGGGCTCGCTACGCTCGCCACGCTTCGGGCTCGGTGGCTCGCTACGCTCGCCACAGGTTTATATCCAACTCCATGCCCACTTGGATAGTAGGGGTATGAAAAGAACCCCTTTTTCCCATTGAATTCCATGTTAAAATGGACTCAGTCCATTTTAACATTGATTCCTATGGAAAAATCGGGTCATCGTATCGCATCGCATCGCATCCGATGGTCGCATGCGATGCGATGCGATGTGCCCGATCCGACCCGATTTCGAAATCGGGCGCCCAGATAACTCACAAGTACCGAATATTTATTTAAATTGACATAAGATTTTGACCAGAAGCTTTAAGCAACAAATCACCCGTATGCTTTTTGTTACATCCAGATTTCCTAGTCTCACAACAAAAAAAGAAAACAGATAATTTCCTTTACCAAAAGCATTGATCAGTTGCAGTTGTAAGAGAAATCAAAGGAATAACCAGCTGATTTGTAAGTGCATCATTTTAAGAAGATTGTGGGGTTTGTTTTTTCCCATTTAAACAAGATTTTGGTTTATATTAAATGAATGTGTTTCATGAAAAGATCATGGAGTGCACCTTGTGTGCATGAAGTGACATAAGTTTTATGACCTATGCATGAAATGTATTCCAGAAGCCCTCGGCAACAAGGGATGGGGTGTTTTGTTTTTCTGAAGGTCGGATTGGTTGTTATGTATCAAGCTGTTATTGGTTAGGAATTGTTATGGGTGTGGTTAAGGTTAGGATTAGGGGAGATTCTAGAATATTCTGCCTCTTTGATTTCAAACGTTGGACTGATAAGTACTGTGTTGAATTCAGAGACCATATTTCACTGTTTTCACTATCTTTATCTATATCCTTGCTTTATTTCTTTTATTCTTATTGCCATTCTGGTAATTTACCTCACCTACTCTATCTTTCTGTCATCTCCTTCATAGCTTTCTATCTTTTCCTTGTTTTTACTTGCTCTGTGTTGAAATGTCTGCCAGGCCAAGGAGGGATGCTGGTGTCCCTGCTCGCTTCCTTCAGGGAGCAGGGGTGCCATCTACCTCAGGTGCGAGAGGGCGGGCAAGGGCTAGGGAGCAAGCAGGGCCTGGTACTGCTTCTGTCCCTTCCCGAGTGCGCACCCGCCCGCCAGGCAGAGATGCGGTGAGAGGCCTGTCAGGCTCTCCTGCACCGCTTGCTAGGCTGCGTTCACCCGCGGCTGATGCTCAGTCAGCGCGCGGGTGGCGGGCCCCGAGGCAGACTTTATGTCTGCTGAAGGGCAGTTAGTAATGGCGCCCACGGTTGCGGCGCAATCAACTCGCGGGCGCCGTGGGAGGATGGAGTCGCCCGCGGCTGGTGCCCAGTCAGCGCCCGGGCGGCGGAGGGAGACAGGCCCTGAGGCAGACAGGAGGTCTGCTGACGGGCGAGCAGTAATGGCGCCCGCGGCTGAGAGACCTGCTCGCGGGCGCCGTGGTAGTAGTGTGACGCCCGCGGCTGGCGCTCAGCCAGCTCGCGGGTGTCGTACAGGAACACGGCAGCCTGCGGCTAGTGCAGCTCGCGGGCTGTGCGATAGTAATGAAGCGCCGGGTAGGGGGAGAAGCCGGGCTCAGGCGGCAGAGGAATCCCTGTACCGTCAGCCCGGCGCTATACGTTCGCGTCGGGCTGGCGGGGGTCAGGGGTCAACGGCGGTGACTGGCGCTGGGCAGCAGCAGCGAGGGTCTCACGCTGCCAGGGGGGTAAACCCTAATATTGCAGATGGCAGCACAGGGCGTCAGGGACAGCCTAGGCGCCCTGCTTCAGCTAGGGGGGGTAGGCCTGCGCGTGGCAGAGGCCGCCCAGGGCTGGCCCCTAGTGGTGCTTTAGTAGATGCTGGGGAGAGGGATATAACTCCCCAGCATTATGAAGAGGATGTGGATTATGCTCCGGTTGCGACCAATGCCAGAGCAAGGAGGAGGAATAGGAGGGCACTGTATTTTGATGTGCCTGCTGAGGGTTCAGGGGATGGAGGTTCATCCTCTGGGTCCTTGCAGGAACAGAATGTTATGGCATTGGTTCCGACCGGAGGCGGGGGAAATCGTCATGGGTCCCACCGTACTTATGCCGAGGTGGTGCGGGGGGGGGGTGCCCCCTCTGGGAACACGGCTTCGGTATCCGCGATCTGTGCAGCAGTGGTATCCGCCATAGTGCCCCTGTTAACCACCGGTCCAGGTGGGCAGGGTGCTGGTGGGCAGCGTCCAGTAGACGCTGCAGCACTGACACAGGCCATGGTGCCGGCCCTTTCCTCTGCCCTGGGTGCCACCAGCAATGTGTCGGCAGGGCCTGCTGTTGCGCATGACTTGATTGATGAAACAAATGTCCCTTTTGTGCCCGCAGTAGCAGGCACTTCGGGAGTCATGGATCAAGCAGCAAGGGGACGCCGACGAGGTGATGGCAGCAGGTCTGGAGGATCGTCGCATTCTGGTGGTGAGCTGCCTTCCGACCCTGATTGGGTTAACTCAGGCGGGTCAGGGACGGGTAACTCTGACTCTGAGGGAACTAGCTCATCAGGAGGGGGGAGGCACAAAAAGGGTAAGCGTGGCAAGCGGTCAGGTAGGAAGCGCGGACGCAGGCACTCGGACAGTTCACTGGCCTCCACTTCTTCTGAGTCACCCTCCTCGTCGGATGACGGGGTAAGGAGGTCCAAGAGGAAGAGGAGGCGTACGAGGCGATCTCCGAGTGAGGATTCAATAGTCACTGTTGAGTCCGATTCTGTCCAGTGCGCAAACACCGCAGTAATGCGGGGGTTGCGTCCAAGGATGCGGGATAGGATTAGGAAGGGCAAATATGTTAACATATTTGCCCTTACTAGCAAAAGTCAGAAGGCACTTATCGCTGCGAGAAAGAAGGGCACGGACAGTGAAGAGGCGCTTATGACTTATAATAACTGGGTGCGAGGAATGCTAGTCTTCGCAGCCTGTTATATGGAGTCTAGGCCGGATGAGTATATGAGTTTGATACGGTATCAGTATCTGATTCATAACTTAAACACATCATACCGTGGCTATGGATGGCGCACGTATGATGAAGAATTCCGGTGTAAGCAGCATGGGAAAGATATTTGTGACTTCGGCAGGAAGGACATCGAGCTTTATGTTGAGGTCACAAATTCGGCAGTACCAATGGGTGAGGCTTCCTCAAAACCTTGGAATAGGAAGCAAGGGGGCCAGGTGTTAGGGGGCAGTGCAAAAAGGGTAGGTCATGGGAAATGCTTCGCCTACAATAACAACACTTGTAACCTGGGTCAGAAGTGCCGTTTTCGGCACTCCTGTATCAGGTGTGGAGGCGGTCATCCCATTAAAGAATGTAGCAAACCAGCGCAGGGACAGGGTGGAGCTTCCGGCAGCAGGCAAATCCACGGTCCAGCGGAGCCAAATCATGCTTAGAGCTACATCTCCTGTCCGGCTGCAGGCCATGTTGCCGTGGTTGGAGAGGTACCCCTTTAGAGAGGAGGCAGAATTCGTTAAAAATGGATTCTCAGAGGGGTTCCCCTTGCCAATCTCGGGTAACATTAATCAAGGGTCTGTGAAGAATTTGCGTTCGGCATATCAGTTTCCTTTAATTATTAAGGAAAAGGTTAGTGCCGAGGTGAATTTAGGCCGGATGGTTGGTCCTTTTGAAGAGCCTCCTATTCAGGGAATGATCCTTTCCCCGGTAGGAGTAGTCCCCAAAAAGGTGGAGGGTAAATTTAGGCTGATTCAGCATCTATACAGCCCAAGGGGTGCTTCAGTTAATGATGCCATCCCTGAGGAATTGTGTAGGGTGGTGTATCAATCTTTTGATGAGGCTATTGCATTAGTGAGGTCATTTGAAAAAGGGGCGTTGCTTTGCAAGATAGATGTTGAATCAGCGTTCAGGTTATTGCCTCTGCACCCATCAGCTTTTAAATTCATGGGTTTTAAATTAGATGATGGGTATTATTTCGATAGATGCCTTCCCATGGGGTGTTCCATTTCCTGCGCTTATTTCGAGCGATTCAGCACCTTTTTGCAATGGTGTTTGCATGAGGTTTCTGGAGAGTCCGGAATAGCGCATTACTTAGATGATTTTCTGCTAGTTGGTCCACCAAACTCTGATAGATGTTTGGCCCTATTAGAGTGTACTCAGACACTTTTTAAGTCGTTTGGAGTACCAATAGCGGAAGATAAAACCGAGGGCCCAACTACAGTATTAACCTTTTTAGGGATCGAAGTGGACACAGTGCAGGGGCAATGTAGGCTCCCAAGAGACAAGATTACCCGGTTACATGAGGAAATCTTGTTTGGCCTCGCAGCAGGTAAACTGACGTTTAAACAGGCTCAATCATTATTGGGTGTGTTTAACTTCGCTTGCCGGGTAATACCCATGGGTAGGATTTTCATGCGAAAATTAGAAAGGGCTACCGTGGGGATAAGGAGGCCTCATCATTTCCTTAGGCTCACGAGCGAAATACGGCGTGACCTGGTGATTTGGGATGCCTTTTTGTCCCAATTTAATGGAGTTTGCATATGGCAGGAGGCACCCATTTCTAATTCTACTCTGGAGCTATATACCGACGCAGCGGGCGCCACTGGTTTTGGCGCTTTCTTTGCCGGTAGGTGGTGTTCAGAATCCTGGCCTGCTAGCTGGGTAGAGAAAGGATTCACGAGGAACATGCTTCTATTAGAAGTGTTTCCCATAATGGTCGCCCTTGAGCTTTGGCATAATTTCTTAAAAAATAAGGAAGTGGTTTTTTGGTGTGACAACCTAGGGGTTGTTTACGCTATTAACAGACAAAAATCTACTTCCTTAGAGGTTCTCAGGGTTATTGGTCAGATTGTGCTGACGTGTCTGGTCAACAACATAACGTTGAGAGCCAAACATGTCCCCGGGGTACATAATGAAATAGCCGATGCCCTTTCGCGCTTTGAATGGCAGCGTTTTAGACGTCTGGCACCAACTGCACGTTTAACGGGTGACATTTGCCCTTTTAATGTATGGCAGGTAATACACCCGGAATGGAGGGGCTAGCACATAGCTCTTTGGCGCCGGCTACGTTTGCCGCTTATTTGTCGGCTTGGCAGAGTTGGAGCCAATTCCTATTGGAAAGGGGCAACAGAGGTAAGACTTTAAAATCATTAATTCTTGCCTTTGCGTGGCGTTTCTATGTAGCCGGGAAATCTCGTGGCGCAGTGAGTAAGGCCTTAGCTGGCATTTCTTACTTTCTGCGTTTGAAAGGGAAAAGGGACATTACAAAGTCCTTTTTCCTGCAGAGAATGCTCAAGGGCTGGGCGAGATTACAACCGCCCATTCCCGACAGGCGGCGGCCGATTGACGGCCGTCTGTTGGGTAAGCTGGTACGCGCTTTGAAAGCAGTTTGCTCCTCTCTGTATGAGGCCAAACTGTTTGCCATGGCTTTCGTTATGGCCTTCCATGGGGCGTTCAGGGTAGGTGAGCTGGTGGCACCATCTCGGTCATCGGCTTCACCTATGCTGACAAACCATGTCGTCGTTGCCCCCGACGGGTTATGGTGCAGAGTACAACGGTCCAAAACCGATGTAGTTGGCAGGGGGCGTTGGGTACGAATGGGGTCCTGCCCGGATCGGCGGATTTGTCCGTTAGCTGTGGCAGGGGCTTATTCGTCCTTGCGTCCTGACGTGCCTGGGGGATGGCTCATTCATATGGATGGGTCTCCCCTGACTCGTTATCAGTTTAATGCGGTTTTGAAACAGGGTATTCTGCACCTGGGTCTTTCACCGGAGATGTATGGGACACACTCTTTTCGCATCGGCGCCGCTTCGGCTGCCGCTGCGGCGGGTTGGTCCGATAGATCTATTCGGGCACTGGGTAGATGGAGGTCTGGTGCGTTTCGACGTTACATCAGACCTTGATCTGGCAGTGCGCCCCCTTTGAGGATTAGCCGCTCGCTCAAACACGCTTTAGTGTTTGGGGGGCCTTGAGGAATTTTTTATTGCCACCAGTTTTAATTACGGCTTCTGCCGGCTGGTGGGTGTGTTTTTTGCCTCAAGTCAAATTGGGGCGACCCAAATCCCCCCCACCCAGCCCCCCAGCCCAATGTTAGGATTTAAACAAAGCCAATGTCAGGTTATACTCTATTTTAAATTAATCTAATTCAAAAATCATAATGATTTTTCTAAATATTCTTTTTTCAGGCATGAGGATTGACCCGCAATGTATCTGGTTGTTGGGTCATTCCTTTGTTTACTGGTTATCAGTTTCCCCAAATGTTCTGGATTACTCTCAGTATCCAGAACTGAACCTGTTCAGATGGGTAGGGCACCGTGGGTTGCGGTTTTCGCAATTTAGGCAGACATTCGAAGAGGCAGTGGATAGGTTTGGTTTTCCATTATTTTTAATTGTGCACTTAGGGGGTAATGATTTAACGTCCAGAACCTGTCTGGAGGTTAGATTTGAAATCAGGAACGAGTTAGTAGATATTTTGCAGCGTTTCCCCTTTTGCAGAGTTTTTTGGTCAAACATTATACCAAGGCAGAATTGGAGGGGTGCTCTTAATCCTGGTGCAATTGACCTGGTTAGACGGAGGGTGAACTCAGTAGTGGGTCGAGCTGTCTGTCAGCATGGCGGATACTCGATTCCGCATGCGGGTATCACCTTCCGCGATCAGAGATGGTACAGGAGCGACGGAGTACACCTTTCAGAAGAGGGTATGGCCTTGTTCCTTAGGGATATTTTAGAGAGTTTGAGGAGTATGTAGTTTAGTCTATGGTGGCGGTGCCGGATCGGGAGATCTTGGCAGGTGGCCGGTCTCAGAACGGTGGCTAGGTTAATTTGTACATTAACACCTTTTGAGATTTATTTCCCTTGAGGGGCAACTCCTTTGGAGAAAGTGACTTTAGCATGGCAACAGTTTTTCCTTCAGGGGCATCACCGATCCAGGTGGGCCCCTTATGTCGCTTTAGTTGAGTTGTGACCTGATGGGGAATATTTAGATCGTTCAGGCAGGTGGCCTGAACTTTATTTTAAGGACAGGGATGTGGCAGGAGGCCAGTTCTTGTTCTTTTGGGCAGTCGGCCCAAGAAATCTTTATTTAAAGCTGTTCTGACCTCGCCACCATAGATAGTTAAATTTAAATATTAAATTTAAATATTATAATTAGATCAAATAGGCCGCCCTCTTTCAGAAAAATAAAAAGACGACCCCATTCACCACATTTCAGTTGTCCGAGTCGTTATTTTAGATAAGATGATTTGAATGGTGCATGAATGCAGTGGGTCATGAAAGACTTAAGATCATGGAGTGCACCTTGTGTGCATGAAGTGACATAAGTTTTATGACCTATGCATGAAATGTATTCCAGAAGCCCTCGGCAACAAGGGATGGGGTGTTTTGTTTTTCTGAAGGTCGGATTGGTTGTTATGTATCAAGCTGTTATTGGTTAGGAATTGTTATGGGTGTGGTTAAGGTTAGGATTAGGGGAGATTCTAGAATATTCTGCCTCTTTGATTTCAAACGTTGCCCGCCCGCCCGCCCTAAATGGTAGGTAGTAATTCAGTTTCATTTTATTTGTCGTCTTTTATTGAGAGGCCGGTCTCAGAACGGTGGCTAGGTTAATTTGTACATTAACACCTTTTGAGATTTATTTCCCTTGAGGGGCAACTCCTTTGGAGAAAGTGACTTTAGCATGGCAACAGTTTTTCCTTCAGGGGCATCACCGATCCAGGTGGGCCCCTTATGTCGCTTTAGTTGAGTTGTGACCTGATGGGGAATATTTAGATCGTTCAGGAAGGTGGCCTGAACTTTATTTTAAGGACAGGGATGTGGCAGGAGGCCAGTTCTTGTTCTTTTGGGCAGTCGGCCCAAGAAATCTTTATTTAAAGCTGTTCTGACCTCGCCACCATAGATAGTTAAATTTAAATATTAAATTTAAATATTATAATTAGATCAAATAGGCCGCCCTCTTTCAGAAAAATAAAAAGACGACCCCATTCACCACATTTCAGTTGTCCGAGTCGTTATTTTAGATAAGATGATTTGAATGGTGCATGAATGCAGTGGGTCATGAAAGACTTATTATTAAAATATAGTGAATGTTAAAAAATGTCCTTGTATGCATTTATTTTACTTTTATAAAATAATTCTACATTTGGGAGCCCTGTTCATTAGAGCATTAGGGGGGCACGAAGGCAACTGTAGGGGACCCAATGTTCCCAAATAGTTCAGCTTCTACTGTGCAGGTCAGGAAGACAATAGGTAGTATTCTGTACCCTTGTTAGACATTACAGTAAATAAGCACCAAATGCTATGTTTTTAATAGTTTTGCTTTTCAAAATAAAACAAAAACAAAATAGTTGTACTATTCAGCATAACAATTTTGCTAACCATTCAATCATGCCCCTTTCCCACTGCAGCTAAAAAACGGTAAATTGCCGATTTTCAGCGCAATTTACCATTTTAAGGCTGCAGTGGGAAAGTGCCAGAGTTGAAATATCGTTTAAAGTTTAATGGTATTTCAACCCGTTTTTAAAGCACGTTAAAATAAAGTTTAGGAGGCAGTGGGAATGCCTCTTAAACGTTATTTATACCCCTTTTCCACTTGCAGTCCCGGGTCAGACCCGGGAATGTGTTCCAGGATGCTTCCCGGGACACTACCCGGGAATGTACCCTTTCACACTGCATTCAGACCCGGGATCGACCCGGGACAGCCCCATTCATACTGATCCCGGGAAATCCCTGCAAATACCATATGAAATGGTCATTTTAAATAAAAAAAAAAAGTGATGACAAGGGTGTTTAAAATTATTATTTTTTTATTTGGTTTAGCGCCTTTGGATTTTAGGTGCAATTTTTATTTGCCTTTCATTTTGCCTTTGTATAGACACTACAATAAAACAATAAAGAAACCCTCCTCCACCCGTACCACCCCCATCCCAACCGCCCCAATCCCCCCATACCAACCCCCCGTCCAAACCGCCCCCATCCCAACCTCCCTCGTCTCAACCCCACCATCCCAAACAAGAATTGCTTGAAGTTTAGCATTTCAAGCTAACCGAATGCACAACCAGTTGTGTATTAACACTTTAAGTCAGGCATGTCCGACGTTGGCCCTCCAGGTGTTTTGAGGCTGCACATCCCAGTATGCTTTGCAATAGTTTTAGCATTCTCTAATAGCAACACTGTGGCGGAGCATGCTGGGATGTGTGGTTTCGGAGCGTCTGGAGGGCCAACGTTGGACATGCCTGCTTTAAGTGCAAAACAATGAACTACAGGTACATAAACGCATACCCTCCAACATGGCCCATTAGGTACAAAATGCTCTGTTTCTGGACTTCCCTGCCAGTGGCAGTTGCAGAGTTGGAGCTGCAGCACAATCCAATGTTCAAAAAGGGGAGCCACACCTAATGCCACTCCAAACATCACTGTCCTGGACTCACTGACAGTTGATGTGACCCCCCTCTTTGAATTGTGGACTATGCTGGAGTCCAACCTCTGTAACTGCCACTGGCAGGGAAGTCCAGGAGCAGAACATTTTGTACTTAATGGAGTGGGTCATGTTGGAGGGTATGTAAACACTGAGGTAAACTGGTGCCTAAGCACTTTAAGTGCAACACAAAATGTACTAGTAGTGCATAAACAACGAGGTAAACTAGTGCCGAGGCACTTTAAGTGCAAAACAATGAACTACAGGTACATAAACACTCAGGTAAACTGGTGCCTAAGCACTTTAAGTGCAACACAAAATGTACTAGTAGTGCATAGACAACGAGGTAAACTAGTGCCGAGGCACTTTAAGTGCAAAACAATGAACTACAGGTACATAAACACTGAGGTAAACTACTGCCGAGGCACTTTAAGTGCAAAACAAACAAAAAAAATTAAATAAATGTGCCTATAGCTTTAAGACAAATTGCGAAAAACTGAAAACTCTGAGGTTTGCTCATTTGCAGCATTGCTTGAACCAAAGTATTGTCTATGATTATATGTGGAATAACCCGGTTCAGGGTATTGTGAGCTGTGGTGTTGGCTTGGAGCTTTTGGATTATTGAACAAACGTTCCAAGAACGCCATGTTCATTTGCTGCAATTCCCTATGACGCTCAAGAGCCTCTCTATTCATGCGTTCCTGCATTGACAGGATTTTAGAAAGAAATGAGTCCTGCATTTCACGCTCGGCCTCTAAAAATTTGTCGATCCTTGCATTCTCCTGTGTGGACATAGCATTGTCCATTTCTCGGAGTTCTTCAACAAGGGCACTTGTCATGGCTCTAGCTGCTTGCCCCGCTTTGTTCATTTTCTTCGTTCTAGGTGGAACGTTGTAAACTGTAAAGATAAGATATAAATTGAAAATGACCATACATAAAAATAGCAGCTTTGGCAAACTATTTAATCCACCTACACACAGTCACACTGCTTAACACTGCGACATCACTGCAGGTTATACTTTGATAACTGTATATTATGTCACCCCCCCCTTACCCTGTAAACCCCCTTCCCATAGCCTACAAGTCCTATCATGCCGTGCCACAGTTATGCTATTAGGCAATGCTTAAACTGTGCCAAGGCATACTGGGATATGTAGTTCCACAACTGCTGGAGGACCACTATTTGGTCATGCTGTGCATAAACCTATGCTCCACCTCCACCCCACCCCCAACCTAACCCTATAGTGTGCTATGTGTCTTTAAAAAATAAACTTACTGTTTCTCTGCAAAGTTGGGGAGACGGCACTTTGTGGAAACCCACTGTCACTGGTAGCAGCTTCCACGACCTCTTCAACGGTGACGGATATGCTGCCATCAGGGCTGGGCAGGTGGGTGGATGTTTCATGCTCACTACAATCAGGTGTGTCCTCAATTAGCAGGGGTGATGAGTGGCAGACTTCACTTGTCTGTGTACAGATGGCGCCGGGCTTGTCTTTGCTGGGGATGGCGGAGGACTCGCCACCCGCCATCCCCCGCCCCGCGCCATCTGTATGTCGGAAGGGGACGCGCGTGCACGAGGTGCACGCGCGTCCCGTTCCGACGGTGCTTTTCCCCGGGTCCCCGCCGGCTTCCCCGGGTCCCCGCAGGTCCACACCGCCCCCCCGCAGCCCCCCGCAGCCCTGCCCGTCTCCCTGAAGCTGGAGACGGGCAGGACTGCACCCGCCGCGCCGCCTCGCCGCCCGGCTATTGAGACGCTCGTGCGTGGGAAACGCACGAGCGTCTCATTCAGCCAGAGCGCCAGATTGCTGGCGGATCGCCAGGGACACGGTCCTGGCGCTCCGCCAGCAATAATAAGGCCGGCGCTATCTGTATCTTCAGGGCCTTGGCTGGTTTCTGCAGCAATGTACTTTGAACTTGAAGACAGACTCACAGGATTGCAGAGAGCTGTGTGCCCGAAGACGGTTGCGCAAATATCATAATATTCCCACTCGATGCGGCTAGCCCCACTCTTTTTACGGGTGTTGTCATGCACCTTCATGAACTTCTTTCTCAGGGTCTTCAGTTTATTAACAACTTGCTGTTGTGTCCGGATCATGCCTCTGGCTTCAAGCAGCTTCGATATGTTTTTATAAACCACGGCATCTTTTACTGTGCCAGTAATTTGGCGTTTTATCTCCTCCTCACCCCTTATGCTCAGGAGCTCTCTCACTTCCTGGTCCGTCCAGTTTGCCATGATGCCTGTCTGCTCCGATTTGCGCTGTCCAGGGCTTCTCTTTCGCTTTCCAGTGCGATTAAAGATGACATCAGGATTGTGAGCCCAAACAAAGCTCCAATCAGCAGCTTTTTTAAAGTCCCGTGTACCCGATCCCGGGTACGGGACCATTCACACTGGCCGCATCCCGTGTCGATTCCGGGTCCTACCCAGGTCAGGACCTGGGTAGAGATCCCGGAATGCTGAACACGGGATATTCCTCAAAGACCCTTTCACACTGCACTAAATCCCGGGTTGATGCGCGTTCATGTGCAAAAACCCGGGATATTTTTGCAAGTGGAAAAGGGGTATTAGCCTCCAGGCAGTCCCAGTGCCTGATGAGAACTAGTAGTTCTCACTTTGCGCATATGTAATGAGTGCACGTGCATAATAAAGAGCCGCTCATTACATATGCGCATATGTAATGAGCGGCTCATTAGTATGCACATGCACTCATTACATATGCGCAAAGTGAGAACTACTAGTTCTCATCAGGCACTGGGACTGCCTGGACCCCGCATGGACCCTGCATGGACCCCGCTGCCTCCCCACTGCCCTGCATCCCCATGCAGGTAAGTACAAGGGGAGGGGAGGTGGGGGCACAGGGCAGGTAGGGGGGGTTAGGCACTCTTTACACTTGGGGGGGAGGGATTAGGCACTCTTTACACTGGGGGGGGGTTAGGCACTCTACATTATACACAGTTCACTGCAATGGGAATGGTACTTAAATGGTATTTAAAACGGTAATCTTCTGCAGTGGGTATGCTAATTCCGTTTTAAATACCATTTAAGATTACCAGTACTTTAAATTGGTCTGCAGTGGGAAAGCAGCATCACATAATAGTTCTATTCTTTATAATAATAATAATAATAATAATAATAATAATAATAATAAAGGGAACATAGGGAAGTTACTTTTCAGCAACAATAGAAAGTAAATTATTTTGGTGAAATCATTGCTGAATGAACAAAGAAATTTGCCGAAGTACAACAGTAAGTAGAAATGGACAATTAATATGACATGTAATTCGGAGACTTACAGTGTCTCATTTTGTAAGAAACAAAAGCACTGGGAATACATTTTTTATGTTACCAACTGAATGCACACAATGAACCAGCACTTCCTGTAACATTTTTAAAGTGTAAAATGACATCCAACCCAAAACTTGACTGCGTATAATGTAACGCCATATCATGTCCAGCTCAAATTCATTTCTACTTATATGTCATTTGCAATTACAGAGGGCCAGTGCCACCAGTAGGCAGCTATAGGCATATGCCTGTGGGCGCCGGCCATTGGAGGGCGGTACAGAGTTCTAAAGAAACAGGAAAAGCAGGTGCCCAGCGCATGAGGAGCAGGGAAGGGTAAGGTATCCCAGTGCAGTCGAGAGGGGGGTGGGGGGGGGAGGGTACTAATTACCCGGGCCCAGGCTTGCTGGAGGGGCCCCGCACGGACCCTGGTCCTACCGTTCCCTTCCCCCTCCATCCCTCCTGGGTAGCAACAGCAGCACACACTTCTACAGCATGTGCTGTGCTGACAGCAGGCTTAGCATGAGTGTCTCACTGACAGCATGAGAGATTATGCTGAGCCTGCTGTCAGCACAGCACATGCTGTAGGTGTGTGCTGCTGCTGAGATTACAGTTTTTAGAGTTTTCTTTCACCCTCCTCTAAACATTTTTGGGGCGTGGCCTAAGTGCAGGAGGTGCCCACACCCCCACACTTAGGCCATGCCCCCAAAATGTTACCGGGGCCAGGCATTCCTCTCGGCTGCCCTGAGGTCTCCCTCACACTTCCAGCACCGCCCACTCCCACCCATGGAGCAGCTCAGCAGCATCGGCACACACCTTGATAAAGCTGACAGGGGTCAGCGAAACACGTAGGTACTTGGACCTAACTCTTGCTATCTTGCTGCTGGACATTCCAGCTATACTTTCTGGACCCAAGCCCCAAACCCTGGGAGAACTTTACCACCTCTTTGGACTCAAACCGCATCCATTGTCAAGGCTCATCCCAAGCTTTGGGTAAACATTGCCCTAATTCTAAGGATTTGAACACCTCCAGCGGTCTTCCAGCCAAGTGGTTCTTCCCTAAGGACTGAATCTAAGGGACACATGCCCGGTCCAGTGCAGGTTACATTTGATAAGTCCAATATCAGCCAATCATTGTTTACATGCTTTTAAACCATATCCGGATTGATTGTCTTTTATTTATATCTTTTTATTTATATTGTGCCATTAAATTGTTATTTTTAAATTGATTCACTTGTTAGAACATAATATATTTATTTTTAGCGCTGCTAACATCCTCTTTTTCCTTGTTATTCCATTAGGGAGCTGACTACTCCCTTCCTAGCAGCTGCTTTTTTCTAGATTGAAACAACAGCCCATAATTAGCGCTCCTAAATCAACCTAGGTTGATTTTTTCTCCATTTTGTGCATCTGCACACACCCCCTACAACCGCTTGCGACCTGCTACTACTTGCGCCTGCACCCCCCACTGCAGCAGGTCACATTGTCCTGAATTGCTTATTCACAGAAAAAAAAATGTTATACATTGGAAATAGTGGTTGAAGTGAGGCGGTATACAACGGTATGGCATACCGCCACTATTCCCCCACCGCACCAGTCCTACCTTTGGTGAAGCAGACCTGTATGAAGTTGGACAGATCTCTGCATACTGTCGCCTCTGAATAGCCCACAATTTCTTCAACATGCCCATAACACTCCCAGGGAATACTTATACTACTGTGCATTATACCCATCAGTTTCTATTGGATCTGCGACTAAAAGAGATATGTGATTATGAAATGTCTGTTGTGTATGCAGTATGCTAAAATCGGTCAGGCATTGTCTGACTTTAAAATAGCAAAAACATACATCCCTGAACTGTAGATACATTAAAGTGGTTCAGTTTTAGCTTTCATTATCCCTTAATAATATACTTCTGCTGGAACTCTGACCTTGAGAAACATCTGCTGACAGATCAGCATGCTCATTAACAGGTATGTGTGACTTTACATAGCTAAAGCTGAAATAAATGAATCAACTTTTATCTAAGATATATATATATTTTTTTTTACATTGATTTAGAATTTTCTTGATCCTTTGGATGATTTACTGTATTGCTAGGTTAATTAGCCCCAAATATATTTAGGCTTTGAGGTTACCTACAGTATAGGTGCTTAAATATGTTGTAAATCAATACTATTTTTTTTTTTTTTTAATTGAGTCTTTTATTAATGCAAAAAATACAAACATATTAAAACATACAAACGAGTACAACACTGTAGGATATCAAAACCCAATAATAAATCCTCCAAATCCACTTATGGATAATCATACATCTCATCCTACAACAATTAAAAAAGACAAACAAGACAAACAAGACGAGCCGCACACCAAAGAAACAAAAAAAAAGAAGGAAGGAGAAAAAAAAAAAAAAGGAACTACTAATCCGCGTTCGAACGAGGGAGTCCACGCCCCCAGGAAAAGGATTAGGTCTCAACCATGGAGTATTACCTGAAGACTACAGACTTCTTACTGGTGATCAGGACGTTGCCCTAGACGGGAAAACTTCTGAAGGCACTTGGAGGTGAGTGAATCAAAACCAATTAACTACCACTTCACTACTTAATAAGGGCAAGCGGAGAAAAAAAAAGAACTAAAATGAGAACTATACCTTGGAGAACCTTTCTACCCACTAAACATTTGACTTTTATTTATCTTGAGTTAACTGTGATAAGTGCTAATAAAGCATCTTGTGGTTAATTTGTTTAACTAGTGCACATAATAAGAACTAAAGCAGGATGATGATCTGTACTAATCCGTGACTACAAAAAAGAACAATAAAAAAAAAAAAAAAAAAATATTCGTGTCCACAAACAAGGAGAGATATATAATGATATAAATAAACAGATAGACAGTAAATATAAAACGTGTATCAAAAAATCAGTATCCCTCCATTATCAGAGTGAGTCCATGTGCCTAGTGATAAAAAGAAAATATTTATGTGAAATAACAAGCTGCCCATTCTAACAGCTCAGGTGCTGTACTCTATACCTCCGGCAGCTGTGAGAAGTACATCGAGGACAATACTATTTAGTTAATTTAAATGCTAAGCAGGATAGGTCAGGGCCGGTATAAACTCTGGTGGTGTCCTAGGTTATTTGCCCACCTGTATTTTTGTAATCTTTAATGATCTCTGTAATCAGGAATACATACTGATGACCGGCCGACAGAATACCAATCCTGGCATCCTAAAGTACAGAATTCTGCTGGGGGTCAGCTATGTATACTTACCCTCCTCCTGCCCCTACCTAATCCTAACCTGCCCTTGTAGCAGCTTAATCTTAACCTCCCTGTCCTGCTGCATAAATCAAACCCCCCCCCCTGTCCTGAAGCCAGTGGCGGAACTACCGTGGGTGCAGGGGGTGCAGCTGCTATGGGGCCCGGCAGGTGGGGGGGCCCGGGCCCCATGGACAGCAAGCAAGCACTCCCCTGTACACCATGACCGCCAATATACAGAGCCGCCGCTTCCGCCATTAAGCAGGCCCCCTGGGCTTGCCTGTGCAGTGTGCTCTATGCTGGGCTGGCCGGGGGAGAACTTGAGAAGCCAGGCAGGGGGGAGGACGCCGCCGCCGTGCACTTTGACCCGCGAGATGTAGCGTCATCATCCCGCGGGTCTGCAGCAGCAGCTGCTGCTGCTGCTGGCGTCCAGGAGATGTGGTATATTTAAAAGTCACATCTCCCGCTGGACCGCGCTAGCCAATAGACACTCGCGGTCCAGCAGCCACCAGTTGATTGGCTGCTGGACCGCGAGCGCCTATTGGCTAGTGCGGTCCAGGGGGAGATGTGACTTAAATAGCAGCACCGTGCACAGCGGGGAGCCGGGAGCGGGCAGGCCCGGCGACAGGGGGGAGGGGGTTCGCGAAATGCACCGCTGCTGCTAATCTCTGCACTAGTGTGTCCCACCCACCCTGCTGTGCACTAGTGTGTCCCACCCACCCTGCTGTGCACTAGTGTGTCCCACCCACCCACCCACCCTGCTGTGCACTAGTGTGTCCCACCCACCCACCCTGCTGTGCACTAGTGTGTCCCACCCACCCACGCACCCTGCTGTGCACTAGTGTGTCCCACCCACACACGCACCCTGCTGTGCACTAGTGTGTCCCACCCAGACTCGCACCCTGCTGTGCACGGGTCTGTCCCACCCAGACTCGCACCCTGCTGTGCACGGGTCTGTCCCACCCAGCCACCCTGCTGTGCACGGGTCTGTCCCACCCACCCTGCTGTGCACTAGTGTGTCCCACCCACCCTGCTGTGCACTAGTGTGTCCCACCCACCACCCTGCTGTGCACTAGTGT
This sequence comes from Crinia signifera, assembly GCF_055691185.1. Lineage (NCBI taxonomy): Eukaryota > Metazoa > Chordata > Amphibia > Anura > Myobatrachidae > Crinia > Crinia signifera. The sequence goes on from NC_139218.1 coordinate 235,368,265, forward strand.
GTCCCACCCACCCATCTGTGCACTAGTGTGTCCCACACACCCACCCTGCTGTGCACTAGTGTGTCCCACACACCCACCCTGCTGTGCACTAGTGTGTCCCACCCACCCACGCACCCTGCTGTGCACTAGTGTGTCCCACCCAGACTCGCACCCTGCTGTGCACGGGTCTGTCCCACCCAGACTCGCACCCTGCTGTGCACGGGTCTGTCCCACCCAGCCACCCTGCTGTGCACGGGTCTGTCCCACCCACCCTGCTGTGCACTAGTGTGTCCCACCCACCCTGCTTTGCACTAGTGTGTCCCACCCACCACCCTGCTGTGCACTAGTGTGTCCCACCCACGCACCCTGCTGTGCACGGGTCTGTCCCACCCACGCACCCTGCTGTGCACGGGTCTGTCCCACCCAGCCACCCTGCTGTGCACGGGTCTGTCCCACCCACCCTGCTGTGCACGGGTCTGTCCCACCCACCCTGCTGTGCACTACTCTCTCCCACCCACCCACCCTGCTGTGCACTACTCTCTCACACCCACCCTGATGTGCACTAGTCTCTCCCACCCACCCACCCTGCTCTGCACTATCTCACCCACCCTGTTCTGCACTATCACTCCCACCCTCCCTGCTCTGCACTATCATTTACTCACACCTTCCCTCCCTGCAAGCACATTTCAGTCCACCTTGGCAACGATTAATTTCAGTCCCCCTTGGCATTAAGCATGAAGCCCCTGGCATTGAGCATGAAGCCCCTGGCATCAAGCATGTAGGTAAGTGGCACTTATGTGTTAAATGTGTAATGGGCATTACGGTTTGTTAAATAGTGTGCAATGGGCATTGCGGTGTGTTAGTATGTGATGGGCATTATGGTGTGTTAGTATGCGACGGGCATTATGGTGTGTTCTATAGTATGCAATTGGCATCATGTGTGGCCTTATGTGTAATTGGCGTTATGGCTGTGGCTTTATGTGTAATTGGTATTACAAAGTTTTCTAAAATGTGCAATGTGCAATGGGCATTACGGTGTGTGGTATAATGTTGGGCCATGCCCAGTGGCGTAACTATAGCTTCGCAGCCCCCGCGGTGGCGGGGGGGGGGGGGGCGCAGAGAAATTGGGGCGCCGCCGGGGGGGCTGCGGGGCTATAGTTACCCGCGGTCTGCGTCTCGCCCGGCTCTCCGTCGGGACCTTCCTGACGTCACGGTCCCGGCCGGCTCCTGCTGCAATGAAAACTGACAATTAGAAAATGGCTGCCCCCATACTGCAGACAGTATGGGGAAAACAGTCCGTTTTCATTGTAGCAGCAGGAGCCGGCCGGGACCGTGACGTCAGGAAGGTCCCGACAGAGAGCCGGGCGAGACGACGCAGACCGCGGGTAAGAAGGGGGGGCAGGTTAGGTGGGGGGTGGGTGGCGCCGAATAAATGTGCGGCGGGGGGCGCTGAATAGTTAGTTACGCCCCTGGCCATGCCCACTTTTCACGGAGCAGGAGCCTCACCTACTACAAATTGGGGGGGCGTGAAACATGCCCTTGCTCCGGGCGCCGTGGCACCTAGCTACACCACTGGCTGCGCTAGGGAGAGACTCAGGAGGGGGGAGTCAGGGACACTGCCTTTGCCTGCTGCCTGGAGTGGACCTGTGGACGCACGTGCAAAAGGGATCTGGAGTCTAGATCCATCATCCGGAGTGAGGACCCCTGAAAAAACATCATCTAATATATCTGGTGAACTGGGCAATATATTTTATTACTGTATTTTTCTGCATATGTGGGTCGCATAGTGTGTAATGGTGGGCACTGAAGTTGGTTGCATAATGTGTAATGGCGTGCCGGGCACTGTGGTGGGTCACATAATGTGTGATGACCACTGCGTTGTGTTGCGTAATGGGCATTACGGTGTGTTGCATAATGTGTAATGGGCGTTGCGGTGTGTCGCATAATGTGTAATGGCCACTGCGTTGTGTTGCGTAATGGCCATTGCGTTGTGTTGTGTAATGACGGGCACTGAGGTGGGTCGCATAATTTGGGAAGGGGGGTAGGGGGGGCCCCATTATAAATTCTGCTATGGGGCCCACAAAGTTCTAGTTACGCCTCTGCCTGAAGCCTAAGCTTAACCTCCCCCTCAGGGCCAGCACCAACACTAGGCAGGACTAGGCATTTGCCTAGGGCACCGGCCACTGGAGGGCGGTACTGAGCCGCCGATGTACCATAGAGAGGTACTAGAAAGCAGGGAGCGGGGAGCAGGTGAGTCTGGGAGGTAATAATGGCCATCATTATGCTAATAACCTCCAATGCAATATAGCAAAGATATTAAAAGGTCTAGCATTTATATTTAGTGTGCACCTGCAAACTCCTCCTCCTGCTTGCTGCACTACAGGTCTCAGCAGGTAGCACCTCATATGTCCAGGGTGTGCAGTTTAGGGCCCCTCCCACTTTGTAATATATATTGTGTATTCATACACACTGGAAGGAACTAGAGACGCCTTCCTCCTTAACTAGCACCCCACCCACCTGTCCCAGATTGTTTTTTATTAGGTTGGAGCCCTACGCTCAAGACTGCACATTTCAGCTTGGCACTATGAGGGTAAGTATATATATATATATATATATATATATATATATATATATATATATATAATCGATAGGTCGCACAACGCTTAGATTCCAATGGTGTCCGTGCCAGGTTTTATATATTCATATATTTGCCATCCTTATGGAGAACATGTCCCTTTAGGAAGAAACCAGCACTGGACTAGATACTTTGTAGAAAATAACTTTTTTTATATATCCAACTCAGGGAAATAGCTTTTCATTGGCATAAGTCCGGCTTGTCACAGCATAATACCACTTAGTATGGAACATTTAGTCCCCACCCTCAGGCATACACATATACGTTACTGTGAGTAGATCTTCAAGCCAGGATCTGTACTCGGTCCCCGATGGACCGTTTCGGTGCCTTGCGCACCTTCTTCAAGGGAAATGAGCTGACCCTGAATGCCAAGTATGCATCCCTTAAATGGAAAAACATTTAATTAATCACCTGTGTGATACTCACCTGGCCGCCTCCCGCTATCCCACACGTGCGCACGGCTCTCGCCTGTGACATCAGACGCCGCTCTCCAGATCTGACACTTCACAGTGATCACCGTCTTCCTGTGCACACTAGCGGGGAAGACAGAAAGGTTCCTAGGTGCTTCATTATGTTTGTAGTTGCTATGGCAACCTTATACTGAACAAAATTCTCGGTGTCACTATAAATTTCAGGGATTTTACAAGCTCTTCCCTGAAAAAGGCGCTGCCAAAGCACGTAATAATGCATATTAAATACATCACAAGAAGAATAAGCGCTATTTTCCACAATCTGGTACATGACACTACACATATAATACACAACACTCGGAAAAAAATGAGAAAAATATATACAATTAACTTGAGATCTATAACTAGCCTCTAATCAAGAGTGCTAAATGATATCTAGACCCATGTGGGTTACTATATTTCAGTATATCACTATAGCCTATCACCTATTATAGAAACCTATATGCAAACTCCTATAAGAACGGTCCAAAGGAAAAATCCTCATTTAGCCCATTAGGACTCATCGAATCTAATTAATAGATCCAATAACACTCTCTTTGTAATAGCTTGCCATGCCGGTCTCCTCCACGTCTCATAGGTGCAATGTGCTCAAGCGGCATGAACACAAAGTCACCAATAGTGTGTCCACAGTTCACAAAATGTTTAGCTACCGGCGGGGTACCTGGTTCTATCTTGACCCCTGCTTTCTTGATGGAGCTACAATGCATGGAGATTCTCTCTTTCAGCATGCGTATTGTCTTGCCGACATAAATCCTTTTACAAGGACACATTATTAAATAGACTATGAAACGAGTTTCGCAGTTCATCCTTGTTTTTAATGTGTATTTTTTGCCTGTTGTAGGGTGTATAAAGTGGTCTGCTACTTTAATAAATCTGCAGTTTGCACAACCTGTGCACCGCAAGGATCCCACAGTCTTTTGTAACCAATTTTGTTTAGGTCCAACTTTGGGACTCACATCTGTGTACAACATCCTTTGTTTTAGATTCCGACTGCGTTTGTAGCAGAACATTGGCAAAGAACTGCAACTGGCTCCCAGGATTGGGTCCATTTGGATGATATGCCAATGCCTCGTAATAGCCTTTCGTATCTCCTTTGAGGCAATTGAGTACGTGCTGGAAAAAAACATTTTGGTATCGGGAGGTATTTTCTTTCTCGGGACCAACAGGTCCTTCCTCCTCAGATTCTTGGCTCGTATTTTTGCATTAGCCAATTCTCCATTGTCGTAGCCCCTCATTTGAAAGTCCTTGCACATTTTATCGATAGTGCCATCCAATTTGTCGGGATCAGATGTGTTGCCTTCTGCCCGTAAAAGTTGGGAAAAGGGGAGGCCTTTTTTGAGAGGCTGTGGATGGAAACTCCCAGCCAATAAGAGAGTGTTCTTATCCGTGGGCTTTTGAAATAATGTGGTCACAAAACCGTTCTCTTTGCTTAGCACGGTAACATCTAGGTAATCGATACTGCTATAACTAGAATTACATGTAAATCTAATTGACCCAGGCAATGAGTTAAGATACACAATAAATTCTTGCAGCATTGTCTCTGTTCCTGTCCACAGCATGAAGATATCGTTGATGTATCGAAGATACATCGATACATGACTATGAAAATTATTGTTGGACAAAATTTTCTTAGATTCATAATCGTACATAAAGATATTCGCGTACGATGGGGCCATATTTGACCCCATCGCCGTCCCCTTACACTGGAGGAAGAACATAGGCCCTTATTCTGGTTGGTGCGGCCGGAGCCGCATATGCGGCTCCGACCGTGCAGGCGAATCCCCGCCTTCCATACGGATCGCCACGGCCGTCCGTACGCGGACATGTGGCGGTCCGCATGAAAATGGCGGGGGATACGCCTCCACCATCTTGGAGCAGCCCCCTGCATTCGATGGTCGCTGACCATCGAAGGCAGGGCCGCACGCTCCACCAGCTCCCGCACCCATAGACCTCACGGACACTTGTCCGTGTGAAAGCATGTATGGGGGCGGGCAGCTGACATCCGGCGATGTCAGATGCCCGCCCCCAACACATGCGTCACAGCCTCATTACCATGCGTACGCCCCGCGTTTGCATGGGAACGCCCATGAAACGCGGGGCGTATGCATAGGGAAATGAGGCTAAGTAGCCCCTCACGCCCCTATCCACCCCCTTTGCGGCGGTTAAAAAAAATGTGCGGGGAATTCGCCTGCACATGCGCAGAGTGCCCTCTGCACATGCGCAGAGCGAAAACATCGGCGGAACGGCCGCAAGCGGCCGTTACCGCTTAGATCAGAATAAGGGCCATATTGTTGAACATAAAGTAGTTCTTTGTTAGAATTAATTCTATAAGCATAATTAGGAATTCCACTGGGGGACCTTCATACAATGGACAGTTACTGACAATGCTGCGAATGGCTTCTAAACCCTCCTCGTGTGTGATGTTAGTGTATAAGCTCGCAAAAACATATAAGGTTACGAGCAGCTGGATGATGGTTTGCCAAATTCCTTGATTTTATTTAAAAAATCGGTCGTATCCTTAAGGAAGTAAGGGCTGCTTTTAACTACAGGCTGTAATAGATAATCCACAAATTGTGATAACGGTTGTCCCAAGGAGCCAATCGATGAGATAATTGGTCTCCCTGGAGGGGAGACCAACAATTTGTGCACCTTTGGTATAATATAAATGAGGGAAATTTTTGGAAATTCCTGCAAGAGGAATTTAAAGGTCGACTCATCTAACCATCCCTGTTCTAAACCCATTTGTAAGGTGCAATCTATCTCTTTTTTTAATTTATCGGTCGGATCTGAGGACAACATCTCATAGCAATCCCTATCGTTCAATTGCCTCATTACCTCATTAATGTAGTCATCGCGATTCAATATCACAATACCCCCGCCTTTATCAGCGGGGCGTATTATAATTTTATCATTATCGCGCAGTGACTAGATGGCCTTATTCTCTTCACTAGATAAATTAGAATATTTCTTTCTCCTATCTTTCATATAGGGCATGATGTCTTGTCGTATTAATCTAGTGAAGGTATCGATAGAGGCACTAGTGGAGGCGGGGTCAAAGGAACTTTTAGGTTTAAATGGTAGTTTAGGGGCAGTGCTTGTAGAAGGTGGCTGCGGATGTTTCAAAAAGAAATCCTTCAGTCTAAGCTGTCGATTAAACTTGTAAAGCTCAACCTCTAGTTCAAAGGGAGCTTGGCAGTATGTTTCAACAAAAGAAAAACCTTTGTTGAGTACCGTCATTTCGGTTTCTGTAGGGATATAGTTTGATAAATTGAAAACCACTACTTCGCATATTTCCCTTTCTGCCCTCTTCCTTTTGTGCCTGAGACCCCTCTCCTCCGGGGTTTCTTACCTCTCTCATGGGATTTACCCTGACCTTCGTTTTTGCCCCTAAAAAAGACTGACCACCTTTTTGTGTCTGTTCTGAGTCACTCTGTGAGGTTTGGGAATCTAGATCTGTGAAGGATCTAGGTAGAAGGAGGATCTCTCCTCCTTCTACCTTGGGTTCTATTATCACGCCAAGTACATCGATTTGGGTGTCCCATGAGCCATGGGTAAACCCGCATCTCCTTGTAGTCTTCTTTCACCTTCCTATACTTCACCTTTTTGAATGACAACAGCTCTGCTTTAAAGCTGTTAACATTCTCCTCTATTTTTGGCAACCAATCATTTTCTGTGTCATTCCTTAGTGTCTCTAAACCATTTGCTTCACAAACACTTATCTCCTTTCTAACCAACTCCATATCAGCATTAACCTGTTGGATCACATATAACATTAAATCAAAGCTACATTGATTCAATATAAGGCACCACTGTTTGCAAAACTCCTTATTAGAGCGTCCCAGTTTTGGTTGATTTTTAATTCTAAATCCACGAGGGATCCAACCCTCTTTGTGGTATTGTGATAAGGTTAGGCCATGCAATTCAAGCTCTACTAACCTTCTCTTTAGCTTAATCAAATCATTATTTACTTCACTGGGAGTCTCTATATCAAAGGCAAATGCTTCTGTGCCACTAAAAAGTATTTTATTAACCTCTTTATCTAGGAATCTCTTGGTACCTGTTATATCACCAATGTCATATTCCATGGTTAGTTAGAATGATTAATCAATGTTTAACCAATTAAGCAATGAAACACTATATGGTTAAAAGATCTATACAATACACTCCACAAGACAATACATATAACATATAACATATAATAATAAAATTGCGGTGCAATCTATAAGTCCAATCACTTGGTCAATATAGCAAATCGATAGGTCGCACAACGCTTAGATTCCAATGGTGTCCGTGCCAGGTTTTATATATTCATATATTTGCCATCCTTATGGAGAACATGTCCCTTTAGGAAGAAACCAGCACTGGACTAGATACTTTGTAGAAAAGAACTTTTTTTATATATCCAACTCAGGGAAATAGCTTTACATTGGCATAAGTCTGGCTTGTCGCAACATAATACCACTTAGTATGGAACATTTAGTCCCCACCCTCAGGCATACACATATACGTTACTGTGAGTAGATCTTTAAGCCAGGATCTGTACTCGGTCCCCGACTGACCGTTTCGGTGCCTTGCGCACCTTCTTCAAGGGAAATGAGCTGACCCTGAATGCCAAGTATGCATCCCTTAAATGGAAAAACATTTAATTAATCACCTGTGTGATAATCACCTGGCCGCCTCCCGCTATCCCACACGTGCGCACGGCTCCCGGCTCTCGCCTGTGATGTCAGACGCCGCTCTCCGGATCTGACACTTAACAGTGATCACCGTCTTCCTGTGCACACTAGCGGGGAAGACAGAAAGGTTCCTAGGTGCTTCATTATGTTTGTAGTTGCTATGGCAACCTTATACTGAACAAAATTCTCCGTATCACTATAAATTTCAGGGATTTTACAAGCTCTTCCCTGAAAAAGGCGCTGCCAAAGCATGTAATCATGCATATTAAATACATCACAAGAAGAATAAGCGCTATTTTCCACAATCTGGAACATGACACTACACATATAATACACAACACTCGGAAAAATATGAGAAAAATATATACAATTAACTTGAGATCTATAACTAGCCTCTAATCAAGAGTGCTAAATGATATCTAGACCCATGTGGGTTACTATATTTCAGTATATCACTATAGCCCATCACCTGTTAAAGAAACCTATATGCAAACTCCTATAAGAACGGTCCAAAGGAAAAATCCTCATTTAGCCCATTAGGACTCATCAAATCTAATTCATAGATCCAATAACACTCTCTTTGTAATAGCTTGCCATGCCGGTCTCCTCCACGTCTCATAGGTGCAATGTGCTCAAGCGGCATGAACACAAAGTCACCAATAGTGTGTCCACAGTTCACAAAATGTTTAGCTACAATATTTTTCATAGTCATGTATCGATGTATCTTCGATACTTCGACGATATCTTCATGCTGTGGACAGGAACAGAGACAATGCTGCAAGAATTTATTGTGTATCTTAACTCATTGCCTGGGTCAATTAGATTTACATGTAATTCTAGTTATAGCAGTATCGATTACCTAGATGTTACCGTGCTAAACAAAGAGAACGGTTTTGTGACCACATTATTTCAAAAGCCCACGGATAAGAACACTCTCTTATTGGCTGGGAGTTTCGATCCACAGCCTCTCAAAAAAGGCCTCCCCTTTTCCCAACTTGTACGGGCAGTACGCAACACATCTGATCCCGACAAATTGGATGGCACTATCGATAAAATGTGCAAGGACTTTCAAATGAGGGGCTACGACAATGGAGAATTGGCTAATGCAAAAATACGAGCCAAGAATCTGAGGAGGAAGGACCTGTTGGTCCCGAGAGACGTACTCAATTGCCTCAAAGGAGATACGAAAGGCTATTACGAGGCATTGGCATATCATCCAAACGGACCCAATCCTGGGAGCCAGTTGCAGTTCTTTGCCAATGTTCTGCTACAAACGCAGTCGGAATCTAAAACAAAGGATGTTGTACACAGATGTGAGTCCCAAAGTTGGACCTAAACAAAATTGGTTACAAAAGACTGTGGGATCCTTCCGGTGCACAGGTTGTGCAAACTGCAGATTTATTAAAGTAGCAGACCACTTTATACACCCTACAACAGGCAAAAAATACACATTAAAAACAAGGATGAACTGCGAAACTCGTTTCATAGTCTATTTAATAATGTGTCCTTGTAAAAGGATTTATGTCGGCAAGACAATACGCATGCTGAAAGAGAGAATCTCCATGCATTGTAGCTCCATCAAGAAAGCAGGGGTCAAGATAGAACCGGGTACCCCGCCGGTAGCTAAACATTTTGTGAACTGTGGACACACTATTGGTGACTTTGTGTTCATGCCGCTTGAGCACATTGCACCTATGAGACGTGGAGGAGACCGGCATGGCAAGCTATTACAAAGAGAGTGTTATTGGATCTATTAATTAGATTCGATGAGTCCTAATGGGCTAAATGAGGATTTTTCCTTTGGACCGTTCTTATAGGAGTTTGCATATAGGTTTCTATAATAGGTGATAGGCTATAGTGATATACTGAAATATAGTAACCCACATGGGTCTAGATATCATGTAGCACTCTTGATTAGAGGCTAGTTAGAGATCTCAAGTTAATTGTATATATTTTTCTCCTATTTTTCCGAGTGTTGTGTATTATATGTGTAGTGTCATGTACCAGATTGTGGAAAATAGCGCTTATTCTTCTTGTGATGTATTTAATATGCATTATTACGTGCTTTGGCAGCGCCTTTTTCAGGGAAGAGCTTGTAAAATCCCTGAAATTTATAGTGACACCGAGAATTTTGTTCAGTATAAGGTTGCCATAGCAACTACAAACATAATGAAGCACCTAGGAACCTTTCTGTCTTCCCCGCTAGTGTGCACAGGAAGACGGTGATCACTGTTAAGTGTCAGATCTGGAGAGCGGCGTCTGACGTCACAGGCGAGAGCCGGGAGCCGTGCGCACGTGTGGGATAGCTGGAGGCGGCCAGGTAAGTATCACTCAGGTGATTAATTAAATGTTTTTCCATTTAAGGGATGCATACTTGGCATTCAGGGTCAGCTCATTTCCCTTGAAGAAGGTGCGCAAGGCACCGAAACGGTCCGTCGGGGACCGAGTACAGATCCTGGCTTGAAGATCTACTCACAGTAACGTATATGTGTATGCCTGAGGGTGGGGACTAAATGTTCCATACTAAGTGGTATTATGCTGTGACAAGCCGGACTTATGCCAATATAAAGCTATTTCCCTGAGTTGGATATATAAAAAAAGTTCTTTTCTACAAAGTATCTAGTCCAGTGCTGGTTTCTTCCTAAAGGGACATGTTCTCCATAAGGATGGCAAATATATATATATATGCTGAGTGTTAGTCTGTGGAACTGTGTTTGGGGCGCAGGGCTCTTTGGGCTGCTGTTGCTGGGCTGCTCCATGGCATCATATCGTACACTTTCCATCACCCCTTTAGTTTGTTTAATATATATGTAGCACCCTTCACATTTATTATTACCTCTTACCTAGATAAGTCTTATCACATACAATTTCCCCTATCCCTTTTACTATCACTTCAATTTCACACTAATGTGATGCCATGGGGTGGCTCTGCTGGGCTGGCCTGGGGGGTCCTGTGCCCTGGACCTGTCTCAGAGTAGTGTTAGGGACTTGTCCTATTGAGGTAACCTGGACGCGGTGGACAAGCCCATAATAATGGCCATCATTATGCTAACAACCTCCAATGCAGGTGTGACCTGCAAACTCCTCCTCCTGCTTGCTGCATATTCTATATGTCTTTTCTGATCCTTTTTTTTTTTTTTTTTTACAGCAGCAAGGATTAGGCTGGTAAAGGGACTGTTTCAATTGTCTCATATAGGCCCTTATTCTGGTTGGTGCGGATATGTCCGTGTGCGTTCATTCCGCCGATGTTTTGTGTTTGCGCATGTGCAGAGGCATATCTGCGCATGTGCGAAAGGGACATACGTCCAAATTCCTCATGAATTGTTTACACTACGAACAGGGGGAGGAGAGGGGCGTGAAGGGCTGTTTGGCCTCATTATCATATGCATACGCCCCGCGTTTCATGGGCGTTCCCATGAAAACGCTGGGCGTACGTATGGTAATGCATAAAATATATATATATATATATATATATATATATATACGAATCCAATCCTGCCGGCACTCTGTGAATCAAGCAACTTGCCCCTGTGCCATAAATAAATGTTCATACACCAACTCCAAAGAAAGAAGGCACTCGGGAAACAGCGATGTAAAGAAACACACAAACCCCATTCCTCAGAACACGACTACAGCAAGAAACCAAAACTGACATAAATACCTTAGTCCAGCAGATCTCCCGCCCCGTGGCGTCCATTGACCAGGTGCACGCTGCAGACGCCGGGACGCAGGCTGATGACGTAATGTATCCGGATCCAGGAAGCGGTGCCATTGCCTAGCAACGCCAGCCGCTTGCGTTTCACTCCAGACTCCATTACTCACAGCCTGCACTTAGGCAGCTGCTGCCGCCCTTACAACCGCCCACCTGGGAGGAGACACAGTAGACAACATATTTCATATAGTGCATTACAATAGCAGTAGTCATATGCATATACAATACAGAAAAAGACATTCAAAAATGGGGACAAACGAGACATACATACAAATAACACATAACAGAGAAATTAGGTAAGTGCATTCCAACTAATCTTATCATTAAGCCCATTGGGGGCAATGGTATTCAATCTAAAGATCCAACGAGACTAGGTGATTAACAGGCGTTTTGCCCTATCACCGCCACGCATGGAATCCTTAATATGATCAATGATAAAATACTTTAATGAAGAGAGCGGATGCCCCATATGCTTGAAATGGCGTGCCACAGGCTGATCCACCGACCTGCCAGACTGGGCAAAATCGATGGCCGACCTATGTAACGCCATTCTGGTGCGGAAAGACTGTGTGGTCTGGCCCACATAGTATAGGCCACAAGGGCACACTAAAATGTAAACCACATATTCTGTTCTTAAGGTGAGCACATGACGGATCTCAAACTGTTTGTCCGTGTGGGGATGCTTAAAGTTTTTACATGGCATCAAGTACTTGCAGGTGGTACAATTGTAACAGCTATAACAGCCTGGTGGCTTGGTGTAGACATTGGGGGCCTAGGTACATTCAGACCCGTGATGTCGGTACGCACCAGTCTATCGCGTAAATTGCAACCTCTTTTAAAAGCTGCTAGTGGGCATGTAGATTTAAATACAGGTAGATCGGGATCATGTTTGACCATAGGCCACAGAGCCTTAGATGCATATTGTAATATAGGACTTGCACTGAATACGTGCTGGTCCATGGCAGTACATTCCCAGAATCAGGTTTCCTGGGCTTTAACAGGTCAGAGCGCGGAATATACATCACCTGCAATTTTTTTTTTTTTTCATATTTTTTTATTGAAAAATTTTTCATTAGAACATACATTACACCCACAACATATATCCCCCCTTCACAGCAGTATCCTTTGGATTTTCCGATGGATGTCAACAAAGCATGTGGTGCATCCACAGTATAGTGAAATTGGCGCCTCAACATGGATTTGGGCTCGGTGTTACTGTACCTCGGTATTTATTACCCCGAATTTGTGTATATTTATAGTAAAATAAATAAATTCCTTCTACCCTATCGTCACTCTATCCCCGTGTTAGCTATATCAACTATTCTATCTATTTTCAGAGGGGTTCCCCCCATTAATATACATCCACCCATATAATAAAAAAATAAAAAATATATATATATATATATGTATATTGATGTGCATTTTCCTCCAACTATCCATATCGTTTATTTGGTGTTCGAACTATATCACCCCTATATACTCCTCTAATCCCTCATCCAAATTGTGACACCAAATTCTCCATATAATTCCACATATCCTTCAGTGCATATTCAGTGTTGATGTACATATTGTACAGTAAACAAAAAGCCACCATACAGTGAGGTGACAGGAAAAATATAAATTACGTAAATTATACTGATCCAGTAACCCATGACCACCATGCACCGCCCTACATTTTCTGCTACCACATACTCCGCTCTTCCCATCGTCAGATCCTTACAGTAAAGCCTAACACACTTTTAAAACCCAGCAAGTTTACTCTACCCTCCCAGGTCCAGGTCATCGAACACAGGATCCACCATCCTTCTCAATCTTCTATCTTATCGGATTGCTTCCTCCTTGCATCGAGTATTATTTATCTTAGGTAAATCCATCTGTCCCAAATCTCATGGAACTTCCCTTCTGTCCCCCTAGCTATATACCTATATTTTTCATGTTCCATTGTGCTGTCAACAAGAGGAACCCATTCAGCAAACACCGGCCCCCCTTCTGCCATCCATTTCCTCGCTATACAGATTTTTGCTAGTGTACATAAATTAATCACCAAAAGCCAAAAATTCCTTTGCAGAACTAATTCACCCTTTATAGATAATAGACACATTTTGGGAGTGCATTTACTTTTAGGAACACCCAACCGCTCTAGAGTCCGAATAACCTGGGCCCAGAACCTCTCCACTGTGGGGCATTCCCAAAGAAAATGATAAAAAGACCCTTCTCCACTCTTACACTTAGGGCAGGTCTTATCTCCCCTTCCGCCAAACTTATACAGGTGAGCAGGTGTTATATATGATCTATGGGTTATGTACAATTGGACCTGCTGGAATTTGGCCTGTCCCGTTGCCCTCATCACCTGCAATTTTTGCTGGCTCAGAGTAACAGGATCATAACCCCTACTAATAAATTTGTTAATGAGGTGATCTAATCTACTGGGCAACAAGGATGGATCACTATATATATATAGTGATTCTCCTGCACCTTGATAAAGGAGCCTGTGTGGCTCAGAAACATTTTTGTTCATTCTGAGTGCAGCCGTCGTCCACAAAAGACTATATATATATATATATATATAAAATTTAATTTTTTTGTGTACTGTAAGTAGACTAGGTGCAAATCATTATTTTAAGGGTGCTGTTAGGTAAATTATTTTGTGGGTGTGAACACAGAAATAAATGATCATTTCAGCTTCTGGTTATATTAGGCTTTGGATAAGGAGGTACCATGTCATTGAGGGCAGTATTCAATGAGAAAAATTTGCCGTGTTTTATGGCGAGTTTGTGCTTTTCTCGCGTTGGATGGAGAATTTTGGTCTCAAAAAGCGAACAACCCTATTCAACGTGCACTTCTCGCCGTCTTTCTAAGTGATTTTTGCCGTGTCTCTCCGTGTAGCAATTCTCCATCAAGTGGAAAGTGAACTTTTAAAATAAAAGTTTTTTTGTTTTAATTTTCGTGTAAAAAAATCAGGAATTTTATTCTGTGAAAGGGCATGCTATTTTTATTCATGTGCTTATAGCACATGAATATATATTTAATTAAACAAAAAATATATATATATTTTTTTTACACAGAGCAGCCAGCAGGGGGCCGGAGCCGAGAGCCGCTCATTAGATATTCATATATTCACTGCACCCAATCATTACATATGCATGATCGGGTGCAGTGAATACCCGGTCCCCTGTTGGCTCTCCCGGGGGGCAGCCTGTGCTGCCTGGCTCCCGGGGAGCCCACCTCCCCCCCCACATATGTTCTGGGGCAGGCAGGGAGACTTCCATCTCCCTGCCTGCCGCAGTCCTCAGGCTCCCTGCGGCAGTCACCTCATGACGCCGGATTGGCTGAGACTCGCCACGAGGGGCGGCGAGTCTCAGTCACATTGAATACTCTCTAAAGTCCCGTGACGGAGAATCTCCAAACATGGAGAATCTCCACAAAAACTTTGCGAGTGCATGGCGAGAGAAAAAAAACTCTAGCCATGCACGGAGAATATTCTCATTGAATACTGCCCTATAAATCAGTCATTTTTACAAAAATATACTTTAATACAAACAAAAGTAGCAGAAGGTACACTTAAATATTGCAAAATATGTTCTAAATATGTGTGACATGCTGTAAAAGGGTAGGTTCTAGAAGTGGTGATCACCTAATGACAGCGGAAAAGAAATATTTAAATTTATAGAAACATTTGTCTCTTTTGGTTTTAATAAACACTTAATTTTTATATGCGTCTGCAATAACATTTTATATACCAATTTTATGTGTGCTATTAAATGGGCTCTACATTTATAATGTGCTTCTCTGTGCTTTTAAATTTGTGGTTTAAGAGAAATTTATGGAATTAAGTTGGTCATTTATGCATATGTTCTTGCTCTATTGGTTGCATTGTGCCCATGGTGCTTTGTGGAGGTGGGAGAGCTCCACCAGAGGAACAACCCTAATTAGTCCCATAAATGTGAAAAATAAGTGTGATAAGTGGAACAAAATCCTCGCCCTACAGTGGCACTTAAGCACCTGACTCCCCTACCAAACAGTCCTGTGGTCAGGGTTGGATTTAGGGGTCAGATTTAGGCCGCCCCTAGGCACAACATTTTTGGCCACCACCCCCAACTCCCACTGCATATTAGCACACATGGCTTCATCTGCCAGCCTGACCAGGTCCCCAGTGCCTTGGGTGGGGCCTTCAGTGACTTGTGCGGGGCTGAGGGCTGCTTGATGAGCAGATTGGCGCAGGGCCGGCGCCACCACTAGGAAGCCTTAGGCATTTGCCTATGGCGCCGGCCGCTGGAGGGCGGCAGTTTGGAGCTGGCCCCCCCCCACCCCCATCACCCAGCAAGCAGTCCCATCCCCGGGGAGCGTCGTGGCGTGGATACCTGCATCACCCGGCAAGCTCCACCCCCCTGGAAAATCACGGCACCGGACCAGACCCAGCAAGCCCCCCTCCCTGGGGAGCGTTGCGGCGGCTAGCGCCGCATTGCACGGCAATCGCCCCCCCCCCCTGGAACGTCACAGCGCCGCTCGCCGCATCGCTGGTCCCAGCAATCCCCCCCCTCCCTGGGGAGTGTCGCGGCGGCGGCCAGCATCGCACGGGTAAGTGATTGAGCACCGGGGCGCCCCTTCCTGCCTGGGGCGCTCCGGTGCCTAGCACCGGCCCTGGATTGGCGGGGTGGTCTCAGGGTAGTTGTTCACCAGGGGGATTCTAGGATCAGGGGTTGTGCACTGGGGGTCTCCTGGGCTCCGGGGGGTTGGTGCATATGTGGGGTCCTTGTCATCTAGGAGCTACGCCCGGCAGGTCCACGGTGGTTTCCAGGTCAGAATCTGCCCTGTGTGGAGCTCTATGCTGCGGCAGGAGCAGCGACCTCAGAGATGGTGGGCTGCATGGGGAGGGTGGACCATCCCTCAATCCTGGCCTTGTCCATAGTGTAATAGTCATGCACAAGCTGCACATTATACTTTAGGCTACTGGTAAGGAGAAGGTGTCTATATGACATTTCAGGGACCCGGCCAGAATACATCAGTATTTATAAAAAATTCAGCTTTTATCATCCAACAATACAGTATATTAAGCAGTTATTGCAGATATGAATTAATGCACTGAACAGTATGTTAAAGGAATACGGTGTGAGGATTGCCATTGTTTCATTAGAGATTCACTTATGTATACCCTTCTGTACAAGCTATAAGCACTTAACTGGCAACGTTTTTCTCCAAAATCCTCCCAGAAATATTTTTTCAAAGATTGAATTAAGTCAATAACATGTATTTGAAACATATCCAAAATAATATTATCAATATATATATATATATATATATATATATATATATTACATTTGTAAAATATTATTTTTTTTAATTATGGAACACCACCATTGAACCATCAGGATCATTCCAACCATTGGCACTTTGATTTTTCACATCTGAGCAGCCACCAAGAACACATTAGGCTACTGAGGGAGCAGCGGCGTAACTAATAATTCTGCCCCCCCCAGGGTAAACAACCAACCCACCCACCCCCGTGTGGCCGTTACCTTTAATGAGTGTGTGCACTCCCGTGCCCTGGTAAGGACTGCAGCACAGCCGCGTGGTGGGACAGTCAACCGCGGCCCTGATTGTGCTGCAAGCGGAGGGGGGAGACTGGGTGCGGCGGAAGGGAGCAGGGGTGCGGCGGGCAGGAGGTGTTTGCACCGGGTCCCGGCTACTTCTGATAATGAAAAGTAACACTTTGAAAATGGCTGCCCCCATACAGCAGACAAAAAACTGTCTGCAGTATGGGGGCAGCCATTTTCCGTGTGTCACTTTTTGTATTAGCAGCGCTGCAGTAGTAGCCGGGAGAGCTGGGACCCGGTGCAGAAGAGTTTTAATAGTCCCGCAGCCCCCCCCCCCCCCCGGTGCCCACACCCTCTCAGCACCTACCCGCCACCGCGGGGGCTGCGGGACTATAGTTACACCACTGTGAGGGAGGTATATTCACATTTCCCCAGTGGCTGCTAATGCCTGACAATTGGATAGAGTGTAGTGGTCGCATTTTTTGCAAAGAGGTCAAATAATGCACAGTCTGATGTGTTGGCAAATTATGTGGCCATGACAGGAAAGTGGTTAAAGTTTAACATACAGTATAATGTTGACAAATACTTTCAGAGAGTATATATAAAAGTGACTTCATAAACATAGCTAAAAATAATGTAAGTGACTTTGGTACATTGACTGACAGGAATACATACGAAATCCCGACAAGGGGAAGACGTGGATTGCCCCCCCCCCCCCTGTGGGCTCGCTGCGCTTGCAACGCAATGGACCCAGTGCCTCGCTACGCTAGGCACACTCATTTATTCTCCCTCTATGGGTGTCGTGGACACCCACAGAGGGAGAAAGTGTCGGTATTTCGGCGGTCGGGATTCCGGCATCGGGATTTTGAACGCCTGGATTCCAACCACCGGGATTTCAACTGCATCCCGACTGACAGTCCAGTTCACAGGAAATTAACAGTTATCCTTCTAGAACCTCTATGTGGAAGAAATTCATTGCTGGAGGCACAAGCCCTATACTAAAAACTTGTGAGTGTATGTGGGGGGAGTGGTGCCGAAGGTCAGATTTCTAGTAAGGACCCCAGAGGGTCCTACAGCTTCAGCTGACAATTCAGCAACAGCAGTGAGCTATGAGGAATAGACAGCTACCACAGAGAGCTCAGTCATTAGAAACCTTTTCTCAGGCAAGAAGTGTGCATGTGTTAAAGATCACCTTAATGACATGTGATAGAGGGTCTGATGGATATTTAAGGGGCATGTGGTGACCAGGGCTGTCAAGGGGGGGGGGTACTAATTACCCAGACCAGGCTTGCTGGAGGGGCCTGGTGAGGACCCTGGTGGGACCCCCCTTCCCTCCCTCACAGGCAGTAGCATGAGCTCTCACACTGTCAGTGTTGACAGCATATGAGACACTTATTCTGAACCTGTCAAATGCTGCTGTGCAGGGGGGAGTGATAACACTCCCCCCTGGATTGATCTAGATGCTTTTCACTGTGTTCTGCTAAGGGGGCATCCCGTGGTTAGGACACGCCTCCCGCGATTAGGCCATGCCCAAAAATTTTACTGCTAGCAATATTTGGCTGAGCAATATATCTCCCCGTGTGTGCAGTCTAGCTACTGATTTACCCCCTACCCCCCACGTGTAGTAGTATAGCAGCCACAAGTAGCACCCAGCCCCCTTTGTAGAAATATATAATGGCCGTGGGTAGCAACACCCCACGTGTAGTAGTAGTACATCGGCCGTGGGTAACAACCCCCTTCACACCCCGTCCATCACATTACTTGCTCCTGAGAACACATAGATCAAGACAACTTTGTATGTGAGAAGATGGGAGGGGGGTGTGGGGAAGACAGGGGCATTATTGTGTGCTTTGCCTAGGGCGCCTAGATGCCTTGCACCGGCCCTGTTTATATCAGATGCTTTTACTCCATATGAGAATTACTTTCTATGGGAACAGCTCTGTATGTAACTGCTTTCAGTGACTCACCTACAAAAGTCTGTGGTGCAACTCAGATGCATGCACAGATGGAAAAACATAAGAAGTTTGCCTTCATATTGACATATCATCCTAGCATTTAACAGAATAGAAAATATAACAATACCCACCATATAAATAGTACCTGACATTGTTTTTCATGTTGAAAGGATATCTCTGAAAATGTTGCTCATCTATCATCCCACTCTACTACCTCTCCTCTTGACCTTATACCCTCACAAATAAGGAAATCTCGGTACTTGTTTCGTAGATATTGCGGCATGCAATGCAATTTTTAATTGTACAAGCACACAGATGGGTGCTTACAATGTGATTCCATCATTTAGTGTCACCCCCAGTGTCAACGCCACCCCCACTATCAACGCCAACCTGAAGCATGGCGAGTGGACACAGACTACTTTACATGTATTCCGCATCCCCTCGCGGGGCTCGCTGTGCTCGCCGCGCTTCGGGCTCGTATTCCGCGTCCCCTCGCCACGCTTCAGGCTCAGGTGGCTCGCTGCGCTCTCCACACTATCTAATATCGGCTCCACCCCAACGTGGATAGTGGGGGTATGAAAAGGTTGGAGGACGCGCATACCGCTGCCCCTCGCAGGTCTCGCTGCGCTCACCACACTTTGGGATGGCTTGGACACTGGGGATTACATCTCATTGTAAGCACCCATCACATATCATGGCATGGGTGCTTGTACAATGAAATATCGCATCACATCCCATGCCATTTGCTGGCATGCGATCCTATGTAGTAGTAGTAGTACGTTTATTTATAAGGCGCCCACAAAGTGTCCGCAGCGCCGTACATAGCAAACAAAAAACAAATGACAAGGTAACGTACAGGGTGTGTTGAAAAATACAGTATAAATAGGGGTATAGCTGGTAGAACTAAAATCAGCATCAGTTCAGAAGTAGGTGACAAAATTGTCGAGGAGACTGAAGATGAAGTAGAGGAAGGGAAAAACAGGACAGGAGCAGAGGTGAGGTAAAGAGGTAGGGTGAGTATGTGAGGAAGGAGGACCCTACTCATAAGAGTTAACATACTAAAAATAGGTAGGTGGACGAATGAAAAACAATAGGATAAGTAGGAACGGAGGGGAAAGGAGGCAGGATAGGAGGATCAAAAGAGGTTAGGAGGAGGGATAGGCTAGTCAAAAAAAATGGGTTTTGAGGGAGCGCTTGAAGGAGGTAAGGGAATCAGAATGCCTGATGGGTGGCGGGAGGTTGTTCCAGTGCAGGGGGGCAGCGCGAGAGAAGTCTTGGACACGGGAGTGGGAGGAGGTGATTAGGTGAGAGGTCAGTCAGCGGTCAGCGATGGAGCGAAAAGGACGGGAGGGAGTGTGGATAGAGATCATTGAAGAGAGGTAAGGAGCGGTGGAGGAGGAGAGAGCCTTGTAGGTGGTGGTGAGGAGTTTAAAGAGAACTCAGAAAGGAATGGGGAGCCAGTGAAGAGATAGACAGAGGGAAGAGGCGGAGGTAGAGTGGCGGGAGAGGAAGATGAGCCTAGCAGCAGCGTTAAGAATGGATTGGAGAGGTGATCCTATGCGATATTTCATTGTAAAAGCACTTCTGTGCATTTAACATGGAGATCGTATCGCATTGCACAGCACTAAAAACGGTACGCAATGCCATGCGATGGGTGCCGTGCTAGGAAACAAGTACCAAAATCTCTGACTCCTGTGCTCATCCCAATCTTAACTAAATTCTGTAACTTCTCTTTCTCTACTGGTGTCTTTCCTTCATAAACAAACATGCAGTTATTACTCTGATTCTGAAAAAAACTGAATTCTGACCCAAGCTCTCTCAAACTAAAAAGAACAAGAAGTATAAAGTGGTGCTAATGACTGACAATCAATCAACTAATTAGCCTAATACAACCCAGCTGCTAACTAATAGGGATTACCACTCCCTAAGGATAGAAACAGCAGTACAAGCCAAAAAAGCACTGGTTTTTAGGCAAAGACAGTAGCCAGGTTAAATTTTTTAAAACATTTAATATTTATAAACACACAAAAAAAGCCATCAATGTACAATTAACAAAAATGGATCTCATAAGGTACCGGCCGATACCAACCATTAATAACAAGAATAAAATTGGTTCTACTGGGGTATTGGGGATAAATCTAGAAAATATATTGATAGAAAAAACTAAAACAATATCATAAAAATCAAATTAGATGTTAATAAGTTAGGACTGATCCTTATATGGGTTAGTTCCAACTCAATTGGAGTCTTGCTTATTTATCGAGATAATGCAAACTATCGTCCCATCTCTCAACTTCCATGCACCTCCAAACTACTTGAAAGAATTGCCTACACTCGCCTAACACACTTTCTTAACTCACACAACTTACTGGACCCACTTCAGTCAGGCTTTTGTGCCCAACACTCCACATAGACAGCACTGACTAAAGTTGTAAATGATCTGGTCACTGCTAGTCTAAAGGCCACTATTCACTACTAATTCTTCTAGATCTCTCTGCTGCTTTTAACACTGTTGACCTCACACTTCTCATACAAAGACTACAATCCCTAGGTCTTAAAGACACAGACCCCTCTTTGTTCTCATCCTACCTATCTAACCACTCCTTTAGTGTTTGTTTCTCTGATTCTGCCTCCTCTGCGCTACCTCTTTCAGTTGGAGCACCTCAGGGTTCAGTTTTAGGTCCTCTGCATTTCTCAATATATACCTCATTTCTTGGCACACTAATTAGCTCTTTTGGATTTCAGTATCATTTGTATGCGGATGATACTCAGCTCTACCTATCCTACCTGAACCTGTCCCCATCTGTATTGATCCGTGTCTCTGAATGCCTTTCTTCTGTTTCATCCTGCATGTCATCTAGCCACCTCAAACATAATATTTAAAAACAGAATTAATTATATTTACGCCAATAAATAGTTACCAACCTGATATCTCCATTGCTGTTGAGAATATGACAATGACTCCTACCTCTGTAGCTCGCTGCCTAGGTGTTATACTTGACTCTGAACATTCCTTTGTACCCACATTAAATATGTCTCAAAATCATGCCACATGCACCTAATAAACATATTCAAAATTCGCCCTTACCTTACACAAGACATTGCAAAAACTCTAATCTATGCTCTCATCCTCTTACGCATTGATTATTGCAAAAGTCTCCTTATTGGCCTTCCCTAAAACAGACTCTCACCACTATAGTCCATCATGAATGCAGCTGCTAGGCTACTCTTCTTAGCCAGATGTTCATCGTCTGCAAAGCTACTCTGTCAGTCACTTCATTGGTTACCTGTATTCTACAGTATTCAATACAAAAATATTTTACTTACACACAAAGACATAAACCAAACTACACCATACATATATTCTCTTATCTCAAAATATCTTTCAATCCGACCTCTACGCTCCTCCCAAGATCTGCGTCTCTCATCCACACTCATTACTCGCTCCCATTCCCGATTGCAGGACTTTCTTTGGAACTCTGTGGAATGCCCTCCCAAGCACAATAAGACTCTCCTCCAGTCTCCAAACATATAAGCGTTCCCTGAAAATTCATCTCTTCAGGCAAGCTTATCAAATTCCAGAACCTTGCATTCTGGTGGAATCGATGCAATAAAGAATACAGTGTCTTTCCTTATGCATCAATGCCTATTTCCGTATAGATTGTAACCTTTTGACTGTCTGTAAATACCCTGTTTGCTGTATCACTGTCTCCTTTTGTAAAGCGCAACGGAATTTGCTGCGCTATATAAGAAACTGTAAATAAATAAAAAAGCTATACCGCACCTGCAGTAGTCAAATTGTACCTCTGTAGGACTACTGTATTTCATAATGGCAATTGTCTATCACCGCCATCTGTACAATCACACATTCCTTGTTTAACCCCTTGAGTAGTTGGTTTTGCTGCAAAACCCACCACAGAACATAGGTCACCTCCCGTGCCCCTGCCACTGCCCCAACTGCCAGATAAAGCAGTGATCACAGGCAGTAGGCTCTGGGATGTTCACGGCAGCTCGGGAGGGCTCAGGCACCTGAACTTCTGAGCATTCCCGAGTCCCCTGAGCCTCCCCGAACATCTCTGAACCTGCCGCCTTTTTCACTATGAATGGTGGCTGGGGAAGAGGCAGGGGAGCTCCGGCGTATGCCGGAGTGAAGGTAATGGGGGGGGGTGGAGAAGATGACAGGAGGGGGGCCATGGGGGAGGCCTTAGAGGTGGTGCGCCAGTGGTGCACAGCTGGAGGCACCACTGGTACGCACCTAATGCATAGTGGTATGCCCGGAAATTTTATGGGACAGCTCGCTGCTGCAGCGAAGCAGAGCCTGGAAAATTTCTGGTTATACCACTCAAGTGGTTAATTATTTTGACCAAAATATGGACCCATATGTCATGTTTTCATTTAGCAAGAAACGATAAATACAGATCTGAAGAATAATAGACTGAGGCCCCCATTTAAGTTCCATCATGCCTTGCCACAGTTTTGCTATTAGGGAAAGCTAAAACTATGGCAAGGCATGCTGGAATGTGTAATTTCACAACAGCTGGACGGCCATAGGTTGAACATGTCTGATTTAGAGCATTTCTCTGGCCATACAGTAGAAAGAAAGACAAGTTTGCCTAAGACCTGTTTTATTTCATATCTATTTTGTTTGCAATCATTTTTACAATACAGGGTTTATTCCAGAATATTAAATAAAAGGCAACTAGGAAAAGTACAATATAAACTATTTTGATTTAACTATAACAAATAAGAATTTCATATTTATTTGAAAACTTTAAGATGGATAATTTTCCATCACTTCAAGACATAAACTGGTAGGAAATGTTATTATGAGAAAATATAGAACATAATTGTAATGCTTTCAAATGATTTTATGTGAAAATATTTGCCAATTGAATTCACGTGGACCAAGTACAAAACAAAACTGCAACCAACATGGCAATTACCTTAAAGGTTAAAAAAATAAAGATGAAAATAAGTGCTTTAAAGTAACTTTAAATCAGACAAGACTTGATTTTCTTTCAGTAATTGCAGTGGAATAAAGAAAAGTTGCAAAAGGAAAAAAGATTGGCTAAATAAAAAAGTGAGATTTTTGGTTACCAAAAAAAACCACCAAGGAGTCCTTTTTCTCTGGAACAATTTTTGTAGTTTTTTAGTGCCCTAAAAAAGTGTGCAATTACAGGTTGAGTATCCCTCATCCAAAATGCTAGGGACCAGAATAATTTTGGATAATGGATTATTCTGTATTTCAGAATGAATTCAGAATTTAAATGATGTATCTTGAGGTATCTTGCATTTATGTTGTATAAACACATCAAACACATGAAATACACACAAATATATTTTATTTGTGCATAAAACAAGGTTTCAAAACAGGAAACAAAGTTTGTGTAAAATCTCAAAATCTCAAACTGAATTTGAATGCAAAGCAATCACTTTCTTGTAGATATTTAGTGCCAGTTACATATCATGTCTTCAGTACTTCTGGTACAGATGTCCCCAGAAGTGCTTTTAGCACTTTCTGGAATGTATGGTTTTCAAAATAATTTTTGTAACGGATATTCAGATAAGGGATACTCAACCTGTATCATAAATATTCTTAAGGCCCAAATCACTGGGTGATTTTGAGCTGAAAGCAGCTCAGTTTTACTGTATGTGGCCTGGTGGTGGTGAGTGGTGATATCAACAGATGAGCGACATGGTAGATAGTTTTTCATAATGTCCTTCAGGAAAATCACTTCGACGGGCGAAAATCACTCAGTGTGTATGCACCTTAAGTAAAATGCTAAGAACCACCATTCTTCATGGTGGGGATGACACTACTTCTATGCATTACCAAAGCTGAATGGATCCACGCTAGTGTCATCAGGCCTTCTGAAACCTCACAAAACATTTTTCCACATCTCTCTATCCTTGTAAGCAATGAAAAGATTTTTGTTTGTTTTTTAAGCCAGTGACTTTTTACCTGCATCTGATTCTTCTTAACAACCAGAGCGGACTCTAACATTAGCCAGCCTAGGGCGTCATGTTTTAAGGGTTGAAGAGCATCACCAAGATTGCCTATCACAAAATGTCTATGAGGAAGTCATCCTTGTTGTACTTAATCAGAGCCGGATTAACAATGGGCCTGATGGAGCTATAGCTCCAGGCCCACTCTCCAAATATGCCCATTTTGTAGCTGAGGGTCAGGGCTTTCCAACGAGACCAGCCCCGCGTCGCTAGCCCCCCGGGAACCGAAAAAAACCGCCAGGCAAACCTGGAACATTTTTCATATAGGATAACATGGGACCCGCTAATTCCGACCTCCACCCGCTTCCAACGGCTGCCAGTTCCCCCTACAGCATCACAGAAACTCGAGGTTGATCTCAGTCGAACCCAAATCGCTAGGCCTTCAATCTGATACCTGGTCCATATGGGTTCATTGGTTCTAGAGATATTGCAGGTAAAACTATTTTTTTTTTTCATTTCTGAAATGTAATTTCATGGCTTTTCATGTTGTTTGAGGACAGATCTCTCTACTTAATACAGGTGGCAGCTGTGGAACTTCTAAGACTTGACTTCCAACTTTTACTTGACAGCCTGAAAATTTGGTATTGTGGCAAAATTGTGGCATTTACTATGCTGCCAAGAAGTCTTACACGGACCATCTTACAACCCTCCTATAAATGTTATATTAGTTATGATATCTTACAAACTATTGACCCATGTACATTTTCTGATATCTGTAGGTTATTGAATATCTTAGTTGGCTTTACTGTGTTTTTTCTAAGAACTGCATTTCTTGGCTGGCAACTATAATTAGGATGGAGGCCTGATTTTGGCAGTGTGACTATAGTTTCCTACTACTTTTACTTCTGTACATTTCACTGTGCTGCGCTCTGTGGGATGTTCAATGACTTTGCATTTCCATTCCTTGGATTAGTAGATCTATGTAATGAAATAACTTGTTTCTCTTAAATGCAGTTTCATTTTCAAACTTTATTCTTAAGGTTTAACTATAGTGTTAGTCCACAAATTGAAAAAGTATATTTGCAAATATTTGAGATTTTAAGCTATAGCTCAGATGGACAAATTGTGTGACATTGAAGACATGTATTGCACCTGCTGTATGTTAATTTGAGTTCACAATTATAAGAAGTATGAATTAAATTATTTCTGGTTTCCACTATCAGAAATGTGTGGAAATGTTTTGTAATATTTAAATAAATATTCAATTTTATTTATTTTTACATATTCCCATAAGAGCTTAGTAGTTTCCAGACTGGATGTTGCATGGTACTAGCAGGGGCGGAACAGGTTTCTGGGCCAAATAAAATAATTACATTTTTCAAATGCTCGTTATGCTTGTTATTAGGACAATATTATTATAAGGACATTCTATTGACTGGTATGGAACTGAAAAATGGGGGGAAATGTAAAATGCATGAACTGATATAAATGATTTATCATGGCCTATTTATGTTTGTGGTGTGTCATCAGGCTGACGTTGCAGTCTGCTTTAAGTGTGCCCACATCTAGTTATAGTCAGGTTGAGTACGGTTCCAGTAGGGTCACCTCTCTGGTTCAAGTCCATTCACCTTTCCGGTTCCAGTCCTGTCACCTATCTGGTGCCAGTCCAGTTCAGATCAATAACAATTATAATACAGTAAACTTACAATTTACAGTGCAGAATAAATTTAGAAGATGGTAAATTATGACATTTAATAATATTTTTATGTTCAAAATAGCAGCAGCCAACATTATTTTGTAGCAATCTTGCTAGAGGAAATAGTGGCATCAATAGATAATGAGATTGTGGGAGGTGAGATTTTGAAGGAGGGTGGGGAGATGATCAGCTCAGTCTTTGACATGGGAAGTTTAAGAGAGTGCTGGGACATCCAAGAAGAGATAGCAGAGAAACACTTGGAGACAGTGGGAAGAGAAACAGAGAGGTTCAGAGATGTCTATTTGAGTATTGTCAACAAAGTGATGATATTGGAAGTCAAAAAGAGCTAAAGAGGACATATAGAGAGAGAAAAGGAGAGAACCAAGGACAGAACCTTGGGAGACACCTACAGTTAGTGGAAGTGGGGAGGGGGGGTGAGGTGTAGTCATAATAGAAGACAGAGAAGGAATGGTCAGAGAGGTAAGAGGACAGAGGCTAGTATCAGGCTATCCATGAGAGTGAAGGATTTGCAGAAGGAGACGCTGGTCCATAGTGCCAAAAACATAGTAACATATCTAACAGTCATATCTACAGGTTTCCCTTAGTGGCCAAAAATGTATCCAGTTTTGATTTAAATTCATTAACAGTAGTTGCTGTAATCACCTCCACTTTCAATGAGTTCCAGAATTGTACTGCTCTAATGGTGAAGATCCTCTTCTTAATACAGTACAATTTATTTTCCTCAAGCCTTGGTACATGACCGCATGTCCTAAGTATAGGTCTGTTAGTGAACAAAATATCTCCCAGCTCCATATGATTCCCAATCCTGTATCTGAACATACTAATCATATCTCCTCTCAACCTCCGTTTCTCCAGTGAAAACATATTTTTCACTGGTTAACCTATCTTTGTATTCTAGTGATTTGAGACCTTTTACTAGCTTAGTAGCCCTTCTCTGTACCTGTTCCAATTCATTTATGTCCTTTTAAGGTGTGGTGCCCAGAACTGAACACAGTATTCCAAGTGTGGGCTCACCAATGCCTTGTAAAGAGGCACAATCACATTGGCATCCCTTAAATCCATTCACCTTTTAATGCATGCAAGTGTCCGGTTTGCTTTTACTGCTGCACTTGAGCAGTGTGCACTATTACTCAATTTTTCATCTATGATGATTCCCAAGTCCTTCTCTACTGCAGAATTCCCTATAATAACTCCATTTAGCCTATAAGTAGCTTGTTAATTTTTGTTCCCATAATGAATTACTTTACATTTATCAACATTAAACTGCATTTTTCACCTTTCTGCCCACCTTTCCAGTTTATTTAAGTAACTTTGTTGTTTGTGTGTTTCCACATCCTCTCCTGAGTTAATTTCCTTACTTAGTTTTATGTCAACTGCAAATATTGCAATTTTACTCACTATGTCACTTACAATATCATTAATGAATATATTAAAAAAGGTGGGTCCCAATATTGAACCTTGCAAGACTCCACTTTGGACCTTACCCCAGCTGGAATGTATGCCATTTACCACCACTCTCTGTCCCGAGTGGGCAACCAGTTTTTAATCCAATTACAAATTTTATCTTCTAACCCCAAATGACCTAGTTTCATTAATAACCTTTTACGAGGCACCCTGTCAAAAGCTTTAGCGAACTCAAGCAGAGTGGTCAAGAAGAAAAAGCAGACAGTAGTGGTCTTTATTTTTTGAAGCATGTAGATCATTGCAGACTTTTGTGAGGGCAGTCTCAGTGGAGTGAAGAGGAAGTAATCCAGACTGAAATGGGTATAAAAGGCAGTAAGGAGGTTGTATACAATATGCTCAAGCAGTTTGGAGGCAAAAGGGAGAAGAGAGATGGGTCGGTAGTGGGGGATACTGTTTGGATCAAGGGTTGGTTTTTAAAGAATAGGGGAGATGAGAGCATGCTTGAAGGCAAAAGCGACAGTGCCTGATGTGAGGGAGAGATTAAAGAGGTGGGTCACATTTTATGCATAATTATATATTTCTTTTGGGCCTATTTTTATCAACATTATTTATAATAGGGCTCTGAGCTCTGATATAATAATGCTATGTTCCGGTAGCGTAATGAATGTGCTCACTGTGGTTCCCCTACCTCTGCACACCTTTTTCTGTAGGCTGATCACTGTAAAAACTCATCTTCCTCTGGGACTGGTAAGAATAATCGGCAATAGAGGTGGAGTAGCATGCATAAACACACACTCAGAGTATTTTTGCAGAGAAATATCCTAAGTTTTGTGGTAACTGGATTCGCAGGGGCTGGGTCTTCTTGCAAGCTCATACAGTTATTGCATTGTAAATTTTGGGAAATTGAGAACATTTGCATGCTCAGATGCTGATTGTGATAAAACTACCCCTTTGTCAATTAAACATTTGGACAATCGGTACTTATGTATTATCTGGGCTCCCATGTTAAATGCACCCCATTTTTTCATATCCCTACTATCCAACTACGCATGGAGTTGATTTTATATAGTGTGGCGAGCGCAGCGAGCCACCATGCCCGAAGCGTGGCGAGAGCAGCGAGCCCCGCGAGGGGACGCGGTCTCATAAGAAAAACGGGAGCCCAGATATTACATAAGTACCGGACAATCATTCCTGGCCGCTCAGGAAAAGCCTATCTATTTTTTGCAGGATATTGTTTTAAGGTATAAATAATATCTATGATGAGTATCTAATTACCAACAGAAATTTTTCATTTGAAAAAAGCGGATTATTATTACGATCTCTTTCCAATTATTACTATCTGGCTCTCTAGTCATTGCCCATTTTTTTGGGTGCAGACAATTGTTTTAGCATATGTTATAGATATGCATAATATTCAATATTTATCAAGCACGGATTCAAATATAAGCTAAAAGTTGTATTTTGCATCTTTTGGATTTTCCTGTAGTAGAATCTTGTGATTAGTCACCACTGCACACTGGAGAGCAGTGGAATAGAGAATGTGGGATGGAGCTGGAGCACTGTATTACACTGTATTACAAAAAACCTCACCTGCACACCATCAAGTTGCATTAGGATGTCATTAGGAGTTACAGTAGTTTAGGTTTAGAGTTTTATCATAGTAGTAGGTTGCTGGAAACAAGAGTAGGTACCTAAAAAAGGTAACTGACTGCTGGCATCAATAGGTCTAATTAAGCATGGATTTCAACTTGCAAAATTATGAATACAATGCAAATAGCGATCCATTCACAGATTCATTCACAAAAAGCAAACTATCAGGAACCCCAGTTCTCGCGTTGCTTGTGCGAGCCACTTACCAGCACATTGGTATATTCTTATTCCAATTGGCCACTGGTGTGCTCTGCAGTTACTGCCATGATGTCTCTGTGACCCAGCTGCCAAGGCTCCAGGCTTGCTCCAGAGATCTGGATTCCTGTGTCCTGCTGTACCTGCTTCCCTGGTTATTACACTGCTGTCAGAGACTTTACTATTTACCAGCTCCAGTGTGTTTTAGTCTTCTGTGCCCAGCTAGGATCACCACACAGGTTCCGGATACCATCTGCTCCCAAGTTGACCAGTTCACAGACCTATCCCTGCACCCAGCTCCAAAGCCGTCCATCGGTTCTCAGAATTAATGAACCAACTGCTTCTAAGCCACACCATCGGTTCCCAGACTGGTTCCTTCTATCGACTCCCAAGCTGACCATCGGTTCTCAGACCTATACCCGCACCCAGCTCCAAAGCCGTCCATCGGTTCTCAGAATTTATGAACTATCTGCTCCTAAGCTGCACCATCAGTTCCCAGACTGGTTCCTGCTATTGACTCCCAAGCCACACCATCGTTTCCCAGACCGATCCCCACTCCTGGCATCCAGGCCGCACCATTGGTTCCCAGACCAACTCTACCATTGGCTCCCAGGCTATCCTATCAACAAATATCATTGGTTGCCATACTGACTCTGCCATCCCAAGTTCAAGTGTCCCTATGTTTGTGATCCCCAGTGTTTAGCATTCCCCAGTGTTGCTTACCACATCAAGTACCATCGAACCCACCATTAGTAGTTAAGTATCCCACAGGCACCAGTATCACTACACTGCAGTACACTACAGTATCCTAAGTACACTCCAGTCCCCACAAAGCAGGGTCCCTCCTCCTCCCTGTGCTCTCTCCCAGCAGTTGCCCTGCTGCCAACCATTGCTGATCAGTCAGCACAGCAAGACCCCTGACAATAGCAGTGGCTGGAGAAGTGTAAATTAACCTCCCCCCAAGTCCCCCCCCCCCCCCCTTGTGTACCTGGGCTGATTCTGCTATTTAAAAATGGATCTCGCGATGGTCGCGATGTTCCAAACCAATGGGTTATTTTTGGGGGGGTTTGCATATACCACCAAAAATTTTTGATGGTGCCTCCCCCCCACATTTGTTGCCAAGGGCCCCCACCAACCTTAATCTGGCCCTACCACAGAAAAATTCAGGTAGAGGGCCATAACGTGTCCATCAGGCGCAGCGAAGAACATATCTCCTTGCGGGGGTCACTGGTAAAAACCACAAGTGAGTTAGACTCCACGCCTCTGCCTTGGGTCACACCAATTCTCTGTCTCTCCTGTGTATACCCCCAATAACAATACGCTAATCCTGAGCGCTCACCACAGATGTCTCCTGATGTTGCTTTAGGGAGTAATCAATTCCCAATTAAATGACAACCAAAAATCAAAGAAGAAATAATAATTTATCATTCTTTCATATATGTTTTTATTAGTGTTGTTCATTAAAGATATCTATCGATTCACATGTCTTAGATCATGGGTCTTCAAACTGTGGCCCTCCAGATGTTGTGAAACTACAAATCCTAGCATGCCTTGCCGCAGTTTTAACACTCCCTTATAGCAAAACTGTGGCAAGGCATGCTGGGATTTGTAGTTTCACAACATCTGGAGGGCCACAGTTTGAAGACCCATGTCTTAGATTACGTTTTTTAAATTTGGGCACTGTTTCCTATTTAGATTTTTATTTATCTAATTGCATGAGCTACAGTGCCAGTATCTGAAACAACCTTCTGGTTCCCTGCACCCTTACTGGCTCACCCACGTCATTACCTGGAACACAACCATCTAACAGTTTTTCTCCTCCGTGCCAGTCTAGGGCTTCAACTAATCTGCTAAAGAATCATGCTGGAAATGGTCATCATTGACGTCAGAGACCCACCCATAAAAAACACATGGGCTTGCCTGCATTTTCAAAAACACAGAGAACACCATGATCTGTCCCTAAATGCTGGCTTCCTATTGGTCAAACTGTGGCTACTCTACTACATCTATGTATATGTATATGTTTGCTATTTGGACCAACGCATGTGCAGTGTGAATGCTGTTCATTCACAGTCATTCAATGAATAAATGCTCAATTTGCTAATTCAGTGATTATACACCTTTCACACTGCAGCTCTTAAATGGTAAATTGCCATTTTTTTTGCCTTTTAATGGGTAGAACTGCAATGTGAAAGCTCCAGGGTGCTTCAACCATTTAACAAATACCAGTATTTGAAAAATAGCAGGATTTCTATGCTAGCAGCCAATGCGCATGTCTGTGGAACCCCCTTGCCCCCACCCCCACGTGCCTCTACCCGCAACTATTACCTCCGCAGGTTAAAATACTGCGGTTATTGGCTCTTCGGTGAGAAGGGGCTAAAATTATGCAAATTTAATTATAATGGTCTTTAGGAGTTGAGGAAGATTCCTGATTGTTATGTAAAAAAAGCAGAAGATTCAGAATAATGATTAAAGATTCGAGAATAGAATGTTGGTGTTAACTTTCAGTCGGCCATGTCTTTTGGCTGTCAATATGCAAGGCAATATTCTGTATGTGTGAATCATTCAAGGATATGACCCCTGGAGCAAAAAAGTGTAAAATAGTCAAGGTCTGCCAAAAGTTCTTATTTTAAAAAGAGTTCAAATTCATTATGTTAAGTAACAACTTAACAGCGGAACGCCCACCTAGTGACAGATGGTTTATGGTCCACATGGTTTTTTAAGCACTTGGAATTGCTGATGAACATTAGAGCCTTTCTCTTTTTCCTAATGTCCACTTCATGGTATTTATACATTGCTGAACATTACAGCTATTTTAGTTCTTCCTAGCTGGTTCACGGGATCATATTATATACTGTAGTTATGTTACTGAATTAAATATTTAAAAACAGAGACCTGGCAGCATTCTTAATATATAAATATATTCATATATATAAAAAAAAAAGTCTACCACTTCACCCACACATTTCCAAAATCACACTCCTGCATTTTAATTACCATTGCTAGTATAAGAATGGTTGTTTAGAGAAATCTACAGTTAATTAAGTCTTTATACTGTAAAGATAGAGCTACAGTATTCTCTCCTGCAGAGAACTGCTGCTGATATTGCCTAGAGAAACAAGCCAATCTCTGTGCTTATGCCATGCTACGCCAGGTGATAAATAACTGAAGATGTTTGTTATACACATTAGTATGCAAAAAGTACTTCAGTCATTTAAATATAATATAAATATCTTATTGTTTCTTAACCCTTTTTATGCATGTTTTTCTGCAGATTTATTTGTATGGGGTTTTTTTTTCTACATAATTGAATGCAGTCCATTGAGGAAAAGTCTAAAAGGAGTTCACTGGAAGATGAATCTACTACATGATTATGATTATTATATAAGCATTATAATGCTTATATAACCTTTTGGATAACCATAAACACACTTGGAAGTAAATTTACTGACAATAAATCAGATGTCATGGCCTGGTCTACCACTGCTATGCAGATGATACACAACTGTACATATCCTTTGCTTCAGGCACTGATAACACAATAAGGGCGAGATGTATCAAATAAAAAATGCGGTAAAACCCCGGTTTTACTGCATTTTACAATGT
This sequence comes from Crinia signifera, assembly GCF_055691185.1. NCBI lineage: Eukaryota > Metazoa > Chordata > Amphibia > Anura > Myobatrachidae > Crinia > Crinia signifera. The sequence goes on from NC_139218.1 coordinate 235,401,744, forward strand.
ATCAAAAATGATACCGCACTGAAGGGTATCGCCACCTTTGGGTGGCGATACCCTATAGAAGCCTATGGGCTTCTTTTCGCCGACGCAAACCCGCCGCCTCGCTGACCCCCCCTCTGGCTTACCTTCCTGAAGGGTCCTCCTGGACCCTGGAAGGTAAGCCCTGCCTCCCCCTAGTGAAGCAACCGGACATCCTTCCGGCTGCAGGGGGGAGGAGGAAGCGCCGGGGACAGCATGCATAGCTGTCCCCGGCGTGAGGGGAGAGCGTGGCGGCAGGGAGGTGACGGAGACCCCCCGCACACCAGTGTACAGGTATCGCGGGGGGCCTCCGTCACCGCACCGTGATGCCAGCCGCATATGTTAGTACATATGCGGCAGCATCGCGGCGGGGGGCGGCGATGTATTTTAATACATCCCGCCCTAACAACCTTAAATGGGTGCCTAGCTGAGCTCCAGGAGTGGATGAGTGCCAGTTGGCTGAGACTAAAACAGAAGTCCTTATGATTAATTAATCACAGGACAAGAAGGCAGCATAGCCAACTGACAGGTTTTATGCTGGGGGGCACAGGACTAAAAAACACAGATCATGTGCGGAATCTGGGTTTTGTCCTGGATAATGGCCTGACACTTAAACATCAGGTGTCAGCTACAATCAAATGTTCATTCTTTCAACTGAGAAACATAGCCAGAATCAAGCACTTAGAGGCAGATTTATTAAGCTCGGTGAAGTGAAGTGTCTGGTTTTTATCACCGGCCAATCAGCTCCTAACAGGAGTTAAAGGCTTGGTATGAAAAATGACAGGTAGGAGCTGATTCTCTACTCAAATTGGCGAATTGTTTTCAAGATTGGCTTACTCGCTTTCAAGGCCCTACATGACCAGGGCCCAAGGTACCTGCAGCAGCTGCTGATCCCTTACTGTCCTACTCAATTACTACAATCCGCTGAAGAAGGACTTCTAACAGGACCCAGAATCTCCCTGAATTCATCTGAGGGTCGAGCTTTCAACTTTGTTGCTCCAACTCTATGGAACTCTCTTCCTCGCACAGTGTGAGATGCCCCCAATGTAGAATCCTTTAAAAATAGACTAAAGATATACCTATTTACTCAAGCATTTCACTGATATCTACTGTTAAGCTTGTTTTGTATATGGAACTGTATAGTACTATATAAATATCATTATTATTACAATAAAGTGTCATATCGCAGGTCCTTCCTGTGATTACGAGGCAAGGCGCATTCCCTTGTGCCTCACATCGCAATCACAGATCAGAAGGGCTGCCATGAATATATATTGCTGCCTGCTTGTTGGGATCCCATGTTGTATGCAAAATGACCTCATACGATATATTGTATGCGATCCAGCCGCCCAGGGGCTGGAGTGAGTTGTCGGAGTATCGCATGCGATACCTCCCACTAGTGGATGAGGCCTTTAGTGACATATAGGTAAATAATGTAATGTAATATATTGATAGGTATTATATATAGGTCATTTTTGTTACATTTTACATAAAATATATAAGGAGAGCAAACAATCAACTTTCCGTATATTTCCTAAGAAAACTTTCTGAGTAATAATTCTTACTCTGATATGGCATTCTGCTACGGGGAAACAATCATTACTTAGAAAAACTAGAGATATTTTCCAGATGATGAAACATTTTCCAGTGTGGGTCTGGAAAATAAGAGTTTTGAAATCATTCATAAGAGATATGTGCTTCCTGTATTCTTGATGTGCATTATATATTCAGTGAACAATACCACAAATGTTCCTTGTGTGCTACAAAATGATCTGAATGCTTTTGTCACATATGGTTTATGTTTACTCCAGCTCAATTCAGTGAAGTGCAATGCTTACATTGTAGCCATACAAAAAGAATTCAAACAAGATCATTAAGAAAATGTATAATAATAATAAATGTGTTCTACATATACTGTACAAAAATGTTTTATTAAATGTAACACCCCCAGCTTCAACTGTGATTTGTCTTTTAGGAATAGATTTTCAAAACAGTGGATGTAGGAAGAGAGACAGACGATATTTGTATTTTTGTGCTTTACTACAATTTTCCTTGAGATATTTTTTTCAGATTTGGCTCCTATAGAAAAATAGAGTCAGTGGCTGCATTTCCATTCAGATATCATTCAAATAATCGCAAATACTGAAAGAAAAGTGGTGCATTTACAATATGTAAAGTAGGATACTACACAAGTCATTATACCCAGTATATATCAGGAATAACAGGTTTTATATTTAGATAGAGGTCAATACCTACAGGGTTCTGGGGTGGCACCATTACTGCCCTTGCTTCTGGCTAGCAGGGTGCCTGGAATGGCATCCTGCTGCCATGATTGCTGCTGCAGTGTCAGCTGATCTGAGCTTGGACTCTGATGTCAAAATGTCATGTGCTTAGGTGGTGGGGCTACGACAGGGCACACTGTACCACGTTTATGCCTCTGTTTATATAGTATCATACCTCCCATTTTTGTCTGGATGAATTTGGAACTAGCCCGAGAAGTTGGTGGAGCTATGAGTAAAGTGGGCATGGCTTCTTACAGAGGGGTGTAGCCTAGTACCCACCTCCATTTTTGTCACTTTAGTGGCATGCCCAGCACTCCCTGTGCATCCGGTAGTCCTGATTCCTTTTCCTCATTAAATAGATGCAGAGTAGTAGTGATCACCAACTTCCCCGGTATCCCACCAACCCCCCGCCCACAGGACACTGCAACCCACAGGAGGGACAGCGGGACAGTCTTCAGTTAGCAGGACTGCCCTTCTGTAATTGGGACAGTTATGAGGTATATAGTACATACACTTGAGGGCTGCTCAGAGTTTCAAATAAGTCTGCCACTTGATTCCATTGCTTGCTCGAAAATAAATCCAGAGCTTTTACTTACAGAGTTGCATGCATTTCTGCAGTCTTGCTGCCCCAGCCGTCTGCTTTGGATAAGATGGCATCATCAGTATCAGTGCAGACTAATTCAGCTGGGATAAAAGTGTACAAATCAACAAACGGGAACAGACGGTGGCTGCCATTCCACAGGTGTGTGTTGAAGTGAGGCAATCCTCTAATGCCTCCAGTGTTAGATAGCAGTCAAAGGAGCTATAACACACACTGTGGTATGGCGCCTCCAATAAAAGTGACATATGACACAGAATAATAAAATATACGTCCCTGCATGTGGGATTCCAATCCCAAAGCACTTTCCAAGAAGAATCAGATCAGTATTTCTTCTCCGATATAGTAATATTGGGTTACCAGCTAAGGTGGAGAACCAGGACGTCACCAGTTCTCAAGCAAAGCAGTCAGAGTGTGTAAGACACCTCCAAATCTCACAGGCAGCACAAGCCTTTACCCCATTTGGTGACTGTCACTTCCACACCCTGAAGGGAACTGTCGGCAAAGACTATCAATCCCTGGACTCCAGTTTGTACTGCCTGTGAGATTTGGAGGTGTCTTACACACTCTGACTGCTGTGCTTGAGAACTGGTGATGCCCTGGTTCTCCTCCTTAGCTGGTAACCCAGTACTACTATAATGGAGAAGAAATACTGATCCGCTTCTTCTTGGAAAGTGCTTTTGGGATTGGAATCCCACATGCAGGGACGTATATTTTATTATACTGTGTGATTTGTCACTTTTATAGGAGGCACCATACCACAGTGTGGGTTATAACTCCTTTGACCGTAATTCAGCTGGGATAGCTACTGAGATCTGCAGCACAATTACCGATGGGGGGTGGGGGGGGGGACTGCCTGCCCATTTTTCCTGGAGTGGCCAGGCCAAAGACTGCACCAAGAGACATACTGTAGTTTCATAGGCCTCGCAAGCTAAGCTGTGACAGGCAGCCATGAGTAAAGTTACTTTACTTACACTGCAGTTGTAGGGGTTCACCGTGACCAATGGCCATGATGTTCCTCTTAAATTGCAATTGCATCTTAATTTGATGCAATCACAAATGCAGGCAGGGGTGGTATGCACCCACTCTTGCATTTGCATTGCTTATCATATGCAATCCTTACTGAATCAGGCCCTTAATAGTCAATGTTCAATGCAGAATTGCATAATATTCTGCCTACTGTACATGCAAATGATCCATCACCACTAAGTTACATATTCAGCAGTAAGTAAGATAAGAATGAGCGTACAACTCTGAATCGCTCTTAGATGAGTGCACTCTATCTGACGCATTCTACAGCAGACCTTCACATAATTCCAAATCCAGCCCATAATACAGATTAGTGTACAGCAAGAGCTAAGATGGGGCTTGAAAACATTCATAGTAAGTGCTAATTTTACATTAACTTAGTTGCACAGAATTTTAATAAGGTAGTTAAATGGCACACACAGCAGAGAATAGTGTGTTGACAGTTATTAGTAAATGTAAAAGTCATATTAACCATATGAAATGCGGTGACATACAGTATAAAAACACATGTAAATTAAATTAAACAAAAACATATGTTATTTTCCCTTTTAAAAATCAAATGGGAAACATTTGTCTTCCAGCAGTCATAATTGAGCTATCAATTAAGTAATGTAAAATGACTATAATTAACTTCTTATACAGTAATACACCAGCCACACTAATTATTTATGCAGAGTCAAATCATTACCATCATCACTGCATCATGATCATCATTATTGCGACATTGTCTCATTGTATCTCTTGCTCTAGCAAAAGATACGCTTTTGCATCAGCATCTTGTGTAACTTACATCACAACACGCCCTTATTGTGCCAAGCTGTATGTTTGCCCATCCACCTCTGCTTCTTGGCTATGAGGAGTCATATACCCAAAATATGCCACAATCTACAAAGAGATAACTACTTTTTTGTACGCATGTATATTTAATTTCATTTTCTGCAAATAAAACATGAGCCATACTGTATATTAAATGACATGAATCGATGACTGTAAACATTGTTTTTAAAATATTGTGCCCATCAATGAACCAAGATTGTTTAGTAAAGTTTGTTACTGAATGCTTCAGACAATGGCCTTTATTCTGGCACACATCAAAAATATAGGGTGTGGCTTCATAAGGAAGGGACATGGCCACATAATGGTACAAATTCACATTGAACCACACAGAAGTATTCATTGCACCATGTAGAGCCCCTTAGACACACTGTACCATGTAGGGCCCCTTAGACACACTGTACCAGGTAGGGCCCCTTAGACACACTGTATTACTGTAGGTAGGGCCCCTTAGACACACTGTACCAGGTAGGGCCCCTTAGACACACTGTGCCAGGTAGAGCCCTTTAGGCACACTGGGCATAACTAGAACTTCATGGGTCCCATAGCAAAATATTGAAACCCCCCCGCTACAATGCCCCCTAGGGGATCAAAAGAAAGGATGAGGGGAGTGAGATTAATAGAGAGAGAATAGTAAGAGGGTGTCAGGAAAAGAGAGAGGTGTCAGAGGGGGAGAAAGATAAATAGGGAGAGAGATACAGTGTCAGAGAGAGAGAAGAGGCAATGGGCGTCATGCATACCTAATTGCACGGCTGAAAATTCACTTGCCGGGCGATTATAGATGGACTGCACATGTGTACGGCCTGTAGTATACATGTGTGAGGCCATCCTGTAATGAAATCCTGTTACGTTTTTTTTTAAGTGCTGCCCATTTACAGTGTGATTGACATGAAGCTGGCATTTGGGGTGGTAAGGGGCTGTTTTCTGGGAATGTCAGGGAAACCACAGTGTGCCCAGGCGTTTGGAGGGAGGGTGTGTGACGTCATCTCCAGGCATGATCCGTTTGATTTTATTGCAGCCACTGAGTAAGTCCTGGACCAAATGTGCTGGGTTACTTTAGCAGCCAACAATATATAGAAGGGATTTACCAACCCTTAAAACAGAGAGAAAAAAACACTGGGACTTTTTATCAGACTTTAAATGTGAGTGTAATTTTGGACTCTGAGCCCACTCTTAAGCACCAATGACAATATATAATTTGTACTGCATCTCTACGCACAGACTGCACACAAAGGGAAATCATTTGATGATGAATGGCTTGCAAATGGATTTTCTGGCCAATCCCTGATCCAGCTACTGTTCACAAACTGTGCTAAGCCATCTGCACATTTGCAAAGGGCAGGATTTCACTCTGGAAGAGTGAAGTATACCTGATTGCTGGGCCCCAATAATTAGCAGCCCAGCGCTCAGGTCTGAATCGGGAGCAGTGTCAGGGAGAGGGAGAAAAGTGTCAGGTACTGTACCATAGAGAGAGAGTTTCAGAGAGAGAGAGAGAGAGAGAGGGAGAGACAGTGTTGGAGAGAGAGAGTGAGTCAAAGGGAGAGAGGCTGTCTCAGAGAAAAGGGAGAGTGTGGGGGGGGGGCAGGGTCAAGGGGAGATAGAGTGAGGAAGAGAGAGACAGCGTCAGTGAGAAGGAGAAATAGCATCAGAAACAGAAAGAGGGAGAGACAGCATCAAGGAGAGAGGGAGAGAAAGTATCAGGGAGAGAGGGTGGCATACACACAATGGGTCTGATTCAGACCCATTCATTCCAGTTTGAATTTTGCCCCTTGCCCCATGTTTGGGGTCTGCGCATGCATGGTGAATAGCTTCAGCAAGTTTCACGCTCGCCTAGCCGTTTGCTCCGGACAGGATGGTCTTGGGCTGGGTGCTGTAGCAAGGGAAACCCCAGCATTTTATGGGCGTAAAAATGCTTGGCATTCCCCTGGGAACCAGAAGATGGTCTTTGGCGCTCGGGACCAGAGGGGTGTAACTTGTCCCCCTGCAGCCACCACGTTAGAGGGTTGCTAGCCTCTAAAGTTAAACAAGAACAAGAAAGGAACGTGGGGCGCTTGGGTGAAACAAGGAATTTACAATTTAGTAAAAAAACATATATCACAACAATACATACAATGAAACATTTAAAAGCAAAGTATCACTGAGGTACTATAATAGGACCATTTGAAATAAGCGTGTGGATAATATATCCCCTTATGGTAATACAAAGGGTTGATTTGGATAATATGAATCCAATTAAGTTCCAAGATACAGTGTCTTTAAGGACAAGGCAGTTCACATGGGTGATTCACCGTATTGAATTTACTGCAGCACAAATATCCCGCTTGTAGGTGTAATAGCAGTCACAAATTGAAAACAGGACTTCTGTCACACAAAGATCAGTGACAGTGTCCGTCCTGTCGTCAGGAGTAGATCTTACCGCTCAATAGCGTTGGCAGATGTCAGGGTGATGGGCTAGTGCATCTGCACTGCAGCGCCTGCTTGTTCCGTGCCTCTCGGCTGGCTCAGCTGTTGAGAAGGAGCACAGCCGGCTGTAGTATTTGGCGGGTGCCGTCTCCTTGCCGCAGTCGATGTTATCTCCATGTGACGCTCTGCCACAGCGTCTTTGTTGGAGTGAAAAATCTGCGGCTAGTAGAGGAGATTCTCCGGCATTTTGAGCAACAGTAGGCAGGTAACTTCAGCAGGGGATCCGGGTATTCTGTGGGACGCGTTTCACCGCACACTGGGCGGCTTTATCAACCAAGTAAAGGTCCTTAAAGACACTGTATCTTGGAACTTAATTGGATTCATATTATCCAAATCAACCCTTTGTATTACCATAAGGGGATATATTATCCACACGCTTATTTCAAATGGTCCTATTATAGTACCTCAGTGATACTTTGCTTTTAAATGTTTCATTGTATGTATTGTTGTGATATATGTTTTTTTAATAAATTGTAAATTCCTTGTTTCACCCAAGCGCCCCACGTTCCTTTCTTATTCCCCTGGGAACGCAGTTGTGTCATTGCAGTTGTGTTCAGAAGGGCAGCGCTTCCTGTTTAATAGGCTGTGAGTTTACTCAGCCTAGCAAACAGCTCTGAATCAGGCCCTATGTCAGGGAGATCAAATGTTGGAGAGAGATTCAGGGGGAGAGATGTGATGTCACATGAAAGTAGCTTCAGTGTATCCTGGTTCCCTCTCCTTCCACACAGCACTAAGCATAAATATGTATACATAAAATGTTTGATTAAAGGTGAAATAGTAATAAAAAGGCCCATAATTTGCCTTCAGTATACCTGCAGAGTGCAAGCCATGCCCCAATTAATGGCCCCTGGTTAATGTAAACAGAAATAATATTAGAAGCTTCCTGTTGCTCATAATCATGTCTTGTGGGTGACATTCCAACTATATAAAAAAAGTTTTAGATGTGCCCTGTATACTGTATGTTTTTACCACATAACCCTCCACCCAGTATAACCTGTCCCCAACTGAGGCATACTTGGATCCCATAAAATAAACCCCTACCCCACTAACTACACTAACATACACTGTATACTGTATGTTTATTTAACTGGTTATTTACACAGAGCTATTCTGATTGCTGGTAATTCAAAAGAATCACGAATGGTGGTAACAAGATGACAGAAAGGGCATACAATGTATAGTATGTTCTTTAAAGGTGGACATACGTGGCAAGAAATCACAAAGGGGATCAATATCCTGGGAGGTTGCTTTCCTAGTGCAGTGGGCAAAGGAGTATTACAAAAACCCCAAACCCCACCCTGGACTGTCACCTGCTTCCCCACACACCCATTTCCGCTCTGCCACTACCTATCACCCCCAAATCTCTGTCCTGTCCCTCCCGTTAAGTCTCAAGTACTAAATCAGTTCTCCTGGGCAAACGGGCAGCACCACATGCTACTTTCTTGATGGCTCCTCTCCCTGTACATGAAACGTCACACGCATAACACTGCGACAGTGTAATGTGCAGGAGAGAGGGAACCCTGCACTGTTGGTACAAGAAATGATAGAGAGTCTGTATTAAATAGTCTTGTCAGCGGTGCTGGGCTTATGGCGTCCACTTCAGTTTCCCTGCAGCAAGTACATTACTGCCTCCACAGCTGTGCTATCAGTGGCGGCGGCCAGGGGTGAAGGGGGAGCCGTGGGCATTGGAGGCAGACAGTGACAGGGTGCAGGGGAAGCTGCGGGCCCTAGCTAGCAGCTGCACCTCCTGCACGCTCTGTAGTTACGCCACTGACCAGGATAATGCCTATAACACATCGGCACATACTGTACTGCCCATTGCACATTATTCTGCACTTCATAATCAGCGGCGTAGGGAGGGTGGAGCCACCGGAGCTCATGCTCCGGGCGCAGATTGGCCGAATGGCGCCGGCTGCCCTGCCCGGCTCCTGCCCGGCTCCTGCCCTGCTCGCCCGGTCCCTGCCGCCAAGCGTCACAGGCGGTAGGGCCAGGGGCAGGCTGACACTGACAGTGACAGTCTCCGACCTATCTGTCCTCCTCTCTGTCTAAATTGCTGCTGCTGCTCTGTCCGGCTTCCGAGCAGCGCAGCGTAACTGCACACTACAGACTCCTCCCACTCCCGGAGTCACCTGTCTCTGACTGCCTCCCTTCTCCCAGGCTACAGCAGCATCATCAGCCATCCCAAGCGCTGGCTGTAGCCTGGAGGAGGAGAAGAATGTGTGTTGCTGCCGACCGCCCGTGCCTCTTTAACAAACAACCCATTATTCAAGGTAACTTTTTTTGTGGTGGATTTTTTTGGTGGATTATATAGCGCAGCAGTTTCTGTTACAGTGTCTTATATAGCGCAGCAGATTCCGTTACAATGTCTTATATAGCGCAGCAGATTCCGTTACAGCGTCTTATATAGCGCAGCAGTTTCTGTTACAGTGTCTTATATAGCGCAGCAGATTCCGTTACAGTGTCTTATATAGCGCAGCAGATTCCGTTACAGCATCTTATATAGCGCAGCAGATTCCGTTACAATGTCTTATATAGCGCAGCAGATTCCGTTACAGCGTCTTATATAGCGCAGCAGATTCCGTTACAGCGTCTTATATAGCGCAGCAGATTCCGTTACCTCGTCTAATATAGCGCAGCAGATTCCGTTAGTGTCTTATATAGCGCAGCAGATTCCGTTACAGCGTCTTATATAGAGCAGCAGATTCCGTTACAGTGTCTTATATAGCGTAGCAGATTCCGTTACAGTGTATTATATAGCGCAGCAGATTCCGTTACAGTGTCTTATATAGCGCAGCAGATTCCGTTACAGTGTCTTATATAGCGCAGCAGATTCCGTTACAGCGTCTTACATAGAGCAGCAGATTCCGTTACTGTGTCTTATATAGCGCAGCAGATTCCGTTACTACGTTTTTTAAGTTTTTTCTTTTCAAATGTGACATGCCAACACATGTTAGCTACACCCCCAATTCATTACCGGGGGGGGGGGGCGCAAAATATGCCATTGCTCCGGGCACCATGGCGCCTAGCTACACCGCTGTTCATAATGCCTATTACTCATTATAACGCACACCATAGTGCTCCTACAGAGACAACTGTATAGAGCGCTTTGTCAAGGCTGTTTTCTGAATGAGAGCAGCTGCAGTAGGAATTAGCCAGATCCCTTATAGTAAAAAACACAGGGGAAAAAAAGAGACATGCAGCGCTCAAATTAATAATTTACACAAGTATAATAGTAAAAAACATTTAATATGGACAATAAGATATGTGTAAAAACAATGTAGGTGATAAATCACTTGGACCTTATGGGTAAAGTGATAGAAAAAAACAGAAAAAATAGATAAAAAACCTGCTGTGGACAGTCAAATTCCTGAAGTGTAATCCAAAGGGACCACTGGGGTCCAATGATTGCCCAGGAGTCACTTTCAGCATCTCAACCAATTCCTGGATAGATGGTATCAAAGGGATCCTCCCTGGAACATGATTGTGTTGGAAATTATGCCAGGTGGACCACTTGAAGTGTCCTGGTCCAATTGAAGGCTATAGTGGCCACAGTGGGTCCTCTGTAAAGTGCACAGGTGCTTGGCAATGAGATGGATATTCCAATAAAGGGAAATATTTAATGTAAAAGTCCAAATGAATGAGCAGGTGAATGTATAGCATCCAGTAAGGTCCCAGCAATAGCACCAACGTGTTTTGCTGTCTCTAAAGAAGCTTTATCAAGGTGAAATAATCAAATGCACAAATCCCACCATCAGTGATTTCCCAAACTGTGTGCCTAAGTACCCTGGGGTGCCTCTTGGCACTTACAGGTGAGCTTTGCATTGGTGGTCATGGACCAATTCAAAATTATTTATGGTCAATTTAATGGCTTCCAGTCATAAAATATGTGGACAAACAGGCTAGTCTTATCCCTCACCACATAACTATGGGTAAAATACTGTATTCAGACAATTTCCTTAATTTGTTTTTCTGAATTTAACAATATGAAAATTTTGGCCAAGTGATAACGCAAAAAAAAAAAAAATTCAGTACCCCAGAACGCCATGATTTAAAAATGTTTGGGAACCACTGCCCTACATAAAAGGGTGAGCATATCACATCCCAGATATTATAATATTTGAGTAACAAACTGTACACATTATTAACAGCTGGAAAAGTGATGAAACTACATTTCTTTCCACCGTTAATAGTGATGACTAAGCTCTGGATTCTTAGGGTGACATTCTATGGGGTGAGATAAATAGACTATTGCGATTTTTTTCGCAAAAACGGCCGAAATCGCATTTTTTTCCATTTTCGCATATTTAATGAGCTCCGAAAATGTGAAAAAAATGCGATTTTTGCCAACAAGTTGGACACACTGGAAATGCGATGGCTGCTTTTCGCAGCACATCGCATCCAGATGTTTTCACATGGAAAAGTATACAAATCGCATATTTAATGGTATGCGATTTGTATAAAGTGTGACTATAATTCGCCCAAAAATCAGACCAGGTTCTGATTGGCGAATTAGCCAGAACCCTGCACAGATCGCAATGTTCTGTGCAGGTTTCTGGTGAAAAAAGGAAAAAAAAAACAGTTAAAATAAAAAAAAAACGAGCGCGGGGTCCCCCGCCAGAGCATAACCAGCCCCGGGCTCATTGAGCTGGTGCTGGTGACATAAAATCAGGGTCCCCGACAAATAGGGGTCCCCTTGATTTAATGAAACCAGCACCAGGCTCAAGGTCCGGCGCTGGTTCCCAAAATACGGGGGCCAAAATGACTAGGGGTCCCCCGTATTTTAAGAACCAGCACCGGTCCAGCCAGCAGGGTAATGCCACAGCCGGGGGACACTTATTATATAAGGTCCCACGGCCAAAGCATTATCCCCGTGGCTGGTCAGCATGGGCAGGGGTCCTGGGGAAGTAAGGACCCCCCAATGAAGGGGTCCCCCCCCTCCAGGACTTACCAGTCCATGCTGAAAGTCCGGGGCTGTCCCCGATGCCCCAGGGCGGTGGGCATCGGGCTGATGGATTGTGTAAAAAAAAGAAGATAAACTATTGTTTTCTACTGGCGAACTATGAGTCCCAGCAAGCCTACCCCGCATGCTGGGACTTGGAGAACCACAAGTCCCAGCATGCGGGGCATTAAAGGGCCCGCTGGCACTTGTAGTTCTACAGTACAAAAACTAGTTAAATAAAACACGCACTGACACCCAGAAAAATAAAAGTTTAATACATACACAGCCCACACACACTGATACTTACCTACCTTGAGCCCGTAGGTCGGTCCCTGGATCCTGGGTCCAGGCTCCGGGGCAGAAGAGTCCGGTTCTGGGGCCTTGGTCCTAGTTCCGGGGCTGGTCCTGGGGTTCCGGGGCTCCAGGGCAGAAGAGTCCGGTTCCGGGGCCTTGCTCCTGGTTCCGGGGCTTGTCCTGGGGTTCCGGGGCTGGTCCGGGGTCCAGGATCCGATGAAGTCCACAGGGGTACCTGAGGAAGGAAATCCTACTCACCTGGTCCCCGGCGACGACATCGGCATCCTCTCCGGCAGACGAGAAAGTCGGCTCCTGATTGGCCGCTAGGCGGCCAATAGAATCATCCGGAGGAAAGGCGCGGAAGATGAAAATCTCTTCGCCTCTTCAGTCCGAGAGCAGGTACCACAGCAGCCAGGAGCAGCGCATCTGCCGGAGAGGATGCCGATGTCGTGGCCGGGGACCAGGTGAGTAGGATTTCCTTCCTCAGGTACCCCTGTGGACTTCAATTTTTTATTTTTTGTACTGTAGAACTACAAGTGCCAGCGGGCCCTTTAATGCCCCGCATGCTGGGACTTGTGGTTCTCCAAGTCCCAGCATGCGGGGTAGGCTTGCTGGGACTCATAGTTCGCCAGTAGAAAACAATAGTTTATCTTCTTTTTTTTACACAATCCATCAGCCCGATGCCCACCGCCCAGGGGCATCGGGGACAGCCCCGGACTTTCAGCATGGGCTGGTAAGTTTTGGAGGGGGGGGGACCCCTTCATTGGGGGGTCCCCACTTCCCCAGGACCCCTGCCCATGCTGACCAGCCACGGGGATAATGCTTTGGCCGCGGGACCTTATATAATAAGTGTCCCCTGGCTGTGGCATTACCCTGCTGGCTGGTTGGGTCCGGTGCTGGTTCTTAAAATATGGGGGACCCCTAGTCATTTTGGCCCCCGTATTTTGGGAACCAGCGCCGGACCTTGAGCCTGGTGCTGGTTTAAATTAAATCAAGGGGACCCCTATTTGTTGGGGACCCTGATTTTATGTCACCAGCACCGGCTCAATGAGCCCGGGGCTGGTTATGCTCTGGCGGGGGACCCCGCGCTCGTTTTTTTTTTTTTATTATTTGCGCTTTCCTGCAAACGTGCGATTTTCAGACATGAAAATCGCACATTTTCAGGACTAAAGACATCGCACCACCTCGCACCTATTCGCACTATTTGGCCCGTTTTTCGCATCTCATTAAATATGCGAAAAACGGCCCAATCTTGCGATTTGAAAAAGGGCGAAGTGGTGCGATAAAAAAAACGCGCATTTATCTCATCCCATAGAATGTCACCCTTAGAATCTAGAAAACGAAAATTAGATTTTTCAATCCATGTTTTAAGATTTTATAGGTTTTAAAAATGTCAGTTTAGAAATGTATACAATGTATCAAAATAAAGCTGCAAAACCATTCAAAATATAATTATTTTTTAAACACAGTCTTGTGCAGTGGCATCACTTACTCCATCCTAACTCGATGTGGCAGCAGCTAGAAAGGCTGTGGGGCTCTGTAGGAGGTGGTGTGGCTAAGCATGATGACCCCCATTTCCATCACTCCCGAGGTTGCCCTAGAGACTGCCTTGGTTTCAATGCTGGCTCCTACAGATCCTAAGAATCCTGGACTTAGTGATGACAGCTGTAGCTACCTCTCAGATCTGCAATCACTTACATGCATATGAGTCAGAATAGAGCTTGATAATCACATTAGAATTCTATTTGCTGCATGAGTCCGGAATTGTGACCGAAGTACTCGTGACATAGGGCCAGATGTGCCAAAAAGTGATAAAATAGAGAGTGATAAACAGCCAGTCAATCAGTTCCTAATTGCCATGTTACAGGCTGGGTTTGAAAAATGACAGGTAGGAGCTGATTGGCTGGTTGTTTATCACTCTCCAATTTATCAGTGTTTATCACTTTATTAGCTTGATACATCTGGCCATATAGAATCAGACCCAAAATATGTGTAAACTTAGTCATTTTATAAGTGTCACCTGAAAAAGTGATAGTTTTTTATCTTTAAAATGCTTTCATGGAGAATCTGCAACATTATAAATGTATATATTTGAATGAATATATACATGTCATTATAACAACAGAATGCTATACAGGTCTCCTGAACCATAACACCTCAATAAATTTAGATGTGGACAAAGCCTTGAACTCAAACTAAAATCTCTTGGCATTGTGTGCAAAACCTTAATACCATTTTGGCAAATAAGCAAGGTAGAGGAATCTTGAGCAATAGACTTTCCATGAGATTCTCCAGCGTGTATTAAATATTGCTCAATACAATATTTTAAATATTGCTTAAGCCAGTTTATTCAAGGGTCCTAGGAATTTGTTAACAGTTTAAATACCTCATATGTGCAGGCTATCTAGAAGGGCATGTGTAATGAAATACTAAACTCTTGGCATCCTCCTGCCTACCTGTGTGGCATAGCAAGATCCCTCTTCAGCAGGGCTGCACCATTAACATTAATGGGCTGAAGATGCATGCATAGAAAACAATGTGGACAGTTGCAGCCATGGCTGCGACTGGAAAGCAGGACATATTTCCATATCTACTTGCTTTTATTTCTGTCCTTAAAAAACAGGTTCTATATCTATATTAAGGATAGGGTTGCTTGATAAATGGTCCAATTTGGGATGATTTCAGCCGATCCCGATGGATCAGTCTAAAAAATCGGCCCAAATCGAATATGTTTGATATCACGGGGCTGTGCACATCGGACATGAGCCACAGGTCGGACCTGCTGCCTGTTCCACCTCTGACTCGGCCCCCCTCCAGGTGACAGGGAGCGGAGTCGCATGCGATACATCACATGTGAAAGGACCAAATGCCATCCTGCTGCTCAGGAAGGTCCCGGGCATAGGCGCCGATTCCATGGGTGCTCCAGGACCTGAGCACCCACGGAAAATCTTAAGCACCCACCAGGCAGACCTAGGGTTACCACCATTAAGCACAGTGTCCGGAGTCCGGACGGGAGGCAGCCACTTGCCCCTGTTCCTCCTCCCCCTCCCCGTTGTGGCGCTGGTGACAGCTGCGATCTGCCTCGGTTCCCTGCTATAAAGCGCGCAGCGCCAGCAGCGGGAGAACAGGACTTAAAAAAAAAAAGCCCATACAAATAAATGGGAAGCCATTCATTGGCTGAGACCTCTCTCAGCCAATCAGCGATTGGCTGAGAGAGGTCTCAGCCAATCAGTGGCTGCCCATTCACTATGGGCTTTTTTTTTTAAGTCCTCCTGTTCTCCCGCCACCGGTGCTGCACCGCCGCACCCGGTGTCTTCTCTTCTTCTTCCTGGTCCATCGTGCACACAGGAAGGCAGAGGCAGGCTGTCTCATGACCCGCTGCGCAGTGGCGGGCCGCGGGACCTGGCAGTGGCAGCAGCCACTCTGCACCACCGAAGGGAGGAAGGCATCCTGCCGCCGTGTTGTTCAGCAGCTGCTGTTAATCGTTAGTAGCGGGAGAGCCGTTAGCTGCTGTTTTTTGGCATTGTCGGGAATCAGATCTGCTAAGCAATCAGCCGCTGGTGATTGGCCGCATTGCAGGAGGGGGTCAGCTGGCAGCTACGGGAGTCGAGGTGCAGAATTCCAGCAGCAGGTGGTACTCAGGAGCAGCCGGGGACAGTCAGCAGCAGAGGTGGGTGAGTGCAGGTGTTTAAATGTGTATGCACTTTATGTATATGGGAGGAAGACCATGGTCAGTGTTATTCTTGGCAAAGTAACAGTGTCAATAGTCACTGTTATTGTCTCATTAAATTTGTATAGCACCAGTAATGGGTATATGTGTGTGTGTGTATATGGTGAGGACGGAAGTGGAGGTAGAACTTTTACTTGCTTTTCCCACCCTGTATCACCCCTTGTCGATATTTTAACCCTGAGTTGCTGGATTATAGGTATTTTAGGTTTCTTTTTTACTATTTATTTGATTTTTTTTAAAAACAAATAAAATAAAAAAAATTGGTATTATTTTGTGGCCACGCCCCTTCCCCATGAAGCCACTCCCCTATATTTTTTGTTTGAGCACCCACCAGCAAAAACATAAATCGGCACCTATGGTCCCGGGTGGCTCAAGGGAGTTGGATGGCCATTCACTGCTGCAATACTTCACAGTAGTATATAGGCATTAGGCACCTTACCAATCTTTAGCGACAAAAGCAGGTATAACAGCTCACTAAGTGGTCCTCAGCTTAGTTTGCACTCAGGAGCACCACTCCCAACATAGTACAATGTAACAAAAAATGAGTGATAACCCAGCGAGGACTTTCTACTGAAATGTGAGAATGATCTCAGAGTATATAGTGCATTAAACAAAAATTTCCATTAATATATTATTCAAATGTTCTGAAACGTTTGCATATACAGTATTAATAATTGTTACTTTCAAGTATAATGAAATGGGTTTGTAGGTTTGGCAATGGACTTGTTTCTTAGTGGTAGTTTTATTAACCCTGGTGAAGTGATAAAGTTGCTGGTGGTAATGCACCAGCCAATCATCTTCTCCCTGCCAAGTTACTTAATGTACTTTTCCCCTGCAGTTGCAAACATCTGCAGTCACTGGGCGGGGAGGTCCTGCTATGCTCACTGATCAGTAGTGACTGTCAGACACTGAGCGAGGGTCCCGAAAAGCAAAGGGGCTAAGAAGTCCCTCTGAGAGTCGCAACTGCAGGATGAATTGAGAGTTGCAGCTGCAGGATGATTATCTTCCAGTAGTTACCCACAGGGCTGTCTTAACAGCAGTGTGGGCCCCTGGGCAAAGCAATGCACTGGGGCCCTTACCCATTCTCCCCTCCTAGGGGTGAAGGGTGCTATCAGCAGCAGCTTTGATGTCCCACGGGTGGCAGTGGGTTCTCTATCTTCCATTCAACGTGTAGGACCTGGAGCAGTAACTTCTGCTAATTACTCCTTTAGTGTTCTCCCTCCTGTGGGAGGGAGAACACTAACGTGTGGAAGGGGGCACTTAGCTGAATGAAGGGTCCCTTGTAAATGAATTCCAGGGAGGTAGGAAGTGTTTTATACACAGGGGAGGGTTGGATACTGGAGTGGGCTTAATATTCTTCATTTTCCGGTGGAAGGGCAGCTTGTTTGACTGCAGATATCGCCATTATCTGTTAATAGATTTCTTAACCTTTAATAGTATAAAAACCTAGAGTCCCAACTTTCAGGAGGTGCTGGGAACTTGGGGATCAGAGATCAGGAGCCAGAGCAATCCATTGCCAAAAATATAAAACTGTACACCAGATGTTTGGAGCTGGAGCAGGGACCGGCTGCTGGAAGGCTGATATCTCTGGTTCTGGGCATGATAGAGACAAGCCGCTAGTGTCAACAGAAAGGGGAGAGTCCCAGTTTTTGGAATATATCAAAGTCAGAGAGAACCTGATAAATATGACTGGGAATAGCAATTAACAGGTTGGATGTGGACTGCTGCTTTGAAGTTGGCTATCTCCAGTTTCCCAGTGCCGATTTTCAAAATTCTGGTATCCCTGGAAAACGGGGATCCTCAGCTATCAGCATAGGGCCCTTATACACCTGGGGCCCCTGGGCAAGTGCCCATTAAGCCCATACGAAAAGACAGCCCTGGTTACCCACACCGTGTTTCTGACTAGTCCCCTTTTTTCAGTAAGGTTAGTGAAACGCACAGCGTGGTGTGTTGCAAACAGTGCAACCACCTGAGCAAGTTGATAAGAAAATTTGAAGAAACATTTCCTCTGAATACCTGTTGTTTCATCTTTTGGAAGAACTGTAGTTTGCGTACCTGGGACAGGTACATACGCTGATTTTTTTTAATTTATTTTTCCATGTATTTTGTTAAAAATATTATATATTAAGTCAGTGGTCAGGGAACTCGGTCCTCATTACCCCACACAGTGCATGTTTTGCTGGTAACCCAGCAGGTGCACAGGTGTACTAATTACTCACAGACACATTTTATAAGGTCCGCAGGTGGAGTTAATTATTTCACTTGTGATTCTGTGAGGAGACCTGCAAAACATGCCCTGCGTGGGGTAATGTGGACCGAGTTCCCTGACCACTGTATTAAGCGGTTTTCATCTAAGTCACTATTTATTTTCCAAAATTAGGAAAATTACATTGTACTCAGGGTGGTGAAATGATAAAGTGGCCGGTGTTTTCGCACCAGCTCCTAACTGTCATTCATGATAAATGTCCCATTAGAGGTTGTTGTCATTTTGGGAGGGACATTTTCAATGGGGGCAGGCATGATGGGACCTTTAAAACCTGTCTGCGGTCCCGATCTGAGCAGTGGTAGCAGCAGCCCCCACAGACCACCGGTGCCTCCAAGTATTGTGGGGTCTGCGGGGGCTATTGTGGCGGCTATTGCTAGGCCACTAGAACTATAGCTACACAGACTGCATCAGTGATGCTGGCACCATGTTTTTTAAGTTCTTGATTGCAGCTGAAGGCAGATACATGTATTAAAAGCAGCCAGGACACATCTGTGTTTAAACCGCCACTCTCACGTTAATGATGCCTACCTGTCAATCATTCTCTGTTAAAAGTACCAGTGCATGTGCAATAACAAAGTTACCTTGGCATGTGTTCAGTGCAATTTTGGCAGGTGAGTAGCCTGCTGATAAAATATCAGAGTAGCCTGATTGTAAAGATATTGTTGCGCACAAACTGAAATATGGCCCTCTATAATCAAAAGGGTATTGTAATGTTAAAAAAGGGCAGACTACATGAGTCAAGTGGTTCTTATCTGCCATGAAATTATGGCCTAATTCAGGCCTGATAGTAAAGCACATTTTTTCTTAAATGGACAAAACCATGTGCACTGCAGGTGGGGCAGATGTAACATGTGCAGAGAGTTTGGATTTGGGTAAGAGTTTGGATTTGGGTTATTTTGTTAATTGAAGTGTATATACTGGCTGCTTTATGTTTACACTGCAATTTAGATTTCAGTTTGAACACACCCCACCTATATCGAACTCTCTGCTTGCACATGTTACATAGTTACATACATAGGCCATTATTCTGGTTCTCTTCCAAAGGCAAATTCCTTATCAAATGGACAAAATCATGTGCACTGCATCTGGGGCAGATGTAACTTAGATTTAGGTGGGGTTTTACTTCAAAGTGAGATCTATATTGCAGTGTAAAAATAAAGCAGTCAGTATTGTCCCTGCACAGAAACAAAATAACTCACCCAAATCTAAATCTCTCTGTTACAACTGACCCCCCTCCCCCCTACAGTGCGCATGGTTTTGTCTATTTGAGAATGAATTTGTCTTTGCGAGTGAACCAGAATAAGGGCCATAGTTACAAATTCACCTGGTTAGTTGCCAATGCATCACTGACCTGTCTCCCTATGTACACTACATGTACACTACCGTGGGGTGCGTAACCATTTATGTATTAATTGAATCTGCCAACACTACTACTTCTGTCAGATAATTTCAAACTGCCCTGACTTTAAAGAATCCCTTCCTTTGAAGGGGGGTGGGGGGGGGAGCGGGGGGAGACGAAATCTCCTCTCTTCCAATCTCAACAGGTACCCGTCTGTCCCATGCAAAGCCCTCATAGCATACAGAGCACTTGACAAGTCCCTATATTGCCCCCTGATATATTTGAAGAAATTGATTATTTCCTATCTTAAATGTCTTTTCTCCAATGTAAATGTAACCAACTTGGCTAATCTTGGGACTCTAGACCCCGGATGAGTTTAGTTTCCCTTCTCTGCACCATTTCCAATTCAATCATATTTTATGGTGTGGTGCAGACAATTGCACACTCAATTACACTTGAGGCCTCACCAATGCTTTATATAGTGATACAATTACTGCATCACCCCTTGCCTCTATACCTCTTTTTATACAAGCTAGTATCCTATCACATCTGCCCCACCTGCAGTGCAATATGATTTTGCTCATTTTCAGAACAAATTTGCTATCACGTCTGAATTAGGCCCTATAATTCTATGCATTGCCAAATCTAGTTGGATGTAATCCTACCAACAAATAAGGGACATTATGTAACTACTGTATGGGGTAGATTTATTAAACTCGGTGAAGTAATAAAGTGTCTGGCCTTTATCACCGGCCAATCTACTCCTAACTGTCATTTTTCAAACCCAGCCTGTCATTTTACAGTTTGGAGCTGACTGCCCAGTGATAAAGTACCAGACACATTATCACTTCACTGAGCTTAAAAAATCTGTGTTACTTTCATGTCAAGAGGCTGTGCTGTAATGTGATCACATGAACAGGAAGTACCTGACAGTATAGGTCTGCATACCCTCCAACATCTGAAGGGTAGAAATCGGTACACATTTAGAAAGGGGGTGTGGCCACATGTAAATGGGGCGTGGTCATGGGTAAATGGGGGTGTGGTCATGCCTCCGTTCCAAATGTGTACTGGGCTTTTTTTTTTTTTTTTTTATAAGGGGATACTCTTAACTTTAGGAGCACTTAAATTCCTTTAA
This sequence comes from Crinia signifera, assembly GCF_055691185.1. Classification (NCBI taxonomy): domain Eukaryota; kingdom Metazoa; phylum Chordata; class Amphibia; order Anura; family Myobatrachidae; genus Crinia; species Crinia signifera. The sequence goes on from NC_139218.1 coordinate 235,422,668, forward strand.
TGTGACGTGCTGCAGCTCAGTCCTATGACATGTGATGGCTGCTGGCATATTAAATAATGAATTTATTTTCAATGTTCTGCCTACAATAACTTATGAATAATCTTTTTTTTTACATTTCAGATTATTCATAATATTGTAGGCAGAAGATTGAAAATAAATGCATTATTTAATATGTCAGCAGCCATCACATGTCATAGGACTGAGCTGCAGCACGTAACTAGAATGAGAAGAGATTAATTTAAAAAAAAGTTTAACCTACAGTATGTGCTCCAGCCTCCGCTGGCTGCACCTGATGACCCGGGTCCCGCGGCCGCTGTGTTCCACGCTGTGTGCAGTCAGTGATAGCTGATTGAAGCAGCTTTCTCTTTGCTCAGGGAGTCCTGGGTCCTGTCCCCTGTGCGCGACGCGTCATGATGTTACAGTATGACGCGCCGCGGCCACACGCTGGTCCGGGAGTCCTTAGCCTAAAGCAGCTATCTCTGCTGCACTTCGAGCGCCCGGAGTCCTGTGTCCCCTGTGTGCGTCATGACATCATGCCGACGCCGCACATGCTGGTCCGGGAGTCGGTACCTGCAATGCACCCTTTGGAACGGGTGCTTGGCAAGCCTGGGTGTGTCGGGTGCTTGGCGCACCACTGACAGCCTGGGGGAGTCGGCTTTGGGCACAAAAAACGGTACATTCGGTACAGGTTTTATTTGCCGGTACAGACCGTTAAAAAACGGTACTGTACCGGCAAATCCGGTACAGTTGGAGGGTATGGGTCTGAAAGTGCAAGTGCAGGTCCTAGCGCACATGTGTTGCCCAGAAATGGTGTTTGCAATAAACAAAGTTTGTATATTCCATATGACTGAATATAACACAAATCTCACCAAATCCCAGAACTTGCCATAACATGTCATATTACTTTAGATATGGAAACAGGACTATGGAGGGAATGGCATACTATTGCAGTGCATTGTCATTCTGTGCATTTTTAGCTTAACCCCGGAAAAATTCTTCCATCTACAGTTACGTCTGGTCTGCTCAATGACAAGTTACTAAATACAGGGATCCTACCGGCTGGAATAGTTCAATGCACTAGTGTGATGCCAGAAATGATTTCGCAACAGATTGCTGTCACTGAGCATAGACAGGTAGTAAAACCACCACAAACCTTTCCTGGTCAAAGAAGTAAAACATGCAGCATTTCTTGAGTCTCAAAACCAATTACTGTATATAAAGGAAACATCACAATATTTTTGAATGAATGCTTTAAACTGGCCATATGTCAGAATGATATCTGTACTGTACACATGACTTAAACAGGTGGTGCGATCGATTGTGTGCACATCGTGAGGTATTTTGGTGCAATGCGTGGTCCACTGATCATATGTGCTGCACGTATGATAGTTTGGGATGGCTTGTGCTCGTAAGCGATTGTATGTGTTTTACAGAACATACGATCGATTGTTTAATCGATCCTGCGACCTGCATATGATCTGAAAGGTATGCAGGCCGTTTTAATGGATGGCTAGCGTATGTTAACAGTATGTAAGTAAATACAGTTTGCCTTACATTTGTAATTACACAAAACATATTCTAATACTGATCTATAGGCACCTCCCTGATTATACAGAGCCCGCTTATTCTGCTCCCTTAACACTACTGTCACAAGCAGATGTCTCTATGGTTTTATACAGTATGTCACATGTGCAATATGCGGGCTAGAGGCTGCAGTAGAATGACATTTAATGCAGAGTTATTAAGGCATCACGGAAGGATGGATTCTTATACATTTGTCTACAGTAGTAATTTCCATACACAAAGATCGCCAGATTGAAATTAGCACAACATCTTGTTGATTTACAATTTTTTTGCCTTCAGCACCATACAAGAAAGGTTAACACCTGAGCTATAAATATATCCAGAAATAAATTTCCCTTCATTTTTATTAACCATTTCCATCATGATTCAGAGAAGCATCCATCAACACTGGTATTATCAAAATAAAACAACTGCTGCCAATCAAACACAATAATAATAATAATCTTCTTCATAGTAGACATGTGTGAATGGTAACAATCGCATATTGCACATCTTTGTGGACATCTATCATTGAGAAATAGGCATTTCAAATACAGTATGATAAGTGAACAAGATTGCACTGTATTATTGTAATGTTTTTGTTGTTTCTATTTATTGAACAATAATTATAATATTTTTCTTTTTCCAGCAGTGACATCTCTAAATGGAAAATTGAAACCTCTGATTACACGTCAGTTATCCTTTTGTATAAAAACATGTTCTGTATATCAACTTCTCAGTATGAATTAAAATAGTGAAGTTTATCTTTGCAATTCGATGTGCTATTTTAAGGGAATTTCTTGGAATTTAAAGAAAACAGATAAATAAAAACTATAATAATATACAGTAAATTAGACTGCAGCCTATATAAAATGTTTACATGCACGACACCATTAACAATGATTCCCAGGACAGTATTTAACCCTTTGAGTGCCAATGTTGCTGTGAGAGATCCTCAAAATATCCACTACAAATGCCACTCACAGCGATTGTTCTTTTTTTTTTGGGTGCAATATTTAACTAGACTTCAATTACTTGACTTTGTGGTGGCCGGTGCACGAAGGGAGAGATATCCCCTTACCTTGCGTCTTCGGGGTGGTTCAGGTTCGTCGAGCTTCCGGTTCACAGGAGGTAGACGCTTCAATGAAAGGGACACTAGTTGACAGAATAACTCAGGTTTATTTCAAGAACAAGGACAACCGCTGCCACTGACCCTCACGACACAGCAGCACTTAGAATTTAAGGCACGTTAGTAAGTAATAACAGTTACGAATGTGAACTGACGCTATTAGGATTTACTAAATAATACCACAAGATATGACAACCTAAGCACACCACGCATGAGCCCACTAGGGCCTACAGTCTCCACGTGTTCGGGGTACCGTGACGGCGTCCTGGGTCAGACACCCCTGCTTTAAGATTACTACTGGGTCAATTAGTCGACACGGCACCCTTAACACTGAAGGCTACCTTTGACGTATTCACGCATTAAAAACGTACATGGTATACCACAACAATAATTACAACAGTAAGTAATAATCAGATAACTGGTGCACCAAACTAGGACCTTAACCATAGCCCTGAGGTTCAGTCCCGGTTAACCTGTGCACAGGGGTTTAGGGACTAGCTGTCCAGAGGAATCATCCAGTACTGGTAGTGCACTACGTTGGGTCTGCGCCCTCCTGCTTGGCCGTAGCACGTGGAACAAGTGACCCACTAACCTGGAGGGTCAGCAATCAATATATGGCGGTGCAGTACTTCAATTAAACCACAAGGTGGCGGTAGCTCCCCACAAATGGAGCAGGGCAGCTGTTAGGGAAAAGTGAGCCGACGAAGTCCTGCAGCTCAACTCGAGGAATCCCCTCTTCTGCTTAGGGATTAGGCTGTCTGTCGGTGGAGTGTACCCTGACGCGGGCACAGGTGAGTGCACAAAGTGGCTACTCGGTAGGTCAGGGTCCGGGCATAAAGGAGTGGTGGGGGTCGCTGCCCCTGAGGTCAGGTACTGGGCACAGGTGAGATTTGGTTCGGCAGGTAGCGGGGGCGGCAGGCTGGGTGGCCAGGTGGTGGTCACCGGTGGGCAGGGGTGACTGTCTGGCAGGGCATGAGTACCTGTATACCGCTCTCTGGTGCAGGCTCCCGCCCGTCGCGCTCAGCTATGCAGGGGTGGCGTCTTCTCCTTCAGGGCGACCTCACACCAGTGTGGGCGCCACAGCCGTGGCGTTGCCGCACTCGGTGGCTTCTCCCAGTCCCCTATCCACTCCCTCGATGAGGCTGACAGGCGGCGGGGTCAGCGGGGGTCACGGCCTCGCCGCGCGCTTCTCTATGCCTCTGGCCGCGGTGGTAAGGAGGCGCGCCGCGTCTCTGCTCTCTTCCTCTCTGGGAGGTCGGCGGGGGTCACACTGCGCTGTGTCCCAGGTGCCCTCTCACTGGGGCTGCGGCACTTCTCCCGGCGCCGTCTCCTGCTCTGGAGGTCGGCGGGGGTCACGCTCCTGCTCACTTCTCTCTCCGTCTCCCTTCTCACCACGCGCTGCTCTCTGTCGTACTCCTCCTCCTCGAACCAGCCAATCCCCAAAACCCTCACTCTGCTGTCAGTCAGCCTTGGCGCCAAAGTCCCGGGGAAATATTAACCCCGTGTGTCCTGCACTGAGGTGCGGGTTACTGTTAACCCCTTGGTGACGCTGAAGGGGTTTTGGGGGCACCACATTCACCCCTGCTTTTTCAGATGCGTGTCCCCGCGCATCATAACACAATAACTAGCCGTCCTTCTGGGCTCACATGACATTTACAACGGTAACAATGACAATGTTTTCAGTTTACAATACATACAACAAGTTATGGAAAGGTATCTAATCCTGGTACCGCCGGGGAAGTGTACCCTGAGTACTCCTTTCGGAGCGCCTTAGCTCGGGGGCCACCTCCTCGGCCGCGCGAGGCGCGATTAATTCAACTGGCGGCCTAGGCTGGGCTTGCTGTGGCATAATGGACCAGCCCACCATCATCAATAGCTCGAGAGGGTCAGTGGGCAGCGGAGGCGAGAGTACCGCTTCACCCTTCGGCTCTTCATCCCCATCATCCTTTGGTGCTTCCTTTAGCTTTTGGTCCGGTCTTGGGCGGAGCCTGCGCTGACTTCTGTGGGCCGATGCTGGAGGGGCACCGTCGAACTTCGAGGTCTGGCCACCAGCCACTATCAACATGGGTTCGGCTGCGTGCGAGTTCAGCCCCCACTTGGGGTTCGTTTCGGTATGTGGCCGCTTCTTCCTCATTGGCTCACTCTGTACTCGAACCGGAGAGCTCTGTTGGCCCCATCTGTACGCTTTCCCATTACTTCTTCCTGCCCCATCTTCTGTTTCTTCGGGGTACACACCACCCCATCGGGGTGGAACTTTTGGGGGGTAGTACCGTGGATGACTTCTGTGGCTCGGGTAATTCCAACGGCGCTCTCTTCTTGCGGCATATTGGGTACCTCTGACTGGAACGCCACCAGGGCCAGTGACGTCGGCTGCCCGGAGGCCCTTTCTTCCCCTGATGATGTCGAATTCCACCGGCTCTCCGGCCCCAAGACTTCGATAGGAATCTGTTGCATTTTTCTTTTCGATAGCTGTGAAGTGGACGAAGATATCCTTTGCTGCGTCAGCACAATTAATGAAACCGTATCCCCGTTGTACGTGAAACCAAACCACTCTTCCCTGGTTCTTCATGCGGGTTGGAGCGTGACGATCCGGGGTGGCAGATAACTCGCTTGCACCTATATAGCATTGTCTGCCGTAACAAGCCTGCCCATCTTCGGGAGCTGGACCTACGCTTCCTGGCCTCCCCGAGGCTCGGCCCTTGACCTCGGGGCGTTGGTGTTTAAAGCTTCGTCCTGGTCGCAACCTCTCTCTGTGCTTCCGACCTCCTGGCTTCGGTAGTACGTCGGACGTCCCTGCCCATCCAACCGGTCGGGAGGTTGCCGCTCATACTCTCGGGGCGGTTCCCACCTTCTTCTGGCCGGACTTTGTCTTTCGGTTCTCCATCTCGGTTCTGCATAGCTCGGTGTCGGTGCGCTTGCCATCCGACGCATTTCTCTCTGCATCTCCGACATTCCTACGGCTAACCCCTCCATCTGTTTCTGGAGTGTCTGCATCGCGTCCTTGTCGGGCTGTTGGCCACCCTGTACCGCCAAGTCGTGGGGTTGTTTCGCCTTTTCTGTACCGCTGGCGGTGGCTCCTGTTGATTTCGCCCCTTCCCTGGAGCCAATCAGTTCCGGGTATTCCTCCTCCCTTCCTTTGGGGTTGCCGACAATGGCGAGGGCAGCCGTCTTAAAGTCGCGGAAGGTCTTGCCCGGCATTTGCGACTTCAGCAATCGCAGTTGAACCCTAACGTTTTCTTGGGATGCTCCTTCGACGAATTGAATCGTTAGGGCCTCGTCCGCATTCCGCACTTCCTGCGGGTCCACTGCCATGATGGCCTTTAGTGTTTCCTGCAGACTCAGGGCATAGTCCCGTAGAGACTCATTTGGCCGCTGCTTGCGGGCATACAACTTCATCTTGAGCTCGGGGATGGTTGTGGTTTCAAATGTGGCGAAGATTTTCTTCAGCATGTCCGGGGCACTTTTTCTTTCTGCCAACGGCCATGATGCCACTTCTCTACGTGCCGACCCCGTTAGTTGTCCCATGAGGATTTCCACTTTCTGCTGCTCACTAGGCTGGTACATCCGATATGTGGATTCGAGGTTGTGCTTGAAGTCTGCGAACGAGGTCTTTGGCAGCTGATCATCATCTCCGCTGTAGGTCGGGAGCCACGGGGCCCCGAAATAGTATGGCAGGGTTATGGCCGCAGGCGGTGTTGCATCCTCTGCGTCCTGTTCTTGATTCTGTGGGTTTGGCGGCTGTGCCGCCCCTCCGCCTTGTTGCTGCTCCATCTTTCACCGAGTTGTCGCTCTCCTGATGCACCCGGATCCTGTTCGGTGTGACGCCAAAAGAGATGTGGTGGCCGGTGCACGAAGGGAGAGATATCCCCTTACCTTGCGTCTTCGGGGTGGTTCAGGTTCGTCGAGCTTCCGGTTCACAGGAGGTAGACGCTTCAATGAAAGGGACACTAGTTGACAGAATAACTCAGGTTTATTTCAAGAACAAGGACAACCGCTGCCACTGACCCTCACGACACAGCAGCACTTAGAATTTAAGGCACGTTAGTAAGTAATAACAGTTACGAATGTGAACTGACGCTATTAGGATTTACTAAATAATACCACAAGATATGACAACCTAAGCACACCACGCATGAGCCCACTAGGGCCTACAGTCTCCACGTGTTCGGGGTACCGTGACGGCGTCCTGGGTCAGACACCCCTGCTTTAAGATTACTACTGGGTCAATTAGTCGACACGGCACCCTTAACACTGAAGGCTACCTTTGACGTATTCACGCATTAAAAACGTACATGGTATACCACAACAATAATTACAACAGTAAGTAATAATCAGATAACTGGTGCACCAAACTAGGACCTTAACCATAGCCCTGAGGTTCAGTCCCGGTTAACCTGTGCACAGGGGTTTAGGGACTAGCTGTCCAGAGGAATCATCCAGTACTGGTAGTGCACTACGTTGGGTCTGCGCCCTCCTGCTTGGCCGTAGCACGTGGAACAAGTGACCCACTAACCTGGAGGGTCAGCAATCAATATATGGCGGTGCAGTACTTCAATTAAACCACAAGGTGGCGGTAGCTCCCCACAAATGGAGCAGGGCAGCTGTTAGGGAAAAGTGAGCCGACGAAGTCCTGCAGCTCAACTCGAGGAATCCCCTCTTCTGCTTAGGGATTAGGTTGTCTGTCGGTGGAGTGTACCCTGACGCGGGCACAGGTGAGTGCACAAAGTGGCTACTCGGTAGGTCAGGGTCCGGGCATAAAGGAGTGGTGGGGGTCGCTGCCCCTGAGGTCAGGTACTGGGCACAGGTGAGATTTGGTTCGGCAGGTAGCGGGGGCGGCAGGCTGGGTGGCCAGGTGGTGGTCACCGGTGGGCAGGGGTGACTGTCTGGCAGGGCATGAGTACCTGTATACCGCTCTCTGGTGCAGGCTCCCGCCCGTCGCGCTCAGCTATGCAGGGGTGGCGTCTTCTCCTTCAGGGCGACCTCACACCAGTGTGGGCGCCACAGCCGTGGCGTTGCCGCACTCGGTGGCTTCTCCCAGTCCCCTATCCACTCCCTCGATGAGGCTGACAGGCGGCGGGGTCAGCGGGGGTCACGGCCTCGCCGCGCGCTTCTCTATGCCTCTGGCCGCGGTGGTAAGGAGGCGCGCCGCGTCTCTGCTCTCTTCCTCTCTGGGAGGTCGGCGGGGGTCACACTGCGCTGTGTCCCAGGTGCCCTCTCACTGGGGCTGCGGCACTTCTCCCGGCGCCGTCTCCTGCTCTGGAGGTCGGCGGGGGTCACGCTCCTGCTCACTTCTCTCTCCGTCTCCCTTCTCACCACGCGCTGCTCTCTGTCTTACTCCTCCTCCTCGAACCAGCCAATCCCCAAAACCCTCACTCTGCTGTCAGTCAGCCTTGGCGCCAAAGTCCCGGGGAAATATTAACCCCGTGTGTCCTGCACTGAGGTGCGGGTTACTGTTAACCCCTTGGTGACGCTGAAGGGGTTTTGGGGGCACCACAACTTGGCTGTATTTGTATTTATTTATACTAGAAGAACAGTCCCTGTGAGTGACGCCGGCATTCTTAGTGGATATTTTGAGTATCTCTCTCTGCAACGTTGGCACTCAAGGGGCTAAATGCTAGAACATTGTTCTCCCCTTCACATACTGTAGCATGGACATTGGTATTCTTCCAATAGAACTCCTTGCTCACACTCACATGAGTTGTTGCTACAGTAGGCACTTGCCACATGGGATAATCTCATTTTTCTTCCTGTATGTACATGGGCATGTTAGCTATATGCATTGCAAATCTGAGGTGCTATTTATGTGGAGATGTTCTATGCCTGGTAGCATGGAATTATTGTATGCATAATAGATTACATTGAAACATAGCATGTTATTAGGTAAATGAGAGTAGGCATGATGAGCAACTACAATGTCTTTGTCATAGTATGTAGATGATGATATATTGCAGGAACTCAATGAATGATCCTATTACATAACTGCATTTATTGGGCATGGGGCAGCATGGATGGTGTATGGTGGTTAACATTACTGCCTCACAGCGCTGAGGTCATGGGTTCAATACCCACCATGGCCCTAACTGTGCAGAGTTTATATATTCTCCCCGTTCTTGCGTGGGTTTACTCTGGGTAATCCGGTTTCCTCCCACAATACAAAAATATACTGTAGGTTAATTGGCTTCCAACAAAAATTAACCCTAGAATGTCAGTGTGTGCATGTGGTAGGGAATATAGATTGTAAGCTCCTCTGGGGCAGGGACTGATGTGAATGCTCAACTATTCTCTGTAAAGCGCTGGGTAATATGTATGCGCTACTGTATATAGGAAACTGGTAATAAATAAAATAAATACATTTACTGCTAAATGAGTTATCAGTGTTCCAGTCTGCATTGTTGAGTCATTGCTCAGTACCTAACACACACAAATATGACCTAAAATAGTAAAAAAAAATGTGGTTAGTTCAGAGATTCTAACATGGTGGAATGATATGGTAATTGATATTGACACACATTGGGGCAGATGTATCAAGCCTGGTAAATTGGTTAAGTGGTGATAAAGCAGTGATAAAGTGGAAGGTGATAATGTACCAGCCAATCAGCAATGTTTGAAGAACAACAGTTAGGAGTTGACTGGCAGGTGCTTTATCACCTTCCACTTTATTCCTGCTTTATCACCACTTTACCAGGCTTAATACATCTGCCCCAATGTGCACTGTTTGGCATTTCCAAAGAACCAAATGGACCTGCTCTATTCTATCTATACATTACTTCTATTGCATATATCACAATGCATGGCGTAAATTCATTCCAGTTGCCCAGGGGCAAGATAAATATTGGGGTCCCCCCACACACACCACCTTATATAAATATATGTATGCGTGTGTGTGTATATATATATATATATATATATATATATATATATATATATATATAATGTGTATAATATATAATAATGGAAAGGATAGGTCTCACATGTGCTACAGGAATGTCCAGATAGGGTATTTTTCCTCCAAAAGTTCTGGGCATATTACGGGATGATCCCGTAATATCCCGTAATATCCCCAGAACTTCAGAATCTCTGGGGACACTATTTCCATACTCTCCAATTGCACCATAGGAGAACATTGTATTTATACAATATTACACTATTGTATATTCTCTCCCCTGTTTTTTCCATATATGAAGAATCTTGGAATTTATGTGAGGGTGAAAACTTATCTGTAGTAAATATACCCTATCTGTACATTCCTGTAGTGCATGTGAGACCTATCCTTTCCATTATTATTAATTTGAGTGGTCCGGTGACCATCTTTATAGTCTTATATGCAGCGTGTAGAATTGCAGCGCCTGTGGTAAAAAAAAAATTTTGCTATATTGTGTATAATATATATTTCAGAACAATGGCCCTTATTCTGAATGAGTTGGACGGCTCCGTGTGTGGTCGGACAGATGATTTTTGGTGTTTGCGCATGTGCAGAGGCATATCTGCGCATGTGCGAACGCCTCGCAAATCCGAACACGGCGTGAATTCCGTGCAGAAAACGATTGTACGGAACCATCCGAGCAGAGGGTGGAGAGGGGCGTGAAGGGATGTTTGGGCTCATTACCATATGCGTACGCCCCGCATTTCATGGGCGTTCCCATGAAAACGCTGGGCGTACATATGGTAATGCGGCCGTAACGCACGTGTGGGGGACAGATAGCTGACATAGCCGGATGTCAGCTGCCCGCCCATATGCCTGCTTTCATATGGAAAAATGTCAGAGTGGTCTGGAGCACTCGGTGCTGCCTGACCGCTTGGTCCATCATTCGATGGTCGGCGACCATCGGAGGTTCCCACAGATGGAGGAGGTGTTCACATGAAACATCCACTCGCGGTCCATTCGCTAGGCGTCTTACCGCATTTGGATGGTGTGAGCGATCCATATGGTAGGCGGGGCTAAGAACACTTGGTTCCTGTCCGAAATACGCATCCGTCCGAATCAACTACAATAAGGGCCAATGTGTGCGTTTGTGTATGTGCAATATAAATGGCTTTCAATTAACTGATTTAAACTTGCAGGGGAGGAGAGGTGCCCCCTTGGGGAGCAGGAGCCCAGCGGCAGATGACTCCATTGCCTCCCAGAGTTACACCTCTGCCAAAATGCATTTTTGCTCTTACAACATTTAGATATGCAGTACTAAAATAAAATATGTTCAAGTTGACAGGTCTGTTTTCTAAAAGAAAGTTGGTCTGTGAAATCTCCCATTGCTGTTGTCTAAATTGGGATTTATATGGGGGAGCTTCCAAAAGAGCTAAACCCCCACTGAGAGATTTGAGTAATTTGAGCGATAAAAGGGACTTGTCAAACCCTAAACAGGACATTTTATAAGTGTTTGCTATTTCAGCTTTAACCCAAATTTTTATTTAAAAAGGTGAAAATAAATGCAGGCATTAATAGAATGAAACAGACTTCTAAAGATAAAAGCATACAGTACATTTCTTAATCAGCCATATCTTAACCGGCATAATTGTAATGATGTGAGATCTTTGAATCTATTACAATGCAAATTAAACCATGTTTATTTGCATTTTAAATCATGTAGAATATGAATTTGCAGTATCTTTTAAAAAATGATCCAGATCTTAAAAGGGTGAATTTAATGTTGGGTTCTTCAGAGTTTAGCAGTTATGTAACTCAGTACGTCAGAACTGCTATTTTTGGAAATACAACACAATTTACAGTCACAGAAGGTGAGCAGCTGGTCGAAAAAATGTGATGCCATAGTTTAACAAAATAAGATGAGTAAAATAACAAAATTATACTATAGGCACAGGCTGCATTTTGGTCTATGGCTAAGATTTTAGTGGTATATACAGTTTCATTAAATCTAAATGAAATACTAAGACATTGAAGGCACACTGAGAAGAAGCAATCAGCTGTAATACAGTAAAATTGCAGTTATGCTTATGTTGTGCATATCAGGAAATTGCTAATGCTGATATTAAATAAACTTGACATAATGCAAGAGAAGCAACTATTGTCAAAAAATGCAAGCTTGAATGGAACAGATGTAAACTATAGTCAGTCTGGATTTCACAAAACATATAGGGCCATATCTTGTCATTATTATTATTATTATTATTAATAATAATAATAATAATAATAATAATGTTATTTATTATATAGCACTTTTCTCAAAGTGCTGTACATTTGCCTTTACAGCACCCAAAACAAAACAAGCTTTGTCTTGTGTCTATTTTTTAAAGATTTTACAGTGGAGGCCTCTCGCAATATGCATGGAAGAGAGTTCCATAGAGGCTGAGCAACAAACTCGAAGACTCAACCCCAGATGAGTTCAGGAGGTTCTAGGTATTGTATTGATATCATATTGCTATTATATTGTATTGAATCTTATTAGCTTAGTTATATACATATTTTTTTGGGCTGAAAAAAAAAACAAGCTAATAATACAGGCTACCCTGATAGAGTTTAGTTCAGTGGTCTCAAACTCATGGCCCTCCAGCTGTTGTGGAACTACACAGCTGGAAGGCCATGAGTTGGACACCACTGGTTTAGTTGTTGGTTTTTTTTTTTGCCAATACACTCCTATTTACGGGCAATAACACATGGGATCTGGGATAAATGCATGGAACCATGTGTTATCGCAGTTCTGAAGGACTGCTTATCTTATGTGCTGATATCGGGGGATCAGCATGCCGACATCAGGGCTAATAGGGCAGCCCCCTGTGGATCTATTAGCAGCAGTAATTTACTGCTGTTAATAGGATATGGACCTTTTAGAAATGACATATATAACTCCACTCTGAGAGACCCCCTGTAGATTGCATGTCCGCATGGAAAAAATAATGCCACTTCAAACCCGATCTCAGCATTTTTCAACCACTGTGCTGTGGCAAACTAGTATACCTTGAGGTGTTTTCCTGTGGGGGCCAATGTGTTTTTCCCCCCGGGGAGGTGTGATGGTGTGCCTTGGCAATATTAAAAGCGTGTTTGGTGTACCATAAGTTTAAAAAGGTTGAAAATCCCTGCCCTATCTCATATAAAGAGGTTCACTCCTTCATTAATGTTTTGCTTCCTTGACGCAATTCGAAATCTAATTTCCCATCTATGAAACATTGTAGCACAGGCTGGATGGCAATTTAAGAAACTATTTCACCCCCAAAGAATGTTTTCATTAATCAAGAACTAGATCAGTGGTCCGAAGCCAGTACAGGTAAACAGATGTAGAGAATGTTAATACTATTGATATAGTGGAAGCCAGGTAAAACATGTCATTGATATATTGATTTGATTTGATTGATTAATGATTTGCTTAGTGTTGTGCACCATTATGAATGGCAAAGCAGTTATTACTATAATATAATAAAGAATGTATGCTGGTCTGACAAGCATGTGGTGTAGTAGAAGCCAGGTAAAGCATTTACGTCCTTCTGATGAAGCGGCCGATTGCGAAAGGCCGAGAAACGCGTTAAGGAGCTTACCCAGGTGCCGACCGCCGCATCACCGTGCCCTCCTGCATATCTATTTCGCCTCCAAGACCACATACCACTCTGTGGACACGACCCTGAAGGCTGTTTTGCACACAGCAGGGAATCAACAGCCGGGAGATCCCCACATTCTAAAAGAGTGACTGAGCCAGAGGCTGGCAGGTTATAGCTCAATTGAGCACTATTCATCTTTCTGTGTTTTACAAGTGACTGAGTATTTCTTTAATATTGAAAGCATGCATGCCATCTAACATACTAATATGGACTAAGCTGTGAGAGAGCCAATTGTTCATTACTAACATCTGCTTACTAATCAAATACAAATTAAGAAATACAGAGAGCTGGAGCAAAAACGGATATGGTGTTTATTGTAGTGAACTAATAATAATTTTTATAATTGTTTTTTTATTTTGAAGTACCGGCCGGTATCTGTGTAATAATTGTATAGATTGTTTAATTAATAAAAAAAATTAATTGTGTATTTGGATCAGCGCTGCCTCTGAAATATTTTTCTTCCTTTTGGCTTTTTTAAGGGGGGGGGGGGGTGTCCCCTTGTCAGAGACAATTCAACTATATAGAATTGCGCTCTGCCATTCCTTTTGCTTCTTAGTGCAATGCCAGTTTACCCATCTCCATATCATCTGCCACAGTCAGCCCTGATAATTGCAAACTGACTGAGGGATGGCTGCAGCTCAGAGGCAGGGGCAGGCAGTGTGAACCTCATGAGTCAGGAAATCCCTAAAGAGGGAGCAGTATCTAGTATCCTACTAGAGGAAGTACTTTTTCTGTCTATGTGTGTGAGTGTGAATCTCTTGCTCTCTCTCTCTCTCTCTCTGTATCTATCGTCTCTCTTTAGAGGGTGTCTATATCTATCCATCCATTGATTAGCTGGGTGCCCTCACACAGGGTTCATAATATAGGTCTGCTAACTGCTAACCCTCCCAACAGCCTAAACCTAACCTGCCTACCCTGCAGCTTAAACCTAACTCTTCCCCTACCGCCAAACCCTAACCTACCTACCCTGCAGCCTTAACCTAAGTCTCCCCTGGCACAGCCTTAACCCTAAACCTCCCCTCTAGTGCCTAACCCCTGTAACGCAACACCAAAATGCCTTTACCTAACCATCACTCTCCGCAGCCTAACCATAAACCCCCCACCTCCCCAGTGCCTAAACCTAAACACGCCCTTCCCCCATGTTACCATATAAGTAATTGTTTTATAAAAATAGAATATTACCGGATATATCGTTATATACCATTATTAATAAAAGGTGACTCTAACCATAGTGTATAGTATACATAGATCTATATCCGTAGGTATAGCTTTATAATTTTAATGTACAAATTAAATGTTTCGATGATTTAGTAATATGGATCACAGCAGTTCAATGCCACTATTCTACATGATTTAAAAAACAAACATTTTAGGTGGTCTGAAATCCTGTAGGCCACAATGAGCCGAGGGCTCCCTTAAGTAGATAGAATGTCTGTCCCCATCCTCAGTTATCTATATTTTATTAATTAAGTTTATATGTACTTTGTATGTCTGATCCCAGTTTATAAAATTAGACCCCTGATAGAGAATGTCAGGGCATTTGGCATTACCGTTGGCTTCAGGATATGTTTGGGAATTATAAAACCTCCTTGCCCAGCATCTAGGTATCATGAAAGTACAAAGCAAGGAAACAACTATTTTTGTTCACAGCCTAGGCAAACAGATCCATAATTAACTAAGGAAGACAAGATTTTATGAAAACACAATCCCACCATGCTCATCACCCTAGAGCATCTGACCAAAGCAAGACATGTCATGTTTATTACACCTTGTCACCTGGGAACCCATAATTCCATGGGAAGCCTCAGTTAGGAAGATTTATGATAAAACTGACGCAATCAGCTAGGTAGACCCATATAGGGGGGATGCTCTAACATCCGCACCCCAGCTCCGCCCCCTATCGCCACACTTCTCATTCATAATTATCGCATATGCACTAACATATGCGATAATTATGGCAAAGGACAGCTCTTGCGTTAAGAGCTGTCCTTTGCGATAGAGTCAGCGGGTCCCATGGGGACCCGGCGGCTCTCCCCTCCCTCCCTTACCCGGCGCTGCTTCTGCTGCGCCGGGCTCTCCTCCTCCCTGCACCCGGAAGAGGATCAGTGCAGGGAGGAGGTCACAGGTCTGGGCAGCACTGCGCTGTGCTGCCCAGACACAGGTGAGAAAGGGGGCGATGTGGGGCGGCGGGGGTCCGTGTGGGGCGGCGGCGGGGCGGTGTGGGGAAGCAGAGGGTTGCGGTAGAAGCCCATAGGCTTCTATGGGGCATCGCCAGATTTTTTTGGCGATGCCCCCCCCCTTCCCCCCGCCACGGTAACCCGGCGGGGGATACTTACAGCATCCCAATAACAGGGTTTTTACCGCATTTTTAGCTTAGAGAATCTCCCCCTCAGTGAGTCAGGAAGAAGGATGTGAGACAGGACAGGTCAGCGAGAAGCAGAAGTCAGAGGAACAGAGATGAATGTGCTGGGGGGAGATGGGTCACAGGGGGTGTGGTATGGCGGTCTGTCAGGGGGAATCCTGATAATCAGTATCCCCACGTTGGAATTCTGACTGCCGTTGCTCCGACGGGGGGTGAGAGCAAAGAAGCCACTTGCAGGCTCGGTGACTAGCTTCACTCACCGCAGGTTCTATTCTCCCTCTATGGGGTCCTGGACCCCCACAATGGAGAATAGCCCCTGTCAGCCAGGATCCCCCCTGATGGAGCACCGGCAGACAGGATTTCGATGTCGGGATACTGACCGTCGGGATCCCCCCTGGCACCCAGTCACAGGTAGTTATTTATATTTTTTGATCACTATAACCATGTAACTTGTAAGTATATAATTTATGTTAGTATTGTAACTGCCTAAGATGGTAAATTGTTTCATGTTATAAGCAAGGAGGCATATATAAATATATATATATATATATATATATATATATATATATTAGCATATACATTAATTACTATGTTTAACGTATTCTGTGTGGTTTGATTTTGGCTGTAAATAAACAATCAAATAATTGGAGCTGGAACTCCGAGTCTTGAACTCTTACATTTTGGAATCAGGTTATGACAAGAAATCAGCATATTGTATTCCATAAGGCAAGGGTTCCCAAAGTTTTTGAATCACTGCACCCCAAACCATTAGAAATGTTTTCGCGGCACCCATAGGCTAAAGATTTCTCATTGAGAAAGTTAGAAACAACTATTAAGTAAAGTAAAATGTGTTTATAACTTATCCTTAGGATCAGTTATGTGGTAATGGACAGGATTCACTTCTGTTTGTCCACAATTTGACTATTATAATGCACATCAAAAAATTGAATTGGTCCTGGACCACCAACCCAGGGCACCCCTGCAAGTTCCTCAAGGCATCCCATGGTGCTGTGGCACACAGTTTGGGATCCACTGCCATAAGGCTTTGCAAGACCTATTATAATATAATTGCAGATGTCAAATGCATGAACTATTATATTATACTAAGATTTCACTCTCTCAATTATTATTGTGATACATATGATTCCTAAAACTCAAGACCCGACCTAACACTACCGCTACCTGCATACCTGCCTTTGGGATGCTGACAGATGGGATTCTGGTGCCAGCATCCTCAGTGATGTCAGCATTCCTGCGATGGTACTGTGACTGCTGGCATCCTCTCTGCCAGTATTCAATATATTTTGAATACTCCTGTCTATATTTAGTTACTACATATTTATGCATTTCCATGCATAAGATAAAATAAGGTAGATAAGATAAGATAAAATAATGGACTCCACACTGCCTTAGCATTCCCTTTCTGTGTAATATGTTTAGCAGGTATCCCCATAGAGACTACATAATTAATCTCTTTATGATCTTGTCTGTGTACATATTGCAAATAGCAGCTGCTTCTGCTCCCTGAAACTTGTATAATATTATGCCATTGGTTTTATATCTACTTCACCGCTTTTTGAAAACTATCTTACTGTGTTGTTCTCTTTATATTTTCTTCCTGTAACCAGCCCTGTATGCTATACCTCATCCGCGTAGACTCAGACTGGGAATAGTAAAGTGTGCGCAGTGCAGCACTGTAGCCGATGCATGTCGAGCCCCTGTGTCGGCACGTGTTGACATTGACGAGAAAACTGGAAAACTCATGTCAACCTTTTCATTTGTCAACCTATTTCACATAGACCTTTTGCTTCTGTCAATGTCAACCTAATGAGTGTTGATCTTTTGTCATTGTCGATCTTGTGCATGTTGACCTTTTGCGCATTGACCTGTTCATGTCAACCTTTTTGTGTCGACCTGTTAACTGTCCACCTTGACACTGCAGACCTTTCAATCCACACCCATTGCATTACATCTAACATTAAGTTGCTGCAATCACCCTATATTGTGTCATATCTTCTAGGTGAGACCTATTCCACCCAGGGTAATCCTACAGTATCTGGTGTGCCATTAAATGGCTGCCTTCCCTGCTACCTTTAGTGGGTGGAATATATAACCTGTGGAATTTATTACCCAAAATGACTGCACCAACCCTGCATTATGCTAACTGTTCTCTCTAAAGTTGTTTCTTTTTTCTACTTACTGTAATAATAAATCCTGTGTACTATTATATGTACTATGTTTTCTTATGTCTGTAAAATTACTTTCAGTCCTGCTAGAAATTAGCGCAATATAAATACAATTATTATTATTATCATTATAGTAAAGATAGATTGGAGACACATGAAATAAACTGCAATTAATAAAAACGGCCTTACTGAGTCTAATTGTGTCTCACTGAAACAAATGAGGGTACTTGTTTCCTAGCAGGGCGCCCAGATTTCTTACGTACGCTAACGTAGTGAAATCGCTTTGCACATCGCATTGCATGGCTTTTTGTGGCGTGAGATGTGAGATATGAGATGCGATCTCAGTAGTTAATATGGTAAAACACCACCACTCTCCACGTCACCCCGAAGCGTGGCGAGCGGTGGCGGAATGCGTCCTCCGACCTTTTCATACCCCTACTATCCACGTTGGCATGGAGTTGATTTTATATAGTGTGGTGAGCACACCCTCGCGTATCCACGTCGGCATGGAGTTAATTTTATATAGTGTGGCGAGCACACCCTCACGTACGCGTATGCTCGGTGGCTCGCTGCGCTCGCCACACTATATAAAGTCAACTCCACACCGACGTGGATAGTGGGGGTATGAAAAGGTCGGAGGATGCGTTCCGCCGCTTGCCACACTTCGGGGTGACGTGGAGAGTGGTGGCGTTTTAGGTGTTTTACCATGTGAACTACTGAGATCGCATATCTCACATCTCACGCCACAAAAAAGTGTCATGCGATGCGATGTGCGATGTGCGATGTGCGATGAGATTTCACTCAGGGTACAGTGAATAAATTAACTAAATTAACTACTGAGATCGCATCGCACACATCGCAAGGCACAAAAAGCCATGTGATGCGATGTGCGATGTGATTTCACTACGCAGAATAGCCCACTAAGCAAATAGCTTAGTGGGCGCCCTGCTAGGAAACAAGTACCCAATGATAGCTTGTACAGTTGCAACATTTTTCTTTACAGGTACATTATATAGAAAACAAATCAGCACGTATTATGGCGATCAGTATAATTTTATGTTAATGAGAATGGCGGTGCCACCATCATGGGGGTACTCTCCGGCCAGCAGTCCTGGGCCCAGACATGTTGACAGGGAAGGGGGAGGATAAATTCTACACGCAACTGCTGCTTCTGCCAGTGCTGCATGAAGGTGAAATGGGTTCTACCGCTGCCTGATCGCTCCCGCTGTACAAATGACGGTTGAAGGGGGCCTGGTCCTTCCACCCACCCATTTACCTCTACTGCCACAAGGTGAAGGGGACATCCGGTCTTCTGCATGTCTGCAGAGAGTGCATGGCTGCAGAGAGTGTGAGTTAAAAAAAATATTGGTGGAGTTGCCTGTTTTGTCAGACCTGGACCCACAATTTCTGCTAGCATCTCTGGATATTGGGAAAGCCCAAAGACCACAGGTACATGTATGATGTTACTATTTCCCACCATTGTGATAAAACTACAAGGTGGGGTACGTAAATAAAATCTTGAAAATAGCTGCAATAAAATAAAACTGTACATCTTCTAGGGAATAGTTACCATGTTGTACAAAATAAAGATATATTAATAGTGCAATAATCACCAAATCTATTATACCAGTGAGATTATAAGCAAAGACAACAAATAAATAGTGTCAATTAGCATACCAAGAGCCCTTGAAAGCAGTTTGCGTGCAGATGTCCAATTATTAGTATGTTGTATGCGGTCATCAATTTAAACAGCGGTATGTCGAGCTTACTGCTAATAATATGATAACAACATTTCTGAAAGTCAAATTAATTAGTATTTGTATACTAAGTAAATGTTTTTATGATGCACATAAATTTGTATTCTATCAGAAAAACATGTATTCAGAACTCTTTGCAGAGAACATATCATTTTCATGCTATGTTATGGAAATGCCTTGCAAAAATAATATACTGGAAGACTATTTTACATAAGGTCCTTGCAAACAATATGACATAATTGCATAGAACAGGGTGGATATCTGTTATAGCTTTGTTAAATGAATTAATTTTGACTGTTCTGTAATGCTAAGAGACACCACTGTTATTAAAGCCTAGCATTGCTTATGCAGTTTATGCAGAAAGTGACTATAACAGCATAATAATCATTACACTTCAGCATTGAAACACATTTCAAGGACCCTTCTAATACTAATTGACCCTGCCGATGTGTTAACTGTGCTTTTCATTGCTTTTTTGCCATTATTATGGATTACTGTATCATGTTTATTAACATAACTTCCTACCACTTGATTTATAGGGTCTCCCTGAGAATGATAAATAATTTATTGTTCATCTTAAAAGAGTACTATTTCCACATAATAATTACCACATTTTAGGCCTGATTCTGATAAGGTTGGTATTGCACAGCCATAGGGAAACTACATTCTATCATAATTTACAATATGAGTGATGAATCCGTAGACGAAACATGAGATCACCATTAAGACCATTGGTAGTGATAGTCATAGTCCCCAGCCAGTCTGATCATCAGAACCTATATGCATGGTCGAGAAAGTTTACATCCGATGACACAGACCCTGGGCTTAGCACATCTCTGATTCGTAGAACTGTCCTGGTTGCCGCCACCAGTCCACACCCCAGATGGGGAAACATGTCAATCATGCTGCAGCTAACGGAGACTGCAAGAAATTATGCAGCACCCATCCTACACACTTCCCACACCATCGGATTTTGTGTAAACCATCCATTTTCCATAGAAATCTGAATCAGGTCCTTTATTAAAGACATGCCTTGTTCATAATGCTCCAATTTAACTTGGTAACCCAATGAAGTTGAATATAGAGTATGTGCAATTCAATGTTTTTTAGTCTGTGAGCATTTCGACCACAGGGAAAAAGACACCATTGAAGTAGTAGCACATTGAGCTCCCTTATTTGTTAAACAGGTTTAGTTACAAATCCTAAAGGCCAACGTCTCTCTGTGTTTTATAATAAATGTATTGATTTTCTTTTATGCCATCAATATAGGATATCTGCACAGTTAACTATACTTGGGTGGATTATTTGGACAAATCAGCCCAATTTTGGAATCTACTCTTAAAATGATTGACAATCATTCAGGCATATAATGACACAGTTAAAAGTGGAAGCCCATGGTCACAGAATTGGACCTTTTACATGGGTATTTTCAGTTTCAGATAAGGTACATTTTAATATTTAGTATGCAAGACACACAAAAAACATATACAGTAGATTAATTCATCATGATAGTGTTAGTATTGCTCTATTTTAACAGCATAAGAACTAATAAATACATTGGAAAGCAGAGATGTGTAACTACAGTACCTCTGTATTTTGGTTTTGGATCTGGATTTATCTTTTTGTTTTAGTTTTGCAAAACAATCCTCTTGTGTTTTGATTTTAGATCTGTGTGATTTAATGCTAAAACAACTAAATTATGTAATATGATACATATTTTTAGTATTTTTAATCTCAAAACCTTAATTTCCAGGCCTTTCCAGTCAATTTTAATTGAAGAAAGGTTGGTTTAACAGCATAAGAAGATTTATAAGGGAGGAGGGGTGTAGTATAGCCCTCAGATCAGTCTCCTATATCCTTTATGCCTTGTTGGGAATCCCTGGCTATTAACATTACTCTTCAACCCTTGCTGGGATTCCTTGGCTACTAACATTGCTCTTTGATCATTCTGAAAAGGTGCCCACACAAATCAACAAATTATCTACATGCCCATGTGTGAGGCCTTAAAACTAGCTTAATAACTATCCAATTAACATGAATTTACCTGATCCGAGGCCGGATCCGAGGAGTTCGCCGGTTCCCGCCATATTTTCGTGTCCAAATTTAGGCTAAAACGTTATCAACCGCGTCGGATTCTCGCGAGACCTGGGGATATATAGTTCCCGGCGGTCCACGCCATTTTCCCGGCGGTCCGCGTCATTTCAGATAGCACGGATGTGTCCGTGCTGTCTGCTGAGGGGGGTGAGGGAGAAACCTGCTGGGTGGGGAGGGGTGATAAGAGTGGGGCTGCTAGTGCTACAGAGGGGGCTGCATTATTTTAATTAAATAAAAAAATTCAAAGCAAAAAAAATATTCTATTTTTAATTACTGCTGCCAGTGCCAAGTATAAGTCCAGGGGTGCTGCATCAGTCCAGGGGTGCCCGCATGTGTACTGTATCCATCCTGGGGTGCCCACATGTGTGCTGTATTTGTCCAGGGGTGCCCGCATGTGTGCTGTATTTGTCCAGGGGTGCCCACATGTGTGATGTATCAGTCCAGGGGTGCCCACATGTGTACTGTATCCATACAGGGGTGCCCACATGTGTGCTGTATTTGTCTTGGGGTGCCCACATGTGTGCTGTATCAGTCCAGGGGTGCCCGCATGTGTACTGTATCCATCCAGGGTTTCCCACATGTGTGCTGTATTTGTCCA
This sequence comes from Crinia signifera, assembly GCF_055691185.1. Lineage (NCBI taxonomy): Eukaryota > Metazoa > Chordata > Amphibia > Anura > Myobatrachidae > Crinia > Crinia signifera. The sequence goes on from NC_139218.1 coordinate 235,444,902, forward strand.
GGGGTGCCCGCATGTGTGCCGTATAATTCTATGGGTGCCCCCATGTGTCCCGTATTAGTCCAGGGGTGCCCGCATGTGTGCCATATGATTTCATCGGTGCCCCCCATGTGTCCTGTATCAGTCCTGGGGTGCCCGCATATGTGCCGTATAATTCCTGGGGTGCCCCCTTGTGTCCCATATCAGACCAAGGGTGTTTTTTTTTATTTTTTACTGCAAGGGCTGTTAAATGCGCTGGGGGTGAGCCAAGAGTGCTGTTTAATTCATGGGGTGTTGCCAAGTCTGCCGTATAATTCCAGGTGTGCTGCTCTTTTTTATAATTAAAAGAATACAAATTTTTATTTTTGCTGCAGGAATTTGTCTGCCTTATAATTCCATGCGTGCCAACATGTGTGCCGGGTCAGACCTATTTCGACAACAACCACTTGTTCAAAGAGTTAAGGCCCATACACACTAGAAGATTTTAATTTCAAAAGACTTTGCCAAAATCTGTGAAAGATATATCTGTCACCAAAGTAGTGCGTACACACTGAGCTATTTTCCCCTAAGAGCAAGAGATTTTCAGGAGGCGAAAGACTTTGCTAAAATCTTTCATTATGGCTATTTACATAAAGGGTGGGAGCAGGGCCCATTTTATTCAGAGCATTTCTGTTCTTGGGGCCTGATTCAGAATTAATTGCTGAGCTGCATATATTTGAAGCCCAGCGATCAGATAAACACCACCCCACCCGGGGCAAAATACCACCCATGTGCACAGCTGCAATTTATTTTGCAGCCATGCACGTAGGTAGAAACCATTCACCATCAAATGATTTTTCCCCCTGTTCGCAGCGCCGAGAAAGCCAGGACTGATTAGCACTGTGATGGCCGTGGGGCGGACAAAGGGCGCTGATGACTCCCTAATGCAGGGGTGGGGAACTTTTTTGGGGCCAAGGGCCAATTGTATGGTGGAAAAATCCTTCGGGGGCCATATGTAAAAATTTCTCTCACAAATTGTCCTGCTGCAGCCGTCCCACGCTCCGGCAGCTGCACCTGAATAGGACTGACAGTCTCCAGCTGCTGTTTATTAAGAGGAATCTCGCAAGAACTACCGACCTCTCACAAGAAGTACCCTGTACTTGACTCCCGGCAAAGCCGCTGGGTGGGTAGGAGGGCCACTCAGACCGGCTACGGGGGCCGCATACGGCCCCCGGGCCTGAGGTTCCCCACCACTGCCCTAATGGCTGAGGAACACCTATATTTTCTGGCAAACTCCCAGAAAATGGCAGTAGCCTGCCCCAAAACGGACAACGGCTGTCAATCAGACGTTTGTCAGTAGCCAATTATTACTGGCTAAAAAATAAACATTGGTGGGCAGGGGTACCCAGGGCCGGTGCCACCACTAGGCAGCATAAGGTATTTGCCTAGGGCACCGGCCACTGAAGGGCAGCACTTGGGAGCAAACCCCCCCCCCTCAATCGAGGTGAGTGGTGCCAGACGCAACTCTTCCCCCACCCCCGTGAAGCGACTCGGTGGCTGCCCACCCCTCCCTGTGGCGTAACTCGGTGACCCTCCCCGCATAACCCGCCACCCCCATAGACCGACGCAGCGGCCCTCGCTGCATCACCCGCCGTCCCCCATGGAGCGATGCGGTAGCAGCATCACCACCACCCCGTGGAGCATCACAAACCTGCTTGCACCGGCCCTGTGGGTACCAGTAATAAAAATAAACATTGGTGGGCAGGGGTACCAGTAATATATACATTGCTGGCATGGGCTAGCAATGTATATATTACTGGCTAATATAAATAAACATTGGTGGGCAGGGGTACCAGTAATATATACATTGCTGGCATGGGCCAGCAATGTATATATTACTGGCTAATATAGACATTGGTGTCAGTGTTATATATTTGGGTGCTGCTGTGGGGGAGCTGGACAGGCTGCTGAACGGAAGAGCCGGCTCCCTGCTCTGTGTGACAGTGACACTGACACCCTGCGCCCGGCGATCTCCACATTCCCCCATGTGGCGGCGGCGGACAGACAACCTGCGCCAGGCAGACTCCAGTCCCGACTCCCTGCACCGTTAAACGTAAATATACAGCAGGGGGACAGAGCAGAGGGAGGGAGAAGGGGAGGCAACGGGGCGGTCCGCCGGGCTGAAAGTGGCTAATCTTTCAGCCCGGCGGCCGTGGCAGCGTACACACCTAGCGATGATGGATGGAAATCCATCCATCATCTCTAGACATGCTGGTAAAACCAGCCGACAAGAGACTTTGCTAGCGATGATGCGGGAGCGCGCATCATCGCTAGTCGGCAATCTCTTGTGCATACACACTGGGCGATTTTCAGGTGAAAATCTGTGAAAACGCCTTTTTTCACTGATTTTCAGGTGAAAATCGTCAAGTGTGTATGGGCCTTTATACTCCTGTACCAATATCTTCCAATAGGAGCGGGTAGATGTAATATCCCTGTTTCCCTATTTAAAGAGAGTGCATCCAAGCTTAACAGTATTGGGTATCAACATACACCAAATTAAACATTTCCCTTTGCTTCCCTATTTGGGTCAAATTAGTAACCAATGGGAGTACCAATATCGGACCTAGTTAAAGGATTGTAGATCCCATAAACCCTAGATCCTTAACAAAATAGGCCTATCTATATGTTACTATGAGTTGTAGCCTTTTAGTTATAATTATGGTTTTTATATATCTGTGTATCAACTATTTAGCCGGATTTGAAGAATGGGAATAGGGAGAGGGGGGGGGGGGGATTGGAGGGGGGGGGGGGTGTTTTAAGGTTCATTCTCAAAATTATCCTAGAGTAGGCTTTAATTTCACCTTTGAGGTACCATATCTTAATTACCTTGAGCCCGAACTCCTACTTCAGAGTCCCTTTTCTTTACCTTTCCCCTATTTTTTTTTTTCAATCGATCGGCAGGTTATGGTATATTAACCATGGGGACCAGGTTTCTTTAAAAATTTCCATTTTCTCTTCCACCATACTAGAAAGATGTTCCATATGGTACAAATGCCAAATCATTTCCTTTATTGCTATTTCGGCTGGTGCCTTTTCCGTCTTCCAATTAACCGCTATTTTTATTTTTACCGCACTCAACACATGCCAGATGAACTTTTGTATAGGATATCTCACCCCTGGTGTATTCATGGGGAACAACATATACTCGGGTGCCTTTGGGTGTCTAATACCCACAACTTGATAAATCAAGTCTGTGTGTATTCCATTGTTTGCATCCTGACACATTTGTAGTTCTGTTGCCAGTGGTTTGATGACAGTTGGGCTGCCGGTATCGGTATACTACTGCCAGCATCCTGCCTACCAGTATGATGATAGCATCCCGTCTGTTATACACTTCAAGTGTTCTGTGACCCCCACCATGTTCCCAGTCTCACAGCCAGAAGGCAGCACAGAGTATTTCCAGTGCAGTGTATTAGCACAAAAGCTAGTCAGTACACAATGGCCCTTATTCTGATCGGTGCGGCCGGATCCGATTATGCGGCCAGGACCGTGCGTGCGAAACCCCACCTTCCATATGGATCGCCAACTCCGTCCGTACGCGGTAAGAAGCTGGCCGAACGGACCGCACGTGTATTTTTTACGGAATACGCCTCCTCCATCTAAGGGAACCTCCCCCATCATTCGATGGCCGCAACCTCAGACCACACGGACATTTTTCCGTGCAAAAGCAGGGATCTGGGCGGGCAGCTGACATCCGGCGATGTCATATGTCCGCCCCCTACACGTGCGTCACGGCCGCATTACCATACGTACGCCCAGCGTTTGCATGGGAACGCCCATGAAACGCGGGGCGTATGCATATGGTAATGAGCCCAAATAGCCCTTCACGCCCCTCTCCGGAGTGTTCACATATCATGCGGGATTTGGCCGTACCCCCCGCTCGCACATGCGTCACAGCACAGAAGCTTTTTAGTGTACAGAAGCTGCATAGTTATGTTTGTAAGAAACATATATACATGAGCTACCCCATACTGAGCTTTAGCAAACAAAAAAGTGCAGAGAATTTTGCAACCCTGAGGTATGCTATGGAAATGCAATTAGAGTTTGAATGATTATGGAAGTAACATTAGATCCAGCATACCCATGCCAAATGATATAGAAAGTGCCATGTGTACTCTATTATACATGAAATTATAACAACTAAAGACTTGTTTACAGCTGGTGTCTACCAATTGGTTGACCAAAAATATGGTCGACATGAAGTGGATTGACATGTTATAAGTCGGCTGGGTTAAAAGGTTGACAGGATCAAAAGGTCAACATGTAGATGGTACAACAGGTTAATACTCAAAAAGGTCTATATGGGAATGGTCAACACAAAAAAGTAGACATACTGTTATTTTTTGTGTGTTATTTTGATTAACCACATTTAAGCCAAATTAGTTACTATGTAACTATTCCCAGACATGGGGCCTTATTTTGGTTCACTCTTTCTGACAAAATCCTTCTTAGATGGACAAAACCATGTGCACTGCAGGTGGGGCAGATGTAACATGTGCAGAGAGAATTAGATTTGGGTGGGGTTTTACTTCAAAGTGAGATCTATATTGCAGTGTAAAAATAAAGCAGTCAGTATTTACCCTGCACAGAAACAAAATAACTCACCCAAATCTAATTCTCTCTGCACATTTTACATCTGCCCCCCTGCAGTGCACATGGTTTTGTCCATCTAAGAAGGATTTTGTCAGAAAGAGTGAACCAAAATAAGGCCCATAGTCTAAATGCATGGTGAATAATGAAGAGGTTGAAAAAAAAAACTTTTGCCAACCATACAGTATGTGTGGCAACTATTGTCCTGTCAACCATTTCAACCTGTTAACCTTTTGAAACTGATTACCTTAAGCACTGTTGACCTTTTACATGTCAACCTAATAACTATGCGGTCCTTTTGTACCTGTTGACGTAATGCAAGTTGACAATATGGTGTTGACCTATTGGCTGTCATCCTATAATCTGGAACTCATTAACAGCACTATAAACAGCATACCAAGATGGAGCTTAAATTAAACATAAATTAAAACATTTTTTATATAACATGAAATTGAGCTAATGCAACAATATCAGTGAATACACAGTCAATATGAAGACAGTTTCTCACAGTTATTGTCTGTCAAATAGATGATGAAGAGATCACTGCAGTGATGTTGCAGAACTTGCCGTTTGAGTTTGTTCCCTTAGTTGTGGCATTGGAAGCAAACACAGCAAAGCTAACCAGACACAATCAGAGCAAACTTATTACAGTTTCAAGAATTGATGCCCTGTGGCAAATGCTACTATTGTCACTAGATAGATCACAAAGCTTTTGAAAGTAAGCAATAGTATATGGTTTACAATGCTTATCAAAGGAAAACCTTTCACAATTAAAGAGACTCTAGTGGGGCCTACACACGTATCGATTCCTGGGCATTTTCTAAGTGATCTCACTAGATAGCTTAGAAACTGACCCTACAGTATATGATTCCTTGTGTAGGGGTATATCGATAGCGATGCGTGGCCCTGCATTTCCCTATCCCCCCCCCCCCGGTGATTAATATCCAGCAGGGTGTATAAATCGATAATCACCATTGATAGGCCCTGACAGATCACTGTGTGCTGAGTGTTCTGAGTGATTTAGCATCGCTCAGAAAGCTCATCTCCCCATGTGTAGGCCCCCATAGGACATGCTTCATATACCAGAGATGGGTACAAATCTTATCAGTTTTCATAGAACAGAAAGGTCATAGAGATAATTTCAGTAAAGGAAAGTGCATTTTATGAGACAGAAAAATACAGTAATTACTACAGGAAATTGCTCTAGGTTAATCTACAGCAGTGGTCCTCAATCTCAGTTCTCAAGACCCCCAACAGGTCACATTTTCCAGGTCTCCACACAGAATCGCAAATGAAGTAATTAGCTCCACTTTTTAAAATGTGTCACTGTATAATAAGTGCACCTGTGCACCTGCAGGGTGACCTGGAAAACATAAGAAAAAGGTAGGTGTACAGCACTAGGTTTAATCTGAAGAATATACACTACCACAGGTGAATATTTATAACATTTATTAATAAAAATATAATTCAATGCGAGCTCTCATAATTCATGAACAATAAAAATACATTAAAAACAATAGATATATTCGGACAGAGGCTCTCTGATGTAAATAGCCTCCACAATATTTTGCACCAGCACATTATATTTACCAGAGGGAGACGGGGGGAAGTGGAATGTCTCCTTAAAGGTGTAGCTGCATATGTTATGTCCCAATCTGGATAAATGCCCAGTAAGTCCAGGTGATCAAAGCAGGTTTGTTATGGCAGTCCTTTTGGTATAAACATACCTGGCATGACACTGCTGATAGCTGCTGAAATGGAAAGGTCCTGGGAACAATGGTAGAACTGGTCCGGAATAAAGTGAAGGATATAGGGCCTTATTTTGGTTCATTCTTTCTGACAAAATCCTTCTTAGATGGACAAAACCATGTGCACTGCAGGGGGGGCAGATGTAATATGTGCAGAGAGAATTAGATTTGGGTGAGTAATTTTTTTTCTGTGCAGGGAAAATACTGACTGCTTTATTTTTATACTGCAATATAGATCTCACTTTGAAGTAAAACCCCACCCAAATCTAATTCTCTCTGCACAAGTAACACCTGCCCCACCTGCAGTGCACATGGTTTTGTCCTTCTAAGAAGGATTTTGTCAGAAAGAATGAACCAAAATAAGTCCCATAGTGCAGTCCTGGTATTGTGCAAACGGCAGTAAGGTGCAGTGGAGAGATACTGGATGCTGCTCAACGCGTTTCGACGCTAGCTCGCGTCTTCATCAGGAGCTTTACCTGGAAAACATGAATTAGAAAGATTTGTTTACTTTGGATACAAAAGTACTTTGAGAGGTGTACAGTCAGAAAACCTAGACATCAGCTGTTTCCAAAATCAACCAACAGAACTTCAAAACCACTTGAAATAGTACATATAGACAGGGCTATTGTGCGCCGGAACGCTGTTCCTGAAGCTCTTCTGCAAAATTACATGATCAGGAACAGCGTTCCAGGACCTCTGCGACCTGTCCTGCTGTCTGTCTCCTCTTTCGCCAGGCTAAGTGACGTGACTGGCAGAGCCAGCCCGTGAACTTTGATTGGCTGATGACCCAGTTACAGGGACACAGTGAGGGGAAGAAGAGAGGTGTGATGCGCTCCATCCCATCCAAAGGAAAGCGGCAGCGACGGCGGATGAGACAGACAGCAGGGGTACACCGGACTCTACTCTCCCTGACAGCAACAGCAGACACACCCCCATTATCATTGGCCGCACCCCATGTGGCATGTGGCTACACCCACAGCACCAATGAGTATTTTTTTAGACTTGCACCAATGGCTGGGAGGCATTGTTTATCTGGTACTGCAGATACCTGCCCCTTTGGTAGCTCCACCCACATCATTGCCCAATTCTGCCCCACCCACAGTTCCTGAACCTATTTTCCTACAAAAATAGCACTGCATATAGATGTGTGTTGCCCATTGGTAGTAAAATCTGTTCTTAAATACAGATATTGTGTGATATTAACAGATAACTTCACATGGAGGACACGTGTGTACTTCATCAGAGAAAAATCTGAAGTGGCAAAAGAATGCATATTACTAGAAACTTGTAGAAAATAAGGGCACAAACTCAAAACACAGAAACTATAGACTAGTGTAGAGAGCAAGCTGCATGCTGAGGGTGCAGGTCTGGGGAAGCAGTATTGGATGGAAGCTATGTCTACAGCAGTTTATCTCAAAAAACATTGTCCCACAGTTGCTCCAACACAATGCCTGAAGTATGGCCAAAGAGACGCCAAGTGTAAAGCATCTCAAAGGTTTAGGAAGTATTGCCTATAATCATATACCAAAGGAAAGATGTAGCTGGATTCAAAATTATGAAGTGCATCATGCTTGGCAAATCCTATAAAGCAAAGGCTTTATACCAGAAGTAAGTCAGGTCTAGATATGATCAGGGCTTAAAGTGGTCATACAGAGATGGGGGTACTAATTTCTAAATGCCACCTAATTACCCCCTTTCCTTCCCCCCATTAGGCAGAGACAGGGCCAGTGGTAAGGCATCCCCCTGCAAACTAGAATGATTTTCTTTGAGAATTACTGTGCAGGGCCAATGTAGAGGTTAAAATGTTATACTTCACCAGTTCCACCCCATTCAGTGTGCAGTATTATGTTAGATCACTCACACTGTGCTGAGCGGAAATGGAGATATCCGCTCAGCACAGTGTGAGTGATCTAACATAATACTGCACACTGTTCCGGGTCACGTGACATAAATAATAGGTCATGTGACCAAATGTAAAATTGGTCAAATCCAATCAAACACCTTATTTATGTATAATTTTATGTTTTATTTTTATTTTTTAAGTTTTATGTCTGCCTTCTATTTTCTTAATAAAATTATGCTTTGTACAAATAGATTCTATGTTAAAATTTTAAAAATTTCACAGCGTGCAGGTAAAACAGCTGACAGCTGTACCAATTAGCGGCCATATTGGCCTGGGCATAAATATAGGGATACAACCAAGGGAGCAACACCTTTGAAAAAGCTGTGAGTCCCCAAGCGAAAGACTTCAGGCACAGGCACCCCATCCTCCCACTTTGTGGATTACAAATATTCTATCCCTGAACCAGGACTTTTGATAACCATCGCAAGCATCAACAACTGCTGTGCGCCAATCAAGGACTCAAAGTCATTGGCACCACTCCAAGGGACTATCCATTTCATCTGCTACCAGTGCAGGACTCTTTTCCCTCTAATCGTGAGTGGTTCACAGAATTGTCCATATCAATGGTATACATCAATTGAAACAGGATCCTTAATAAGAGGAACTTTTCCCAGGGGTGCCCATCCCAGTATCCAATCATGCTAATATTTTAATCATTTACACTAACCGTTTTTTAATTGTAATTCTTTTATTATGTATATTATGTTCACAGTGTCATATTAAATCTTAGATGTTTATAAACCATTAATCCAACACGCTGTGTAGTAATTGGTTCAGCAGCTTTTTTTCTCTTGTGGTCTTTTTGGGGATTGACAACCCCCCTATATAGCTGCTGCTACATTTGAGTAAGGAGCCCAAGGGTAGCGCCCGTTAAACTGTCCTAGTGACAGTAAACGTCCACCACTGGTTAAGTAACTGAGCTGTTCATAGTTTCAGCTATCCGCTGGTATATGCTCATATAGCTCTCCAGTATCAAACCTACAAACACATTATTTCCAACAGCAATTATGTGGGAGTGGATTTACTGATCCCTTTACATATTATTGTATACATTACTGTGCTGTACTTTCCACTCTGTCTACATACTGTGTGGTATGATTTTAACTCTGTTATTTACACAAAAAAATATGTTTTACTGTTTCTTCTTGCTTACATTTCGCTGTGAAATAAATTATAGTTCACTGTTAACATGAACAAAAGTGGATACTCCTAAAAATGATGATTTAACTTTAGTGTTTCAACATCAAACCTGTGTTCGCCATGCTTCGGGCACAGGGCCTGACTCTGGTTGACTCAGTAAGCTGCGAAGTTCAGATTGCCCAACTTACCGAAACACCAGCTGAATAATCATTGATAGGAATCAAAAAAATTATATAATGTTTGCAATCCAAAATCTGAAATGCAGATTTAAAATATGAATTCCAAACCACAGGAAGATCCAAACAGTTTTGATTCAGTTCAGGTCCACAGAATTTGGATGGTTTTGGATTCCTGGAGACCCAAACTGCACATCTCTACTGTATAGCATAATAATATCTAGCATTATAAGAGGATCATTAACTTGAGTTTTGCTAATTTTTTCTTATTTCATACTAAAAAGACAAAAAGCAAAAATATAAACAAAACCTGAAACTTCTTTTACTATTCTTAGGCCAATAAATACAATAGAGACAATATATTATCTTTTGATTTCATCACTTATGTTACTCTTAAGGGGCCTACACATGTGTCGACTGCAATGACCAATCTGAGCGATGCTACTGTATATTGCTCAGATCGCTCAGCACACAGCGCTGCACAGCGATGTGTCAGCAATGTTTGCTAAGCGATCTGCCAGGGCCAGTGTACTCCGGTGAGAACACTGGCCCTGACCAGGCTGAATCAGTTCTGGATTAGTGCCTGGAAGTAGATTAAATGCATAAGGAAGTCTTTGTACGGTAGAGTTGGAATAAACCAAATTTTAAGTATATGTGTCAGTTCTTTGTTGTATATACCGCTACTACTTGCAGGCACTAATCGGGAGCTGATTCAGCCTTTTATAAAACTCTTGAATATCCCTTCATTTACAAGGCGTTTATTATGCTATATTGTTGTTGTTTTTATATGTACTGATTTTTTGGTACTTATTTCCTAGCACGGCGCCTGTCGGGTTGATCGCATGCCTTAAGTTTAAGGTACTTTAGGCATGCGATGGACGCGATGGACCCGATTTTATGTCAATCACCAGTGTATTTGCCGGTGAAAGACAAAATCGCGGTGATCGGGTCCATCGCGGCCCATTATAATGGGCCGCGATGTGACCGACGCGATCAACGTGATTTTCCCATAGAAAATAATGTTAATTAATTCTTAAAGTTAAAATCGGGTTGATCAACCCGATTTTACATAGGGAACAATGGAAAATGGGCCAATATGGCCAATTTCCCATTGTATATGGTTACAAAGTATGGTTAATGCCCCCCCATTGTTAACGCCACCCCACTATTGACGCCAACCCGAAGCGTGGTGAGCGCAGCAAGCCCGCAAGGGGCGGCGGTACGCGTCCTCCGACCTTTTCATACCCCACTATCCACGTCAGGGTGGAGTTGATTTTATTTAGTGTGGCGAGCACAGCGAGCCACCGAGCCCAAAGCGTGGCGAGCCCCGCGAGGGGACGCGTATACCTGTGAAGGTATGCGCGTCCCCTCGCTGCGCTCGCCACACTATATGAAGTCAACTCCACGCCGACGTGGATAGTGGGGGGATGAAACGGGCTCGCTGCGGGTTGGCGTCAATAGTGGGGTGGCGTTAACAATGGAGGGCCATTTCAACCATCAGGGGGGTTGCTATTAAAATGGGGGGTTTTGGGGCTTTTTACATTGAAATCAATGTAAAATCGGGTCTCAGGGACCATTTTACATTGATTCCAATGTAAAAATCGGGTCGATCGCGTCGGTCGCATCGCATGCGATTTGGTTGGCGTGCGATGCGATCGACGTGATTTTTCCGACCCGATCAATACAATCAAAATCGCGGGCGCCGTGCTAGGAAATAAGGATTTTCGTTTATTACATTAAAAATATAATAATCAAATTTCTCCAGGTGTGTGGTGCTCTCTTTTCATTCACTCATATATGTATATATGGACATAGATCCTCATTTAACCGTATAGTTGTGAATATTTCCCATTTTACTATTATTGGCAATCTCCAGAATTGCATCTGGGAGCGGCCGTAGTTTTCATTATTAAAGAAATACCTTGAGTATTTGTATATATATAGATTGAATGGTGGAGGAATCTCTCAATTTTCACACCTGATTGTTTTATTGTTTTATATATATATATATATATTGCTATATGTTGCTCTTTTGTGAGACTCAGGACGCCATGATTAAGGGCTTAGTTAGGTCCGAAACGTCGGCTTATCTGTTGTTGGCTATGGAATAAAAAAAGCATTGCCTTAATTGCTGCTTGGTGAGTGCCCTGATTCTGTGGGATTTTGAATTTGGACCATAAGCTTTGCTTGTGAGACTGGCGGGAGCACCTCCGGATGAAAGTACACCAAACCGTAAGTGCTGTCAATAGCCGCCGGCTGCTGTGTGCTTTATGTGGGGAGGTTTTTCAGATGCCGCTGCCACCTTGTAACATAAGATGAAGACACCATAGGGTGATAAGCTTGATATAGGCTAATGCTGCGGATTCATGTACTGAATAAAGGAGTAAAGTGCCTAACTCGGTGTGGATATAGCAAAAACCAGAGAAAGCAGCATAAGTAGCTAGTGGGTAATAGGAGTGATATATTGTACCATAAGGAAAAGAAACTATCATTGCTAGAGACAAGGCGGGTGCGGGGTATCTGTTTGGGATAAATTTAATGTGAAAAATCATGGCCGAGGGTAATACCGGGACTTAGGTGTACACAAAAATAGAGATCCACATATATATAGAGAAGATAACAGAAAAATTCATCAATAAAAATAAATATAAATAAAAATAAAATAAAAATAAAAAAATCAATAATTTTTTTTTTAGAAAAACTCAAAATTTACATATGTACAATATGGCTAATATAGTAAGCAGACCTTGAACCAGAGCTGTTCTCTTTTTTTTGGAGACCTTCACTCTGTTGGCGTATTCCTTAACAAAAATCCCAGTGGGGATCGAAACGTTGAAACTTTACTTTGGTCCTACAGCAAACCCTTGGTATGTGACTGCTTTTTTTTTTCTAAATAAAATACAAGTTTTTTTCATAATATTGGAGAGTGCTCTTTGTCCCCCCCAGGGACTGTTTGGGTACATGATAGGCACACCCAGGTGTGACCTTAAGGGCACCCCGTTTATTTCCTTTGATGTGTGCAAGTGCAGGTACACCCACTTCTATATATATATATATATATATATATATATATATATATATATATATATATATAATTTAGAGCAGGGGTCCGGCACTCCACTTAAGCAAACACACAACTACCACGGTGCCATCCACATCAACTAAATAAGTCCAGGTGTACCCAGTGGTACACGGGCGGCACTCAGTGGATTTCTCAAATAGCCATAAAGAACTGCAGACCACTCCACAGTTTAAGGTGCGACGTTTCGATAATTTAATATCGTTTTCAAGGACACAGAATATACAAAACACACTTACCTACAGTATATAGGAAGAGAGAGACACCCATGTGAACGCCAGTTGCGTCGCCCGGCCCGTGCTGCTGCTGCGCTGAAGACGTGACGTTATCCACTGTCGTTCCGCCCAGCCCGCTGCCCCCGTTACCAGGGAGACGCGCTGATGCTAAAAAAGATAAACAAGAAAGTGAGAGAGGATCGGACACATCCAATGCACATCATGTGGTTAGCTCCCTTCACACAAAAGAGGGTATGCAATCACACAAGAGGCATAATGTTAAATGAATTAAAGAGAGAGAGACAGGCATCAATAAGCATAATGAACAAAATAATGAAGATATACTATGCCGTATAACACACGATCATGTGTCTATATAGCAGACACAAAATAATTAAAGAAAACAGCCCAATGACAGATATTCATTAAGTCCTGCAGGATGAATGGTATTCAATCTGAATATCCATCTTGCTTCAAGCTGGAGCAGTTTCTTGTCACGGTCGCCACCACGGATATTAGTAGGGATTTGATCTATCATTTTGTACTTCAAAGTCGGGAGTGGATGATTGTAATCCTTAAAGTGGCAGGCTACTGGCTGATCTGTGTTGCCCCATCCAGAGCTGATTTGATAGCCGAGCGGTGAGCCGCCATCCGCTCTTTGAAGGTTCTTGTAGTTTTCCCTACATATAACAGCCCACAAGGGCATCGGATAATAAATACAATGTAGCGACTGGAACAAGTCAATACTTGTTTAATTTTGAAAACTTGTCCTGAATGAGGATGGACAAAATAATTGCCAATCTCAAGGTATCCACAGGTTACACATCCAGTGCACCTGTAGTTGCCTGGCTTACGTGACAGGAAGCTGTAATAAACAATTAAGATCACAGGGCTTTCTACTGTAACATATGTAATGTCCATGGCTAAGTTTTTTCTCCTAACTTAATATAGCACCTTCACTGTTGTTTTTGTTTTATACACAGAATGCAGTATTTTCTTTTGTATGTAGAACTGTTTCTATGTCTATTTTCTAAAACTTTTTTTACATTTGTTCAAAGCTATCAAAAAGTGTTATCGGCATATAAATACAGATTAATTTTTGAGAATTAATATTTAATTTATCAGAGATGTGATATTACCGTATCATACCAATATAATAGACAAGGAGCTGGACTGTTCCTTGCAATGGAAAATGGGACGTTTACTGAGCATTGTGTGTCTAAATGGTTAATTGTATTTTTGGCTTACTATTGATTTCTTAACACCTCTTATAGTAAGTAGTTGCTCACTGACCATTTTACTCATCTCTCATTCTACATCATTTTCACCCTGGTACTTTGTAATTGGGTCACCAATTTAACACACATTAATACTATTCCTAGAATAAGCATAACAAAAGTATAAAAGCCTCTGGCGGCTTTCTAAAACTATCAGAGTATCGATTGTGAGGACTAATGGTATTAAAAGATTTTCTAAATATCATCTGCTTAAAAGGGAGTTATGGTTTAGAACATAATGGAATTTAAGTCACTCCTGAGTCTATAATAATTGCATTGGTATTTACTTACCAAAACCGGAAAGCATCCTACATTATGTATACAATAACTGACCATTTTGTATTGTATGTACAAAGCACTAAGATCTACTGAATGTGCACAGTAATATTCTATATATGCAATGATAAACTGTATATTTGCATTTAAAAAACACAAGACACAAAATAGAACAGAAAATGAAGTGTTTGGGTGAAATGTATACAGTGAAACTAGATTTATTCTACAGTGAAACTGGTGGAGGGTTATTGCATGAGTTCACTTTCAGGTCTAAGTACAATAAAGTAGTGCATTTATAGTAGTGGGCAAGCAGATGTAATCCAGGTTGAACACAATGCAAGTCCATAGAGTAATATAGGTTGACCACAAATTTTCTGGCATCTGATGGTCCGGCACCTCTTTTAATCCAAAAACACCAGATGCCAGGGGGAAATAAGTATTCAGTGGGGTGTAGGTTGTGCGAAGGCTTAAAGCAGTGTTTTTCAACCACTGTGCCGTGGCACACTAGTGTGCCTTGAGCTGTTCTCAAGTGTGCCTCCAGATCTAGAGATGCCCAACCTAGTTTACAGCCACCACCAGTTCAAGTGTTATCTTTTTTACATTTAAAGGGCCAATGTATTTTATTTGTGTTACCTGTGGGGCCAGTGTGATTGTTTTTTATATGGGGAACAATAGGTTTCGTTTTTTCCTGTGGGGGCCAATGTGTTTTGCTTTCATTGTGAGCCTTGGCAATTTTAAAATCTTATTTAGTGTGCCGCAAGGTAAAAAGGTTGAAAATCACTGGATTAAAGGGTCAGTAGGAGAATTTAGGGCCAGATGCACTAAGCTTCAACCCAGCCAATCAGCTCCTAACAGACTATGTTTGAAAAATGTCAGACAGGAGCTGATTGGTTGGTTGTTTATCACTCTCCATTTTATCACTTTTTTGAAGCTTAGTGCATCTGGTCCTTAGTGAGTTATCTGGTGGGGAGAGGGTCAACTTTGATGGGGGTCAAGCTGCATGGTGGAAGATGAGCAGCTTCCCAGGACTAGAGTGTAGTCCACATATAGCAGAGCACAACACTAACTGCACCTTTAATCTAGTTTTTAATACCTGCATGTGTCTGCCTGTCCCAGGGGATAAGCACTTTGAATCACAGTCGCTGCACCAAGGACACAGCAGTCGGCATCCCCATCCTGTGTTTGCCTAGACGCAGCAGTCAGGATTAAATATTAAAGGTGCAGTTATGGCAGTGTACCCATCCCCCACCTCCAGCACAATATGTGGTGCGCGCTTCAGCCCTTGGGGAGCAACAACCACTGGTCATAATGTTGACATTTATCATGTTAACATGAGAATGTTAAAATAATGTAAATATTTACCATGTCGACAGTCATCATGTAGGCACTGATTTAATGCTTTTACTAACCATCTGCATTAGAATTAAGATTAATAATCATAGTATACAGTTGATCGGCATCCTACAGGATAAACCTTAAATAACAGTATTGGGTACCCACAATTACAGCCTCACTCTTAAGGGTTATATTTATAAAGATAGATTTCCATAGATTTTTATAAAAGGACATTTTATGAAAATTGATCTAAATCAATGTTGTATTTACAGAGCTAAAACACACATTTACTTACAGGATTTAAATATTATTGAAAATTATAGTAAATGTGTGATTTAGCACTGGTAAGACAGCATTGCTTAAGATTAATTTTAAATAACTATTAAAAACAATTTTAAGGAAATATACTCCCTGAACTTTCAGTAGATGGTGACAGGGCCTCCATTAGGGGGGTGCTATGGGGACAGCTGTCCCGGGCCTGGCTTGTCTGTCCCTACATGGTCACCAGCACCCCCCTTCACTATACAGTGGTGCCCGCAGCCCCTGTGGGGGTTTGTCTGGTCGCAGCCTGATGCACTGTCACAGCCCTCTGGCCAGAGCCTCTGTCTGCAGGACAGGCAGGAGCCCCCACCCTGCAATGTGAATGACCTCACGCAGCGCGCAACAGATTTGTGTGAGGAGCCGGTGCAGTCAGATTTGTGTAAGGAGCTGTGCAGCAGGAAACTGCCGCTCCCCCCTCCTCTCCCCGCGGTAAAGGCTATGGTAACGAAGTTATTATTGTAATACACACCAGGGACTAGGAGAGGGGAGTAGCGAGGGGGAGGGGGGCTTGGGGCATCTCTGGGCTGCTGCTGTTTGTTTGTGTGTGTGTATGTGTGTAGCCTGCAGGCTCAAGCAGCAGGCCTGTTATAAATATTAAGGGTGGATATACTAAGGTAAAAATGCTGTAAAACCCCCGTTTTCATGGGATTTAACACATTTTTAAATGTACCAAAGCCCGGCAGCCCTGTCTTTACCGGTGGAGATACCCTATAAAAGCCTATGGCACAGACACCGACCCCACTAGTCCCGTCCCGACAGTCCCGTCCTCCATTAAACTCCTCCTCCCCCTAGCAACATGTCACAGCCGTATGTCCTACACTGCAGGAGAAGGAGGAGGCGCCAGGGACAGCCGCTGAGCTGGGGATGTGATGGGGACCCCCCCGCACACCACATCACAGGTATCATGGGGGGCCTCCGTCACCGTATTGCGATGCTAGGCGCATATGCATATGTTAATACATATGCGCTAGCATCGCTGCAGCGGCGCGGTGAGGGGCGGTGATGTAGAGTATTTTTATACATCCCGCCCTAAGTGAGCCCTATTGTTTTCAGGTAGTCCCTTAAAATTTGTTACAGCCTTGCTGCTTGAGACTAAGTAAAATAGTTTTTGTAACAATAGGGGGTTGGGTAAAGGGACTGCCTATTTTGGCACTCCCGAGCCCCACAATTTCTGGTGGCGGTCCTGTATGGTGTTACCCAGTAGATCCAATCCCATTCCCCCCACGTATATATCATCGGCCATATGTGGTGAAGGACTCCTGGGTCATAAACCTGGAAGTACTGTGATCACATAGGACAACACTTTTCGGGGGAGCTGTTCTTTACAATAGTAATCATATTTCTAGGTACATAACGCTGGTATATACCTGATAGATGGCAGAATTTATCACATCACTAATGTCTTTAGTCTTACTTGGGACTGTTATTGCAGAAGGGAACTGCCCATACACACATCTTTCTATTTCCAACATGGTGATAATATAAAAAAATCAATTTAACTGCATAAGGATCAGACATCATGCTCATTTTTGGACTAGATAATGTAATCAGGGCATTTGAACAATAATAACTGTAACTTGCCTATGTGTATTGAGATAAAGAGAAATGTTAAAGTAAAAAAAGAGCAAGCAGGCAGAGTCATCTATTGTGAAGTTGCTGGAAGTAAACTGACAGATGAGCCGGCAGAAAATCTGTACCTACCCTGCTAAACTGAGGTCTTGTTAGACCAAGTAACAGCACTGATAGCTCTGATAGCCAGAAATGCATGTACTCCAAAATAAAATCTGTCTGAAGTATAATACTACATAAAAGCTTTCGGTGTTTCTGAAACAAAATGTATTTCTGTAAGCGGGTTCTTCCAGAAAATGGTAAAAGATTTTCTGGGTTATTTTGCTGTGGGACAGGTTTGAACTATTCCTAAAGTATGTACTTTACAAAAGGTTTTGTTGCCAATAGCAACCAATCAGATTCTGTCATTTTTGTAGTAAAGTTTAGAAAATGAAAGCAAACATCTGTGTGATGTATGTAGTTTTGAGCACGGTGAACACTTGGGAATGTGAGGAAGAGCAGCTGCTGAATTGTTTACATCTGAGCATATGTGCATTGTACAAAGATGACAACTAAGGATATGATATAAATACAATTTTACAACACACTCCTAATTTCTACCCCCATGCAATTAAGTGTTCAGCATAGCAATAATCCTCCTTTCTTATATAAGAAACACAATGTAATAAACATGCAACAAAACAAATGCATGCAAAAAGCATGAATACTTTGACCACTGGTGGTAAATACCGGTGACGATAGTTACATATGGGCTGCAGGAGTGCAGCCCCCCAGCTAAAATCCAACACTGTTTAGCCCTAGTGAAGCCAGATGCAGAGACTGCAATGGCTTCACTGTGACTGGCAGTGACTTACTATTGGAAGTCTGACCTGCCAGTCACCCACAGTACAGGCAGTCCCATGGGGAGGTGTTCCCTGACTCCAGGACTGCAAGTCTGGGCTGCGATAGGCAGAGAGCTGGCTTCCTGTTGTGCGGTGCCTGCTACTACATTCTACTGGGTCTCTGGACAGCGGCAGCAGCAGCGATGTGGTGCATGACCTGGTGGCGTGGAGCGGGACCCAGCGGTTAGAAGCCGAAGTCGGCAATTACCCTCTGCCCTGGTGGCTGAGTTTTTGCACATATGGGAAATATGGGCAAAGCCTAAAAACGGACATTTGGATACATCTTCCTTTTAGTATTTCCCACCCAATGTCCTACTGCCCTGTTTTAATTAATAGCACATAAAAACAAACTGGACCCACAATACAATCATGTGCCATTGGCAGCGGTGAGGCATGGAGGCAACTTTGCGCTGTAACAGAAGAAGAGTTAGGACTAGGGTAGGAATACATGGTAGATGCAAGGGTGGACAAGGGCCATTACATGGTGGAAAACTATGTACCAAAATTGATGGGGAGAGGGAGAAGGCCCTTATCCTGTCTGGGGGGTGGGGGACTATTCATAAAGAATAGGGTAAGGGAATAATAGTGGGTACTGGTAAAAAGCTGGGTTTCTATGGTGATAGTATCCCCCAATCCCCTGACTACCCGCAGAACTCTATGACCCATGAGTGGAACAGCTGGACAGTGTCTGGAACTGTCTCACTGAAATTGGGACAGTTGGGAGGAATGCCTAAAGAGTGCATGCTATTGAGAATACTTTTAATGTTTTCAAAATAAGTAAATATGCCGTTCAGTGGAGATTATTGTAGATGTATTCTGTATGCAGACGGCTGAAGTTTCATCATTGCCTTTCCCTTGTCATACACACAGTATCTGTTTGACGCGAAGTGCTTCTGTAGTCATGGCTCAGTATGACTTGCAGCTAATAAAGTTACACTTCTGCAGCTCTCTAGAGTCCTTTGGTGGTTTGCACACATATACCACTTTACAATTATTAGAAAATTTGAATACAATTAAATACAATAATTAACTCATACAATATTTATTCATATAACATATTATGTGCTCACACACGCTAAATAAAGAAAACAATAAATGTCTAAGAATGAGGATGAAAAAACAAATATCACTTTTAAATGTTTGCCATGTGCTTGCAATGCATGTAATTAATATGTCCTCTGAGACACAGTGTCCCAGCGGTTAGCAGATTACTGTGATATGAAGGTACTGCTGAAGCCAGACATTTTGTCAAGTTTAGCTTCCAGCTTGGCAGCATCCTTGACAGTTTCATCAGCCATTTGGAGGAGAACGTCTCAGCTAGTCTGATCACACTCATTCTCACATGTCTACATTCATCAGCCAAGCTGGCTAACAGAAGCCACGTTGACTAACTTTATAACTTTTATAACTATGTTTTTCATTTATTTCTTTTCTTGCTAAATGTTTGTGCTAATCTGTCAAAGTGACGCTACTTTTTCTCTCCACCAATCAACAAATATATCTATGTGATATATTTTAAAATATTTTGTAATTAAGAAGAAAACAGCCTAAAACTGCAATATACAGTAGTAAATCACTCTATATTTAAGGTATTTTTACAGTCTAAAAATATAATATATTTTTGATATATAAATAAATTCTTAATACACATAAACCATTGTGGGGAAAAAAATGTTTTATCTTATTTTTATTTTATTTTAAAATCTGTGTGTGTGTGTGTGTGTGTGTGTGTGTGTGTGTGTGTGTGTGTGTGTGTGTGTGTGTGTGTGTGTGTGTGTCTGTTACTAAATTACTGGGAAGTACTTAAGCAGCTTCCTAGATCAAATAACTAGTTCAAATTACATTTTAGTCAATAAATCAGCTACTTAGGTGAGTTCACTTTGTCCCAAGCATAATAAGCTATTTAGTGCTGAATGTTTCCCAGGAGCTGGAAATTAAACTTGAGTACTAGATGGATTATTCGGTTCTAGAATGGAAAATGTTAAGTAAAATCTTATAATTTTTTTTTATTATTGTAACCTCTAGTATTCTAGCATTATAATATTACAAGTTCAATTTGTTCCTTTTTTACAAAGCAAGCTAAAATGGGTTTTATATCAGGCATACCCTTATAAATAAGTAGCAAGAAATAGAATTGTACATATTCAAATACTATTTAGACCTTTTTCCTCTTCCATTTGCCATGATAATACCGGAGCGGATCACTTAAGGGTTAACCGGGCCAAATTCCCACCATGGCCTTAACTGCCTTAACTGTGCGGAGTTTGTGTATATTCTCCCCATGCTTGTGTGGTTTCCTCTCACAATCCAAAATGTACTGGTTGTTATGACCCCTGCAGTCAGCTCTGACGCTGACGCGAGGGGTTCTCTGCGCTCCGTCCCGGCTGGTAATGCTGCCACCTCTGCAGCCGGCTCTAGCGCTGACGCAGGGGGTTCTCCGCGGTGTCTCCCGGCTGTGGTGTCACAGCCAGGGCGTCGTTGCGTCAGGGGGGCGTCCCCGCGTCAGGGGACGTGGTCATGGCAACGACACACGCCCCCCGTCTGACGTCACGTACGGCCGGGAGTCGCACGCCCGGCCACTTCCTCAGCGCCCGCCCCGGTTGCCTAGGCGACGGGGGACGCCAGGCGGCCGGGCGGAAGAGGAGGCGCGCAGCGCAGCCTCGTCCTCCTATGGAGGCGCTACTATTTAAACCCTGATGCCGGGACACTCAGACGCCGGTTATAGTTCAGACCCAGCGTCCTGAGTGTTCCCGGTTCCTGGAGCTTGGTTGGTCTTTTTGGGTGTCCTCTCCAGCGTGATCCTTCCTGTCAGCTGGTTCCTTGTTTCGCCCTGTCCGCTGCCGCTCAGCCCCAGCTAAGTGTACCATCTTGCTTGTGCGGCCATCCTTGTTTATGGTCACAGTCTTGTTTATTGAGTCATCTTTATGTATTGTTACTGTCCTGCTTATTGAGTCATCTTTGTGTATTGTTACATTCAGCTTATTGAGTCATCTTTGTGTATTGTTACATTCAGCATATTGAGTCATCTTTTGTGTATTGTTACACCCGTGGGGTGGTCCCATCCAGACACTGTTTTACACCAGGTTCCTAGGGTTTCTTACGGGAGCCCCGTGGGTATTCTCGCCAGCAGGTGTCAGTTAGAGGTTCCCCTTGTTAATTACTGGCCTTGGCGTGTGAGTTGTCACTTACATAAGACCAGGTGGCATCGAGGTGGGAGCCTGACTAACGGGCTCCCACGAACGCGGCTATTAGTGGTGAAGCTTAGCATCCTGCACTCACACACCAATTCCATCTGGTAGCAACGGAGTTAGGTTGGCGAGGCTGCCCTCTATTCCTGGTCAGATCTCCTACCAGCCAGTGCCACGTAGTGCCTCGCCAGGCAGCGTGGCACAGGAGATCCTAACATTATAACCGGCCCGATAATTTATATTTGTCCTCAGTCGCGGGTCATAGTCCATTATGGATCCTTCCCAGCAGGCCACGGGTCATGCTCTGGTGGGCCAGATTCACACTCTCACACAGGAACTCCAAAAGCTCACCCTCCGGGTCAATACTCAGGAGGAACAGGTACATGGAGCCCTGTCAGCGTCTAGACGCCCAGAACCCAGACTCGATCTCCCTGATCGCTTCTCTGGAGATCGTTCACTTTTTTATAACTTCAGAGAGGCCTGTAAACTATATTTCAAACTGCGTCCTTTATCCTCCGGTTCAGAGACCCAGCGGGTGGGGATAATCATTTCTCTTCTACAGGGGGATCCCCAGACCTGGGCATTCGGGCTCCCTGCAGGAGATGAGGCCCTCTCCTCCGTCAGTTCCTTTTTCTCGGCCATGGGGTTGTTATATGATGATCCCGATAGGTCTGCTTCAGCTGAGGCCAATCTCCGAGCCCTCCGTCAAGGGCATGGTACGGCAGAGGGGTATTGCACACAGTTCAGGAGGTGGGCCATTGATTACGGGTGGAATGACCCAGCTCTACGCAGTCAATTTCGGATTGGCTTGTCCGATGGCCTCAAAGACGCACTGGTGCACTACCCATCTCCCACATCCTTAGATGAGTTGATGCAATTAGCCATCAAGGTGGATCGACGGTTTCGGGAGCGTCAGAGAGAGAGAGAGTCTGGGATCTTTCCCTCATCTCCTTCGGGAGATTCTTTTGACCATTCAGGGGAGGAACCCATGCAGCTAGGGGCTACCCGCCTTTCCGCTTCCGAAAAGAATCGGAGAAAACTTAAGGGATTGTGTCTTTATTGTGGGGGGTCCGGTCACCGTGTGGTGGGTTGTCCGCTTAAGGCGGGAAAAGACAGGGCCTAGGTAACCTTGGGGGGGTTCACTTAGGCCTTACCTGTTTTTCCCCCATGGAATCCATTTATATCAAGACCACCATCTCCTTTGGGAAGCAGTTTCTGGAGGTGTCTGCCTTCTTGGATTGTGGCGCAGCTGGCAATTTTATAGACGCCACATTGGTTGAATCCTTAGGGTTCAAACCCATCCCCCTTGAGGGGTCTTTGTCAGTTTGTGGGTTAGATGGCCTACCACTATCCAATGGCAGCATATCCTCCCGTACTCCTTCCCTCAGGTTGTCTATAGGAGCCTTACATTCCGAGGAAATCTCTTTTTTAGTTTTTCATTGCCCGGTTGCACCTCTTGTCTTGGGTCTGCCTTGGCTAAGGAAGCACAATCCCAATGTCAATTGGGCTACGGGAGAGATTACCCGTTGGGGGTCAGCATGTTCTGGCAGCTGTCTCTCTCTCCCTTTACGGGCGGTGTCTCCTGTTGTGTCTTCTTTACCCTCTTCGTATCACACCTTTCTTGATGTTTTTTCTAAAAAAGAAGCAGAAACACTGCCTCCCCATCGGCCATTTGATTGTACCATAGATCTCGTCCCCAATGCCAGGTTACCCAAAGGGCGTTTGTATGCTCTCTCCGCTCCTGAGTCCCGCGCTATGGAAGATTATATTAAAGAAAGCCTAGAGAAAGGCTTCATCCGTCCGTCCAAGTCTCCGGTAGGGGCAGGGTTCTTCTTTGTTGAAAAGAAGGATGGGTCCTTGCGCCCCTGTATTGATTATCGGGCCTTGAATCAGATCACCATTAAGAATTCTTATCCTTTACCTCTCATTTCTGTGTTATTCGACCAGATTCGGGAAGCCGTTGTTTTTTCTAAGATCGATTTGAGAGGAGCATACAACCTCATAAGAATCAGGCAGGGGGACGAGTGGAAGACGGCTTTCAACACGCATACTGGCCACTATGAATATCTAGTTATGCCTTTCGGATTGGCCAATGCTCCTGCCGTCTTCCAGGATTTCATTAATGAGGTACTCCGGCCGTTTTTAGGAGTTTTTGCTGTGGTGTATCTAGACGATATCTTGATTTTTTCCAAAACTCTGACCGAACATAGGCAGCATGTCTGTATGGTTCTCCAAAAATTACGCGAAAACCAACTGTACGCCAAGCTAGAAAAATGTGAGTTTGAAGTTTCCCAGGTTTCTTTCCTGGGCTATATCATCACTCCCAAAGGTTTTTCCATGGAGCCTAAAAAGGTTCAAGCCATCCTGTCATGGGCTCGTCCCTCTAACCTCAAGGCTGTTCAGAGGTTCCTGGGTTTCTCTAACTATTATCGTAAATTTATTCGTTCATTTTCAGATATCGTGGCTCCCATTGTGGAACTCACTCGCAAGGGAGCAAATCCACAAGACTGGTCCCCACAGGCCGTTGACTCCTTTGAACGGCTGAAGAAAGCTTTTTGTTCCGCTCCGATTCTTCACCATCCTGACCCCCGGAAGCCGTTCTTAGTGGAAGTTGACGCCTCCGATGTTGGGGCGGGAGCCGTGCTCTCCCAGACTTATAGTCTGGATAACAAACTGCATCCCTGTGCCTTTTTTTCACGGAAATTTTCCGCCACTGAAAAGAATTACGATGTAGGTAATAGAGAACTTCTTGCCATAAAGTGGGCCTTTGAAGAATGGCGCCAATGGCTGGAAGGAGCAGAACACATGATCACCGTTATCACAGATCACAAGAATTTAGCATATATCCAGTCAGCCAAACGACTCAACCCTCGTCAGGCTAGATGGGCTCTTTTCTTTACCCGTTTTCGATTCAACATCACCTTCAGACCCGGTCCTAAGAACGTCAAGGCCGATGCGCTTTCCCGGAGTTTCCAGTCTTCTCAGGACCCGGAATTGGGGGATGAGACCATTATCCCGTCAGCTTTTATCTTGGCCGGGTTAACCCAAGATTTGGCTACCCGTGTTCTTGCTTCCCAGTCCTCTGCTCCCCAGTCGACTCCTCAGAACCGACTCTTTGTCCCCAAGGCTCTGCGAGATTTAGTTCTCAAGGATTTCCATTCCACTAAGTTGGCGGGCCATCCTGGCATCACCAAGACCCTCGAAAGTTTGTCCACAGCAGTCTGGTGGCCCTCCATGAAACAAGACGTCACCCGTTTCGTCTCAATTTGTCCCGTATGCACTCGACAGAAATCTCCCAGAGCAGCACCCATGGGCCAGCTTCTACCCTTATCTATTCCAGACAGACCCTGGTCACACATTTCTATGGATTTTATCGTCGACCTTCCTTTGTCTTCCCATTTTTCCACCATTTGGGTTACGGTCGATCGTTTTAGTAAAATGGCTCATTTTGTACCTTTGCGCAAACTTCCCTCGGCTCGAGAATTAGCGCAACTTTTCATTACTCATATTTTCAGACTTCATGGTCTCCCCAGAGATATCGTCTCGGACAGGGGACCCCAGTTTGTCGCCAGCTTTTGGAGGGCATTTTGTTCCAACTTGGGTATTCAGCTCAGCTTATCCTCCGGATACCACCCTCAGTCAAATGGACAAACCGAGAGGGTTAATCAGGCCTTGGAACAGTATTTACGCTGCTTTATTGCAAAATGTCAGACTGATTGGGCAGACTTGGTGCCCTTAGCTGAATTTTCTTATAATAATTCCTATCACGTGTCAACCAAGACTTCACCATTTTTCTGTAACACCGGTTTTCATCCCAAATGCAATTCCTTTGATGTTCCGGTTAAGTCCTCTCACTCAATTCCCTCGGCAGTTACTGTCCTTAGGAACTCTTGGAAGAAGGTGCGTCGGGCCTTGATTCTTTCTTCGGCCCGTTCTAAAGTTTTTTATGACAGACACAGGAAACCCTGCCCATTCAGGGTGGGCCAGAAAGTCTTTCTCTCAACCCGATTTATCAAATTACGTCAGAAAAGTCATAAGTTGGGCCCCAGATTCATCGGACCCTTTCTCATTACCAGGCAGGTTAACCCAGTAGCCTTTCAGTTACAATTACCTCGGTCATTGAGGATCAATAATGTTTTCCATTGTTCCCTTTTTAAGCCGGTTTCCACTCTCTTTCATCAGAAACAGTCTAGGAGACCTGTGATTATCAGAGGCCACAAGGAGTTTTTGGTAGAACAGATCCTTGATTCCAAATTTGTCCGGGGTCAGCTCAAATTTCTTGTTCATTGGCAGGGATTTGGGGATGAAGAGAGATCCTGGGTTCCGGACAGACTTCTTCATGCTCCCAGACTTAGGGCAGAGTTCTTTAAGAAATTTCCATTTAAACCTGGGGGTAAGGGTTCGGTGACCCCTCCTCAAGGGGGGGGTACTGTTATGACCCCTGCAGTCAGCTCTGACGCTGACGCGAGGGGTTCTCTGCGCTCCGTCACGGCTGGTAATGCTGCCACCCCTGCAGCCGGCTCTAGCGCTGACGCAGGGGGTTCTCCGCGGTGTCTCCCGGCTGTGATGTCACAGCCAGGGCGTCGCCGCGTCAGGGGGCGTCCCCGCGTCAGGGGACGTGGTCATGGCAACGACACACGCCCCCCGTCTGACGTCACGTACGGCCGGGAGTCGCACGCCCGGCCACTTCCTCAGCGCCCGCCCCGGTTGCCTAGGCGACGGGGGACGCCAGGCGGCCGGGCGGAAGAGGAGGCGCGCAGCGCAGCCTCGTCCTCCTATGGAGGCGCTACTATTTAAACCCTGATGCCGGGACACTCAGACGCCGGTTATAGTTCAGACCCAGCGTCCTGAGTGTTCCCGGTTCCTGGAGCTTGGTTGGTCTTTTTGGGTGTCCTCTCCAGCGTGATCCTTCCTGTCAGCTGGTTCCTTGTTTCGCCCTGTCCGCTGCCGCTCAGCCCCAGCTAAGTGTACCATCTTGCTTGTGCGGCCATCCTTGTTTATGGTCACAGTCTTGTTTATTGAGTCATCTTTATGTATTGTTACTGTCCTGCTTATTGAGTCATCTTTGTGTATTGTTACATTCAGCTTATTGAGTCATCTTTGTGTATTGTTACATTCAGCATATTGAGTCATCTTTTGTGTATTGTTACACCCGTGGGGTGGTCCCATCCAGACACTGTTTTACACCAGGTTCCTAGGGTTTCTTACGGGAGCCCCGTGGGTATTCTCGCCAGCAGGTGTCAGTTAGAGGTTCCCCTTGTTAATCACTGGCCTTGGCGTGTGAGTTGTCACTTACATAAGACCAGGTGGCATCGAGGTGGGAGCCTGACTAACGGGCTCCCACGAACGCGGCTATTAGTGGTGAAGCTTAGCATCCTGCACTCACACACCAATTCCATCTGGTAGCAACGGAGTTAGGTTGGCGAGGCTGCCCTCCATTCCTGGTCAGATCTCCTACCAGCCAGTGCCACGTAGTGCCTCGCCAGGCAGCGTGGCACAGGAGATCCTAACACTGGTGGGTTAATTGGCTCCCAACAAAAATTTACCCTAGAATGTGTGTGTGTGTGTGTGTGTGTGTGTGTGTGTATGTGGTAAGGAATATAGATTGTAAGCTCCACTGGGGCAAATACTGTACTCTCTGTAAAGCTCTGCAAAATATGTGTGCGCTATATAAATAACTGGTAATAAATAAATAATAAATAGTGTACCACAGTAAGCTGGGTCTATGTGAACAGGGTCTTTCTATATATTTTGGACACCTAAATGAGGTTGTGACCCCTTTAGGCTTTCACAAGAATAAAAACATTAGGAGCAGAAAAGGTAGTAATAAATTAGAAAACAAATACTTAAAAAGAAGCAATGTCACAACTTGCGCTTACTACAAAGTCTGAATAAAGTGTTGATACAATTTGTAGTATCCAAAAGTCAATATTCTGTTTTCCATGCAGAAAGGTTTATGAGTGTTCATCGTTCAATGTCATCTCTATGTGGGTTGTTCATAACTTATTGCTGGTCTGATAATTTGTAGAGCCCTGTGATTATGTCTTTGCCACCCAGTGTGAAATACCACACCCTGTGCAAGCCTGCAAATTGCTTTACAAGGCTTGAGAATGGCTTGAGAAAATGACATTAATCAGCGATTAGCAGCAAATCCATAAGCAAGCCGCACACCATAGAATGATTTATCTAGTGGGTGCAGTCTGTGTGTAGCCCAGGACTTATTCGATGGGTGCAAGGGAAACAGTCACATGTCTTCCCCTCAAATGACTAGGCACGCCTGCGGTTTCCCTGACACTCCCAGAAAATGGCAGGAGGTTACTACCCATAAATGTCAGTTTCATACCAATTACCTTGTGTACAGCCAGCAAATAAAAAAACTAGCAGGATTTCATCACAGGACGGCCTTGTGCATGATGCATTCTACAAGACATGATGCATTCTACGATGTATGTCCGATTATTGGCCAGCCTGCGAATTTACAGCCGTGCGATCAGGTCTGAATAACCCCTATTTCCATTTTCTCCAATGGTTCTCTCAATAAATAGAATAAATACAGAGAAATACACAATGGTGTAGTACTTTTGAGTTGCATAGAGCTCACAATTTATAATAATAATAATAATAATAATAATAATAATTTTATTTATATAGTGCTCTTTCTCCAATAGGACCCAAGGCACTTAACAGAAAGAAGGGATGTAATACAGTACAGGCAGAATAATGGGTACTCTTTACCTAGAAGGGCGCCCATCGCGACCATCGCGACCATCGAATGCACTAAAAATCGGGTGCGACGCGATGCCCGCGATGGCCGCGATTTCCCATAGGGACCAATGTTAAAAATTAGATTGGACCCGATTTTAGTGTTCAATGCCTCAATGCCCGCGATTTTTACATAGGAAACAATGTTAAATGGGCCACAGAGCCCTAATAGTCACCGTGAACTCTGAAATGGCCCCCACAATTGTTAACGCCACCCCACGATCAACGTGAACCCGAAGCGTGGCGAGCGCAGCGAGCCCACGAGGGGCGGCGGTACGCGTCCTCCGACCTTTTCATGCCCTACTATCCACGTCGGCGTGGAGTTGAGAATAGAATAGTGTGGCGAGCGCAGCGAGCCACCGAGCCCGAAGCGTGGCGAGCGCAGCGAGCCCCGCGAGGGGCCGCGGATACCTTCACAGTTATACGCGTCCCCTCGCGGGCTTCACAGGTCTCCGTGGCGAAAAGCGGACACCTGTGAAGCCCGCGAGGGGACGCGTTTACCTGTGAAGGTATCCGCGTCCCCTCGCGGGGCTCGCTGCGCTCGCCACGCTTCGGGCTCGGTGGCTCGCTGCGCTCGCCACACTATTCTATTCTCAACTCCACGCCGACGTAGATAGTAGGGCATGAAAAGGTCGGAGGACGCGTAACGCCGCCCCTCGCGGGCTCGCTGCGCTCGCCACGCTTCGGGTTCACGTTGATCGTGGGGTGGCGTTAACAATTGTGGGGGCCATTTCAGAGTTCACGGTGACTATTAGGGCTCTGTGGCCCATTTAACATTGATTCCTATGGCCAAATCGCGGGCATTGAGGCATTTAACATTAAAATCGCGGTCAATCACCGTTTTTAACATTGATCCCTATGGAAAAATCGCGGTCATCGCGGGCACCCGATTTTAATGTACCCGCGATTTACCCGCGATGGCCGCGATTTTTTACCCCTGACGCCCGCGAATCCAATCGCGGGCGCCCTTCTAGGTAAAGAGTACCGAATAATGTACAGAAAAGCTTTTCATGAACTACAAAGAGCATTAAGGGGATTACAGATATGCTTGAGAAAACAGGGAAGTCTTGAGTCTGCTTTTGAAGGATTCTAGTGTGAGGGCCTCTCGAAATGTCAGAGAATGTGAGTTCCATAGAGTCGGAGCCACATGGCTAAAAGTCCAACCCCCAAATGAAGTGCAGGAGATTCTAGGTACTGCTAAAAGTCCTTCATCTGCAGACTAATGATGATTAGGTTCTCCACCTTAATTTATAAAGTATAGGGTACGTACTCACACAATGGAATTAAATGTTTCACCGATAAAGATTTCTTTTATGTTTCTTCTTAGCCTTCAGAACCACACACAACATATGGGATAACACCAAGTAGTGCAGACATATAAAATAGGTATACCAAACATACAGCATCAAACGCATAGCCAATCTCATAAAGGTATATTTTAGGGTCCTCCTTTCAGTGACTATCCTTTGTTCTACTACAGATAACCTTGTGGGGTAGATTATGTGCAAATAAAGGAAGATCTCATCAATCAAACCATAATGTAACAACCAATATTCAACTGCTGGTATGGTCAGCCAAAATGAACATAAAGGTAACAATAAACAATGACACCCCTTTTCCTCTTTCCCATCAATGAAATGCAACCTGACGTCCAAGTATTTGGTGACTCCGGCAAGATCCACAGCCTCACCACCATTGCGTTTTGACTTATTTTCTTTATCAGAATTTTAAGGGACGAAGTGCGAAGAGGGCCTGTTTATTAGGCAATTGTGCAATTATTTGAACATTCACATCAGTCCCTGCCCCAGTGGAGCTTACAATCTATATTATATATATAGTGTATAAGGACACATATGTAAATATAAGAGTGTCTTGCTTAAAGATCTGTGTTTGAACAATCCTCCCATAAATAAGAAAGTTTTCAGGTTGTTCTAGAAGCCTATGTACCACAGTAAGCTGGGTCTATGTGAACAGGGTCTTTCTATATATTTTGGACACCTAAATGAGGTTGTGACCCCTTTAGGCTTTCACAAGAATAAAAACATTAGGAGCAGAAAAGGTAGTAATAAATTAGAAAACAAATACTTAAAAAGAAGCAATGTCACAACTTGCGCTTACTACAAAGTCTGAATAAAGTCTTGATACAATTTGTAGTATCCAAAAGTCAATATTCTGTTTTCCATGCAGAAAGGTTTATGAGTGTTCATCGTTTAATGTCATCTCTATGTGGGTTGTTCAGAACTTATCGCTGGTCTGATAATTTGTAGAGCCCTGTGATTATGTCTTTGCCACCCAGTGTGAAATACCACACCCTGTGCAAGCCTGCAAATTGCTTTACAAGGCTTGAGAATGGCTTGAGAAAATGACATTAATCAGCGATTAGCAGCAAATCCATAAGCAAGCCGCACACCATAGAATGATTTATCTAGTGGGTGCAGTCTGTGTGTAGCCCAGGACTTATTCGATGGGTGCAAGGGAAACAGTCACATGTCTTCCCCTCAAATGACTAGGCACGCCTGCGGTTTCCCTGACACTCCCAGAAAATGGCAGGAGGTTACTACCCATAAATGTCAGTTTCATACCAATTACCTTGTGTACAGCCAGCAAATAAAAAAACTAGCAGGATTTCATCACAGGACGGCCTTGTGCATGATGCATTCTACAAGACATGATGCATTCTACGATGTATGTCCGATTATTGGCCAGCCTGCGAATTTACAGCCGTGCGATCAGGTCTGAATAACCCCTATTTCCATTTTCTCCAATGGTTCTCTCAATAAATAGAATAAATACAGAGAAATACACAATGGTGTAGTACTTTTGAGTTGCATAGAGCTCACAATTTATTATAATAATAATAATAATAATAATAATAATAATAATAATTTTATTTATATAGTGCTCTTTCTCCAATAGGACCCAAGGCACTTAACAGAAAGAAGGGATGTAATACAGTACAGGCAGAATAATGGGTACTCTTTACCTAGAAGGGCGCCCATCGCGACCATCGCGACCATCGAATGCACTAAAAATCGGGTGCGACGCGATGCCCGCGATGGCCGCGATTTCCCATAGGGACCAATGTTAAAAATTAGATTGGACCCGATTTTAGTGTTCAATGCCTCAATGCCCGCGATTTTTACATAGGAAACAATGTTAAATGGGCCACAGAGCCCTAATAGTCACCGTGAACTCTGAAATGGCCCCCACAATTGTTAACGCCACCCCACGATCAACGTGAACCCGAAGCGTGGCGAGCGCAGCGAGCCCGCGAGGGGCGGCGGTACGCGTCCTCCGACCTTTTCATGCCCTACTATCCACGTCGGCGTGGAGTTGAGAATAGAATAGTGTGGCGAGCGCAGCGAGCCACCGAGCCCGCAGCGAGCCCCGCGAGGGGCCGCGGATACCTTCACAGTTATACGCGTCCCCTCGCGGGCTTCACAGGTGTCCGTGGCGAAAAGCGGACACCTGTGAAGCCCGCGAGGGGACGCGTTTACCTGTGAAGGTATCCGCGTCCCCTCGCGGGGCTCGCTGCGCTCGCCACGCTTCGGGCTCGGTGGCTCGCTGCGCTCGCCACACTATTCTATTCTCAACTCCACGCCGACGTGGATAGTAGGGCATGAAAAGGTCGGAGGACGCGTACCGCCGCCCCTCGCGGGCTCGCTGCGCTCGCCACGCTTCGGGTTCACGTTGATCGTGGGGTGGCGTTAACAATTGTGGGGGCCATTTCAGAGTTCACGGTGACTATTAGGGCTCTGTGGCCCATTTACCATTGATTCCTATGGCAAAATCGCGGGCATTGAGGCATTTAACATTAAAATCGCGGTCAATCACCGTTTTTAACATTGATCCCTATGGGAAAATCGCGGTCATCGCGGGCACCCGATTTTAATGTACCCGCGATTTACCCGCGATGGCCGCGATTTTTTACCCCTGACGCCCGCGAATCCAATCGCGGGCGCCCTTCTAGGTAAAGAGTACCGAATAATGTACAGAAAAGCTTTTCATGAACTACAAAGAGCATTAAGGGGATTACAGATATGCTTGAGAAAACAGGGAAGTCTTGAGTCTGCTTTTGAAGGATTCTAGTGTGAGGGCCTCTCGAAATGTCAGAGAATGTGAGTTCCATAGAGTCGGAGCCACATGGCTAAAAGTCCAACCCCCAAATGAAGTGCAGGAGATTCTAGGTACTGCTAAAAGTCCTTCATCTGCAGACTAATGATGATTAGGTTCTCCACCTTAATTTATAAAGTATAGGGTACGTACTCACACAATGGAATCAAATGTTTCACCGATAAAGATTTCTTTTATGTTTCTTCTTAGCCTTCAGAACCACACACAACATATGGGATAACACCAAGTAGTGCAGACATATAAAATAGGTATACCAAACATACAGCATCAAACGCATAGCCAATCTCATAAAGGTATATTTTAGGGTCCTCCTTTCAGTGACTATCCTTTGTTCTACTACAGATAACCTTGTGGGGTAGATTATGTGCAAATAAAGGAAGATCTCATCAATCAAACCATAATGTAACAACCAATATTCAACTGCTGGTATGGTCAGCCAAAATGAACATAAAGGTAACAATAAACAATGACACCCCTTTTCCTCTTTCCCATCAATGAAATGCAACCTGACGTCCAAGTATTTGGTGACTCCGGCAAGATCCACAGCCTCACCACCATTGCGTTTTGACTTATTTTCTTTATCAGAATTTTAAGGGACGAAGTGCGAAGAGGGCCTGTTTATTAGGCAATTGTGCAATTATTTGAACATTCACATCAGTCCCTGCCCCAGTGGAGCTTACAATCTATATTATATATATAGTGTATAAGGACACATATGTAAATATAAGAGTGTCTTGCTTAAAGATCTGTGTTTGAACAATCCTCCCATAAATAAGAAAGTTTTCAGGTTGTTCTAGAAGCCTATGTACCCTGCCAATGCTAAAGGCACAATGGTCTCATGCACAAGATGTTATACAGATACAAAAATGAGGAACTTTGTGGGAGAATAAGTGCCTGAGCTTTCCAAGTAGCCAGTGAGCAGGAGAGCTGTAGTGTGAGGTGCGACTGGTCACTGATGATCTGAAGAAAGGTTCCACAGCAGCATTGGCTGGAAGGAATCAGTGACTCCTCCTGTCATACATAAGAGGAAGGTTCTGTGACACAAAAGCACACTATACTCAGTCTTTCTCTATCTCTTTGAGCAATCTTTATTGTAAACCCCTGTGGGTACCAGAGAAATTATTTGTATGGAGGGAGGAAAGCAGTCAGGATAGCCTAATATACCTGTTACGATTAAGATGGAAATGTAGAAATATTTGATAAACAGGAAAAGGTACTGTATGTCATATTTTTGCAGTTAGAGCACAATTTTCCAAAAATTGTTATGTATTATCTTATACCTGGAACACTGTTACTATAATGGTGCATACATTAACTGGAATAGGATTCCTGATAAAATATCCTAATAAGTGACAGACGTCACCCTTCCTTTTAGAAAAGCAACTAATAAAAGTTATATTTAAAATTTTCCAATTTACAAAATACATCATTAAGTGTGCCCCAGGAAAGACTTAATCAGTCCCAATTCCTAGATAAAAGGAAGGTGGCCTGACACAATTTTGAGGGACGTCTGTCACAGCACCAGTGCCATGTAAGTTGGTAGGTACCGTCAGCATGAAGTAGTAGATCTATAAAGATGGTAACATGCTAGAAGAAATACCACCCCATATATTTTTCCAACGAGGATTGGGGCAATATACTGTATATTATATATTGTCCATATCATCTAGTGCATGGCAGATATATTGATATAATTGTTACCATTACATATAAACCTCTGTGCTAATATACTATACAATATACTATATAATATATAATATACTATAATATAATACAATATAATAGAGTGATATAATACGACAAGACATAAATCATAAAATCACATTCTTTATTGAGAAAAAATATTTAGAGTAACCATAAGATTCCTTAATGTATTAGTATATATAATAATGTAATAATAAAATATATATTATTTCATAAAAGCAAAACCATTAAGAGGTGGATCAGTTTGGAAAAATAAAAAGATATAACGTAGGAATATTCCACATTAGTTAAATTGACACATTGTATCTGTTACCGAATAGGATCTGCTAGAGCTGAGGTTAGTGTGTGTGTTGCTCTGTAAGAACAGTCTATAGCCCAGTCTCCATTGCAGGAGGTGCAGTCTGCAATTGTTACCTGTCCTTGGAGCGGAGGTGTGCAGGCGTGTGAATCACTGCTGCCCGGCAGTATTCTGCATGCAGTGTGTAGCTGTGGATGGACTGCAGATGTTGAATCCGGGCTATGGTGAAGTGGTGACCAGGCCCAAGATCTGAGTGCTGGGTGATCCATGGGTAATTATTCAACAATGGGGGGTCCGAAAACAAGCCCCTGGCTCATTGATAAAACTCACACAATGGAGCAAAATGCATCAGGGGTATATAGATAGGATTTATAGAGATACAGATGAAGCCCTCCTCATTTAGCCCTTTAATGGGATTAAATGAGTAATAGGATTACTCTGCTAATCCCCTACTGTATTGTTCTATGTATTGTATTGCTGATGAGAACAATACGATAGCCATAGCTAGCCATGGTGAGCATGAACTAAGGAAGATAGTTGAGAGGGGCTCCATCTGTATTTAATGGGACAAAAATGTACCTATTTTTCTGAGAAACAATTCAGTCTGAATTTTTTAAACATACTATATACAGGTGGCCTCTATTCAGGGGCAGATCCAGAATAAATGACAAGGGGGACAACATGATATGGAAAGGGACAAGGTTGGTGCTAGCAGACATGTTCTGAGGAAAGGGGTGTGGTCTCATTATAATGACCATGGCCTCAGAGAATATGCTATCCAAAGGCCTTCCATCCCCCTGCTAATTCAATGTCCATAGTGCTCTGCAAACTGCTTCCCTCCTTTAATATTTACAGCACAATTATTTTACACCCTGACCCATCCAATTACCACCTCTCTCCTCTAAAATCATTGTATCCCCCTGCAGCATGTTCAAACTTCCTGCCATTCTACTGACACTCTGTGCTATGGCCCAGCAGGTCCCAAGTGGCCCCATAAAGATATGCTAGCCATCCGAAACGTTCCCAGAGGAGCACTGCACGTCTACCACGTGCCATTAGGACATTACATGGACCTATCCACACTCCCAAGGTCCCTTTAATGTTCTGTGATAGGACAATAAATATTTGTTCACACAAAATGGTTTCATCCACTGTATGTGGGCAGTAAGTTTACATTAGAGACACAGGCATTAAGCGTACTCCCAAAAGACCTAGAGCCTGATTCAGATTTGTACACAATGCCAATGTTCACGCAGCTGAGCATTTATCGGTAGATTGTGCAAGCGCTAATGTACTCTATCAATGCAATCAGCAGCAAAAATTTATAGTGCTATGGATTGTTTGAACAGGACTCCAAACGGTATCTTGTCTAGGCCCCCATGAGGTCTAAACCCATCTCTGAACAGGGCCAGATTTTTCAATAGGCCCGTGAGGCACGGGCCTAGGGGTGGCAAAAGCTCCCCCCCCCCTCCTCCACCATCCTCCCTTATACTATATAGCACCAGGGTGAGTAATGTCATGCAAGGATCCACCTTCTCATTATCCTATTGACTGCCGGGTCGCGGTCATAGCATTTGTGCTACGTGCAAAGCAAGGGAATCCCTCCCTCCATGGACTCAGCAGATGATTAGTCTATCCAGGGCCACGCCCCCTCCCATTCCCCGAGCGCTGCTCCGCGGCTGATCCTGTGTAAACGATGTCTACTCCACAGAGCCTTCTCCTCCGCGATGCCTGGTCCCAGTGAGAGTCCCCTGCCGCTTGTACCTGCTCCCTGGAACCACCAATGTGGACTCCAGTGTCTCTCCTCTGTAATCTGCAGCGGGAGTCATGCCCATCAACCAGAGCACTGAGGTGAGCTCTCTATGCACTAGGATCTAGCAGCTAGTCAACCGTCTGGTATACTGGACATTGCAGCAGCCAGAGACCCCTCTCCTAGTAACTGCTTGGCTAAAATCAGGTACTGGTGATGGGGGGGGGGGGGACATTTTATACCTATGGGCGGCCTGACCCCTAAATCCGGGCTGTCTCTGATGCACATGGTATTGTAATTTAACAGTATCATTTTACTTGTTGTTTATGTCACTATTATTGCTATTATACAAGGGAGCTATGATTTGCGAGTAACATTAGCACCAAAAACATTACCAAACATACTGTATACACTGATTGGTACTTGTTTCCTAGCATGGCCACAAAGATGTTGATCGTGGGCATCGTGAGGAAAAATCGGGGGCATCGCGGCCATCGCATGCACTAAAAAATCGGGTGTGATGGTACCGACGCGATGCCCGCGATTTTCTCATAGGGAACAATGTTAAATACCTTAATTTAGCCGCGATGCCCCTGATTTACCATAGGAATCAATGTTAAATGGCTCAATTGACCCAAATCATCATAGGGAACAATGGGAAATGGGCCAGAAAACCCAAAAAACACAGCTGAACACTGAAATGTCCCCCCAAAAGTAGTTGACGCCACCCCACGATCAACGCGAACCCAAAGCGTGGCGAGCGCAGCGAGCCTGCGAGGGGCGGCGGTACGCGTCCTCCGACCTTTTCATACCCCCACTATCCACGTCGGCGTGGAGTTGAGAATAGAATAGTGTGGCGAGCCACCGAGCCCGAAGCGTGGCGAGGGGACGCGAATACCTGTGAAGCCCGCGAAGGGACGCGTTTACCTGTGAAGGTATCTGCGTCCCCTCGCGGGGCTCGCTGCGCTCGCCACGCTTCGGGCTCGGTGGCTCGCTGCGCTCGCCACACTGATCTATTCTCAACTCCACGCCGACGTGGATAGTGGGGGTATGAAAAGGTCGGAGGACGCGTACCGCCGCCCCTCGCGGGCTCGCTACACTCGCCACGCTTCGGGTTGGCGTTGATCGTGGGGTGGCGTCAACTACTTTTGGGGGGACATTTCACTGTTCAGGGGTGTTTTTTGGGTTTTCTGGCCCATTTACCATTGTTCCCTATATTGATTTGGGTCAATTGAGCCATTTAACATTGATTCCTATGGGAAATCGGGGGCATCGCGAGTAAATTGAGGCATTTAACATTGTTCCCTATGGGGAAATCGGGGGCATTGCGTCTGGACCATTTAAGCCTTTTTTAGCCGCATACGACGCGACCGACGCGATATTGACTTTTTTCAATGCATTTCAATGGGAAAATCGGGGGCATCGCGTCGGTCGCGTCGTATACCACTAAAAATGACACCCGATGCCCGCGATTGTGGCCGTGCTAGGAAACAAGTACCCACTGATTAATGAGGAGGTCC
This sequence comes from Crinia signifera, assembly GCF_055691185.1. Lineage (NCBI taxonomy): Eukaryota > Metazoa > Chordata > Amphibia > Anura > Myobatrachidae > Crinia > Crinia signifera. The sequence goes on from NC_139218.1 coordinate 235,482,783, forward strand.
TTGTAGGGTTAGAGTAAGTGAGGAAGGGGCCCTTGTGCAGTCTCTATCTGGGTCACTTTCTCTCTATCCAGCAGCACAAGCACTGGTACACTCTGGCAGTGTGCCAGAGTTTAGTGTGCATGTGCAGGTTTCTGGGAAAATTGAGTGCCAGTTGTTTTCCTTGTTATTTTTCTACTGCACACATGCTCAGATAGCCAGGAACATTTCGCAATACAATTGTCTTGGGATTGGAACTTTGAACATCAGACCCCTAACGTAGTGATTTGATTCTAGCTCATTTGTTGTGGAGTGATACATTTATCACATACCCACAACTGCACAAAATAGAGGTCCAAGCATAGGTGCCAATTCTGTGGGTGCTCAAGGGCCCGAGCACCCACGGAAATTGATGAGCACCCACAGGTTCGTGTCCCGCTGCTGGGCCACCATATTAACTTGCTAATTTGCGGTTACGGCACATACATCGCCGACCCGCCACCTGGGAAACAGTATGTATTCTGTCCGCAGAGCACCTGCACTGTGGGGGCATTTAAGTATGTGGAACTCTGTTGCCATCATTTAAATATTGGAGATAACTGTGCTCCATAATATAAATTGGTATTATTTTGTGGCCACACCCCTTCCCCATGAAGCCACTCCTCTATATTTTTGGCTTGAGCACCCACCAGCAAAAACATAAATCAGCACCTATGGGTCCAAGCGATGAGATTACCATAATGGATAAACCATATACCATTCTACCACATGGGGACTTCATACTGCAGCGCACATAAGCATGAAAAATGATGCCTGTTAGGGTAGCTGTCTACCTTTATGTCTGCGCTTCACTAAATTAACCAAATATTTTGAATTGGTTTTAATTTCTTATATATTTACTACCAAGATTATAATTGTCTGGTACATACAATGTATTTGTACTCTATAAGAAATGGACATGGATCATATAGATCAGAAGAGTTTTATAAATTAAACATGAAACACCAGTGAAGTTTGGGAAATTGGCGACAGACATGGCATATTTTTTTCTGCCAATGTGTATAAGTGGGTCAGATGGCTAATTCTGAAATGTCATTCAGACTCCAACATTTGTTTATCACAGCTATAACAGATATGTACATTCCTGATCATAATACCAGCTAGCTGTTGGCTGCTTTTGAATTATACAGTTATTTGAAGCTTTATATCATTCATCCATTCCTTTCTGTGTTTTGCTGGATCACTCCACTGTCAAAGATTTTTTTTTTTAAATCTGTAAATGAAAATATCTAAACATGTACATAATGCTTGTCTGAGGTATGTTTTGTTGATATTCGAAATGTTGACATCATAATATGAAAATGTTCTGGATGCACATGCCCTATCGATTAGGAGAACTATGATAATTAAGTATTTTATTTATAGTGCACTCAGTGAGTGCCTCTGTATACTGTCAGCAATTGGAGGAACCAGCGGCACTAGGACCCAGGGCACTAAGGGGTCAATTTACTTAGCTCCGTTTTTTTCCTGAGTTGACAAACATAAGTGTATTTGCAATCTCATAAATTCACTAAAAACCAAACATGAGAGCCTTAGGGCAAATAGAAGTACAAAACACAGGAGCACTGTGGGGGCATATTTGTGTGACACTGTGGGGGCAAATGATATCTGGCACTGTGGGGGCATATATGTGTGGCACTGTGGGGGCATATTAGTAATGGGCATCAGTTGTGCGGCAGCCGGCGCAATGGGTATTATGTATTGGGTGTGTGACGCGTAACAGGCATTACTATGTAAATTTCGGCATGCAATATCCCTGTTTGTAGTTTATCTCGCTCCTACATTTTGTGTGCAGGATGCAATGCACAAGCCCAAGCAGAAATGTCATTGTGTTCTAAAGTTTTGTCAGGTAGCCACTCCCCCTTGTGTCATATAACCACGCCTATTTCTCACGCCCGTGGCACAGTAGCACTGAGACATTTTTTCTACTTGCACCACTGAATACAAATATATAAACTGCGTGAGACGTTCATAAGTATAACCAGCCCATGCTCCTTTCAGCTAGTCCTGGTTCTAAAAATACAGGGGAAGTAGCATGAAGTCCCCTTTGTATTTTTTTTTTAAACAGTACATTTTTATTGAGAATTTTTCAATAAAATAACAGGGGGGTATAGAAAGGAAAGGGGGGGCAAGAAAGAACAGTGAGTCATAAATTGTCATTGTCTCGCAAAAAACATCAATTCAGAATAATACACAGATGTAAATATACAGATGTTACAGTCCGCCTCTATTTAAACAAGAAAACATTGTTTAAAAAAAGTAGCACTAACCTACTGGGAGCATAGTACAGATAAATCAGGAGGACTGCTTAGTGTAGTCGAGCGGCCTATCTTTTCTAAATAGAGAGACCAACCAAGCCATTTCATAATAATTGAGTTTGAGGAGGAAGAATACTTGGCGTCGGTAGTCTCGTAGACATAATGGTTGTGTACCTTATTTCGGATAGGCTCTATAGACAGTATTATCTCCGATTTCCACAATTTAGCAATACTAATACTATTGAGCAATACAATACTAATAATGGTAGCTACTAAGGACATGGCCCAGAATAAACCTGTCTGCCGCTGAGAGTTGTAGTGAAAACATGGAGTAGCGCAACAGCTGGGTCAGGGGGAATGGGTTGGTTTGAAATTGAGCTCATAAGTTGAAACACTTCCCCCCAGAGAGGCCGCAGGCGTGGGCAAGCCCAAAATATGTGGAAACTGTCCCCGATGTTACCGCATTTTCTCCAGCAGAAGTTAGAGGACGATGGACAAATCTTGTGCAGCCTGGCTGGGGTGAAGTAGGCCCTATGAATAAGCTTGAAGAACATTTCAGAGTGATTTATACAACGGGATATCTTGAAACAGGATTTATAGATGTTCTCCCAGTCATCCTCATTGAAGGATTTATTCAGGTCTCTCTCCCATAGGGATTGACATTTCAGTTTAGACCTTTTATCGGTGGAGAGTAAGTGGGAGTACCACCACGATATGCCACCTTTATGGGAATAATCGCTCACCCTAGTTTTAAGGAAGGCGGGAAAGTTGGCTTTTTAGTAGGTGTTGTTAGGTGTGATTGTAACCAACTCCTTATTTGTAAATAGATGAAGAAGTCCTGTTTGGGGATATTAAAGTTGTTTTGTAGGTAATTAAAGGGCACAAAATTGTCCCCAACATACAAGTCTCCCACTGAATTTATACCCTGGTTGATCCACCTATCTTGCGGCAAATTAAGGATTAGAGATTTCAGAGCTTTAAATGATAGAAAGGGAGCCGGTAGGTCTATCTTTTCTAGAGAGGCCGTCATTTTATACCAGGTATCTAGGGTAGCTTTAATCGATTTGCAGATGGCTGAGGTTTTCCTCGTTTCAGTTGTCCCCTTTGTATTTAAAGAACTAGCATGGCTATGTGGCTAACCACAAGGAAAATTGAGGTCTACAACAAGATTGACCTCAAATAACTTTGCAGTTATCCACATAGCTACAGTTCCCCCCAATAGACTTTTATTGGGAAAAGCCACATAAAACTCTATAGGAACTGGAGTTTGACAGCGCTGCAGGGGAGAGGGGTAGACCTTGACAAGTCTATGTAAGGGAACGCTTGTGCAGACTGGCCAAGTGGCACGCATACAAAAGGGAGCAACATGCCCCTTTTATTGTAGAACAGACCTGATCATGCAACATCTAAGGGGGTTTGCAAGCTATATGCCGGGACCCTTCTGCACATGCGCACAATCGATCTTGCGCATACACAGAACCCAAACCATTGGATTTGTATCTGAATCAGGCATAGAATCAAGTATGCACAATGTGATGCCTGTACACAAATGGCTGATTCTGAGTCAGAGACTAGTAGAAATGTGAATGCTTCTCATGGAACAGCTTGCAGATTGCATGTGTGACATCCCATTACAGTTATAGAGAGGGTGGGGGACCCGCACTATATATTTTATTCACTTTTTAGTGTGAATGGAAAAATTCCCTCCAGTGGGGGATTTTTATATATAAATCTTCCCCTGCTGGTTGAGGGTGCCGTCAACTGATTTATAAAGTACAGAGTATACGAAAAAAGAAGAAAGAAATCAGTTTCCTAGGATGCACTCCTCATTCACAACGTCTCAAACGACTTAAAAACAGTAATGTGTCAAATCTTTAAAAGGTGTGTAATTATTTTTATGTTTATTTTTATAACTCACAGGCCATAATTTTCATCATAATAATTGTACATTTTATTAATTATGTTTGACCCGATAATCAGTTCCCCTGTGTCAGGGATTACAGTGGCGAAAATATTAAAAAAAGAATAATAGGTAAAGGGAAAAGAGAATTTGAAAGATTAAAATAAATCTCTGCTGTCCGTTGCTATTAACTATTTTTTAAATTTGTTATTTATCCCGCTTTTGATGCAGGTATATGTTATATTTTCTTATCAATGTAAATATGTTTAATAAATGGTTTGAATACCAATTAGTGTCATGTGTTTCTAATATTGTACGTATTTGTTCAACAATCTCCTAATCTCCAACCTCTTTATTGGAGGGTTCCTGATTTCTAGTATCTGAGTGTTGGAGATACACTTGCAACAATTAGATACATAATTTTAGTATGTACTATGATGTAATTGTTGCATAAATGTATCCTGCAAATTTGTTGGGTACTTGTGGATTATCACGGCTCCCACGATGGCCATCGTACATGAAAAAATCGCCTCGCATCGCATGCGATCGCATCCGATTTTTCACTGAAAAGCATCCAAATGCATTGGAATTAGTATAAAACATGTTCAATGGCCCCCAAATGGCATTTTTGAGGCTGTACCACCCCCACTATCAACGCGTCCTACGACCTTTTCATACCCCCACTATCCACGTCGGCGTGGAGTTGAGAATAGAAAGTGTGGCGAGCGCAGCGAGCCACCGAGCCCGAAGCGTGGCGAGCGCATCGAGCCCCACGAGGGGACACGGACACCTGTGAAGCCCGTGAGGGGACGCGTATACCTGTGAAGGTATCCGCGTCCGCTCGCCACGCTTCGGGCTCGGTGGCTCGCTGCGCTCACCATGCGATGCGATTGCATGCGATTTTGACAAAAACTGCAAAAACGGCAAAAATCGCATAGCATCGCATGCCATCGCATGCCACTATATATGGCATGCGATGGCATGCGATGGGAGCCGTGATAATCCACAAGTACCATTTGTTGTAATACTTTAGGACCACTCTGGCTGGTCTGAGTGTCCTACTATATACAGTGTGCGTCTATCCAAACCGAAAAAGGAAAACCTTTACACATATATACTTAATTATCAGGTTGGTGTACAGTTAGAGTTCAGGTCTTTATTGCATCATATAGTGGTACCGTTTAATAAGTATGTAATAAGCAGTTGGGAAGAGGTTATTAATAATCACCCCCTGATGATACTAGGGACCAATTCATGGGATCACATATATTGAAGCTATTTATAGCATAGTATTTATTGAGCCACAACTGATGCTTGACACATACGTTCAGATACAAACGGGCAGTAAACCTGCTGTACAGCCTAGCAGACTGCCCTTTGCGTGTGAACCCTGCTTGTTAAGTATGGACTCGCATACACACTGCACAATATCGTTAAAATAAACGAGAGTGAGAGATATGATAGGCTGCTGCAGTGGTCTCTCTTTCTAGCTCAGCGAACGGCACTGAGCAACGTGTGCTGAGCTGGGAAGAGAGGCTGTGTTGCGGCAGCAGTCTGTCCCCTCTCCCCACTGCCCAGGTCCCTGTAAAGTGGGAGGGGGAGCAGAACCAGGGCCCCTCCAGCAGACCCAGGCTTGGGTAAGAAGTTTCCCCCCCTCTCAACGTCACTGAATCAGACTTCAACTTTGAGAGGTGTGGTGGTGACTGTGACAAGGCAGGTGGCAGACAGCAGCTGCTCGGTGAAGCTGCAGATAGAAGGCAGGGAAGACCCCGAACCTCTATACAAGGCATTGCAGGGGTGGCCACACTATTTAATTCTACCTGCTGAAGGAAAAGGAAAACGTTGCAGTTAAAGGAAAACTAAACAGCAGGCTTATTTACCTCAGAAACTGAGAAAAGTCTATCACTTGTTTATTGTGCCATTTGTTGAATACAGACATTACTCAATCCAGTAAAATCCATACACAGTGAAGGAGAATAAGCCACAAATCGTTATAAAAGTCACTATTAGGACTACAATGTTAGAAGCTGGACAAGAGAGAATGGAGACAGTTGTGAAAGTGAATATTACAGAGTGTGGTGAGCTGAGAAGAAATTCCTTCCTTAATAGAGAAAATAATACAGCAGATTCATTGGCTGTTTATTTTAGCAAAATGGTATATTTACAGTCCTACTGCAAGCTAGAGACTAAAGGGGTGCACACACCTTGCAATGTACTTTCAGGATAGAATTGGGATTGAATTGCACGGCGCTGTACACATTCGATTTGGACTATATAGTACAGATGTCTACTATATATTCTTACCTGCACAGTCTGTTTTTATATTTTAGTTCGATGCCGTGGGGCAGAGATTTGGGATCAAATCGAAATTGATTGCAATTGATTTATGTTCAATTCGATTTTGATTTAATTTTGCTTATTGAAGCAAAATCGCAAAAAAAAAATAGACAAAATCTAACCGTTTGTTCGCCCTATAAGTGTGACTAAAACCTAAACCATTACAAGTGGTGGATTTAACAGATTGTTTAAGAACAAGCTGTCAGAACATTTAATGAATTCCAGGGGGATTACAAAGTTTAAGTGACATTTTCAGTACTTTATAGAACTAGAAGAAATATAACCGGAGAATAAAATTTACAACAGTGATATTAAGGAAATATTTCTACATTGCTAATACAGAATCAAGCCCCTCTGCCTCCAAGTGCCGTTGGCTAAGTCTTTCTTTGCCAAGGCTCTCACAGCCTGTGTGACAGGCAGGGGATGCACCTGGGTGGACCACCAGCATTGCATGGGAGTGCTCACAAAAATGGTGGGCACACCGACAGAAATTCTGAGAGGGACCCCACGAGCACAGGCATTTCCCTGCCTGCTTAGAGCGGGTAGATGACATTGGCGCTTGCCCCAAGGAGTAAAAGGTATGAGGTTGGCAGCATAACAGCTCCCTGAGGTGGTGAGGAGAAGGAATGTTGAGAAGGGGGAATGATGATGAGGAGTACACAAATGATGCAGAACGAGGAGGAGGGATGATGATGATGAGCAGAAGAAGGAATAAGAAGGAGGAATGAGGAGTAGGAATAAGGAGGAGGAATAATTCTGAAAAGAAATAATGAAGAGGAGGAGGAGGAATGAAGGTGAGGGGTCGGAATGTGAAGTATGTATTATAATGAGGAGGAAGAAATTGGAGGAGGAAAGATGAGTAATAAGAAGGCAGGGAAATGATAATGATGAGGAGAAAAGATAATTAGTAAGAGGAGTGTTGAGCAGGAGGAATGAGGAGGAGGAAGGATGATGCTGAGGAGGAGAATGAGGAATTGAAATGAAGTTGAGGAGAATGATCAATGATCATGAATGATGATGAGGAGGAGAAAGGATGAGGACAAGAAAAGGAATGATGAGGAGGAATAATGATGAGTATGAAAAAAGATGAGGGAATTTATGTGCCATAATGTATATACGGGTCACTGCTGTCTGGCATAAGGTGTACACAGTGTATACAGTATAGTGTAATGGGCTCCGCTGTCTGGCATAACATGTAAAAAGGGCTCTGCTGTTGCACAATCTGTATAATGGGCTTTACTGGAGCGTAATGTGTATAAGGGGCTTTACTGTGTATAAGGGGTTCTATTGCATGATCAAATGTGTATAAGAGGTACAACTGTGCATTGTCATGTGAATAACGGACATTATTGTGTGGTGTGTGGTGTGATGTAACTAATGGACACTACTCTGATGTGTGATGAAAATAACAGACACTACTGTATGGTGTAATGTGAATAACAGCACTGAGGTCGTAGGTTCGATTCCCACCATGGTCCTAACTGTGCAGAGTTTGCATATTCTCCCCGTGCTTGGGTGGGTTTTCTCCAGGTACTCCAGTTTCTGTTAATAAATAAATAACAGACAATAGTTATATACCACCTTCTAGAGTAAACAGTTCGATCTAATAAAGGCACATCAACTGTTCTTGCCTACCAGCTAGCTCTACAGTGTTCTGAGGCACATCCTGTGTTTCAAAGCACCATTGTCACTAATATATCTAAAGGGGCATACACACATTGAAATTTCAGGTTATGTTCTAAGCGATCTGTCTAGATTGCTTCGAAAATTAAGCTCAAATCACTCCATGTGTACACCCCGTAGTGATAGCGATGCGCAGTCCTGCACATCACTATCGCCTGCTCAGATCTGGTGTGCCTGTATTCAAAATATAGATAGATCGCTTAGCAAGTGAGTTCAAATCGCTATGTGTGTACAGATACAGTGATAGCGATAGGGCTATTTCACACGCTACGGCTCCTGCCGGGCGGCAAAACCCTGCACGGTGAAAAGCCATGCCGCACGCTGTAGTTAATAATAGACACAATTGTGTCCATTCACACGGGATGGCCACGGCATGGCCGCCCGGTTGCAGCTGGATCCCACCCCTGGAAGGGACGGATGCCGGGCTGTGGCCATCCCCACCATTGTAAACTGCTGTGTGCGGCAGGGCTTCCTGGCCGTGCGGTTTTTTGCCGCCCAGCAGGAGCCGGAGTGTGTGATATAGCCCATAGTGTTCTACTGTTTAACCCTTTGAGTGCCAACATCTGTGAGAGATGTGCAAATTATCTGTAAAAAATGCCAGCGTTGCTCACATTTGTTATGTAAATTTAAATTAACCCTTTGCAGTCCAAATTAATTTTTACAATTCAAACTGTCTTGTTTAAATGTTTAAATGAATTGTAATTTATAAAAAAATGTAATTAAAAAAAGGTCTACATTGAATGTTGAACAATGTTAATGTTCTTAATTTGAAGTGGCTGACCATTGGATCTGTTACTGGTGCTAGGGCTGATGAGCCTGACTAGACGTTGGACTTGAAAGGGTTAAAAGAGTTGTTTAAAAAAAAAAAAGATTATATTTCCTATAAGGTAAACATTACAGGTCATTAACTATTTTGACAAATTCACTTGGCATTCAAAGGGAAAATTTTTTTTTTTGGCTTAGCACACATCACTATGTGTGTATGGACAATCTAGACAACATTAAGTTCAAGGGTAATCGCCTACCCTAAATCACTTAGCACAAAAGGTTAGCACAAATCTCAATGTGTGTATGCCCCCCAAGAGTGATCACTAATACAGTATTTGAGGGGGTAATTCAGACCTGCTTTGTAGGCTGCATATATTCCCTGCCTAGCGAGCAAGTAAACGCATGCCCCCCACCTAGTTAATCTCTGCGACACAATGCAAGCGGATATGTACGCTTACACATCCGCTCGCATGCAGCCGGACAGAGGAAAAAAACATTTGAAGGTTGTTCACCATCTAATGATTTTTCCTCTGATCGGTATGAGAAGTAAGCCTAGACTTGCTTTTCATATGGCTGCTTTCCGCCAGATTGGGGGTGGGAGCTGATGCCCCCCTCGTCTAGGGTGCTCCGGTGCACTGGCCCTGCTCCTACTGTATTCCTCTCCTCTGCAGTCTCTCTTACTGTTTCCATCTCCATAAATCCTTCTATGTACTAAGGGCCTGATTCAGACCTATTTGCCAAGCTGTTTGCTCTCGGAGTTTGCACATGCGCATATTCACGCATGTGTAAACCCCCGAACATAAGGGACGGGGCCGATTTCGGCCCCAAATGAACGGGTCTGAATCGGCGCCTAAGTATCAGTGAAAAAATGTGGTTCCAGGAAAGGGGGCTGTTACAGATGAACCACTTGGCAAGAGTTTCTGTAATAACAATTTCCTAGTAAATTGGGTGTACTCTTCCATCTGTGGCCCCTACTAGGGGCTCTACTGTATACAGTGGCGTAGGGTGCAGCCAGGGCACCTGGAGTAAGCTCATGTCACGGCGCCCCCCTCCTCCCCATATATACACAAACACACAAATATCGGCATGAAGATTTGGAGTGCAAGGAACCAAAATATATGTTAATATAAAACATTAATGGAGGCCACCCTCACAAATAAATATATAAAATACACTGTATATATATATATATATATATATATATATATATATATTTATTTATAGCTCCCATACCTGAAACCCCTCACCATGCAGCCTATTGGCAGCACCTCCTTAACCCCCCAGAGCTGAGGTTGGACAGACAGGCGGGCAACGTACGGCATGAGCATTGATGACTCACTCCAACAGCAGGGAGATGCCCTGCAAACCTTTGGCGCCCGGAGCACGAGCTCCACTGGCGCCACCCTAGCTACGCCTCTGACTGTACTTCCCTACTCCCTCCTTCTATTAATTTCCTCTTCTTCCATATATTCATTTTATCATCATACTATGTACAATATTGAAGCAAATGCATGCTGACTAATGTGCCATTGTAATATTACTGCAATCTCTATAGCAGAGGTTGCCAAACGCCATCCACAATGCACCCCAACAGTCCAGCTTTAAGGTAGATCCAGGCTTGGCCACAGTTGAACCTCAGTCATTTTGATTTAGTCATTTGTGCTGAACCATGCATATGCTTAAAACCTGGACTACTGGACTGCCTTAAGAACCACATTTGGGAGCCTCAGCTCTAGAGTCTTATTTCTGTACCACAGCAGTTTATTTGCCAATAAGTTGTTTATATCTTCGTAAAAGGATATGCACAAAACACTATAAATTTACAGTTGGGAGAACATATCAATAAATTAGATAAAGGGCGGGATGTATTAAAATACATTACCACCCCTCGCCAAGCCGCCGCAGTGATGCTAGCGCGTATGTATTAACATATGCGGCTAGCATCGCAGTTCGGTGCAATACCTGTGATGTGGCTTGCGGTGGGTCTCCATCACATCCCGGCTCAGCGCGGTTGTCCCCGGCACCTCCTCCTCCGCTCTGCAGCCGGAAGGACATCCAGCTGTGATATATGCTAGGGGGAAGAGAAGTTTTATGGAGGACTGGGTGGGGGGTAGGAGTCTGAGGTGGGCGGCCCAGAGGTGGCGATACCCTGCCCTGCGATGATGAGGCGTCCGGGTATTAGCACATTTGCCCAAAAAGAGGAATAAAAGAAATCTGAATAAGGAGTAGCAAAAAAAGTATAGGCTATATAGGCTATGTACACAAATGCTCACATCTTATATTAGGCTATAATGACAATGGAATACTGTGAGCCTTATGTAAAAGAAATTATGACTAAGTCAAATCTTTATCAAGTTATACTGTATTTGGAAAGGACAGATAGGAAAATAGAGTGGCTCTAGCCAATCTACAGTAGTTCCCAATGCAAGTAGACAGCAATACATACAGTAGTAGGTCAAGTAGGAGCAGGCTACTAAGCAAATCAAGAGTTTGAAGAAAAAAAGAATGCCTTTTGCTGGTGCACCAAAGAATTAACTCATAATATATAACGTTTATTGGGTATACGTTAAAATCTTAGCGAAATAAAACCAAAACATACAACAATCACAAACATTTATTAAGAAGGGGGGACGTTCCCCTGGCTCAGTGTGACCCCCTGATCACCACAGCTCCTGTGTATGCGTGTTTTTATACAGTATGCAGCAGTGATGAGAGTAAATGCTCTCAGTTGGAGAGAGCTGATGGTACAGTCTCTCTCACAATCAGTAGTATATCTCACCGTGAGATAACTATAATGCTTTATGTGACATCAATGAGAGTGAGTGTTCTCAAACAGAGAGGACTAGCGGTACAGTCTCTCTCGCGAGCCAGGTGTGGCGTGCACCCGTCCCGGGCCGTCCTCTAATGCTGCTACCGTAAGGCTCCAAGTAGCCACTCTCACTTCTCAAGGTTGAGGGCTGGTGAACTGCGTGTGAGGTGTGCAGGCTTGCACTAGCCTCGTTCACCCAGACGGCTCAGGGAACGCTAAGTCTGGCGCCAGACTAACGTGTGGTCACGGTGTAGACCAGTGACCGTGATCGCGCTGCCGTACAGTTCAAAATATATACATTGTATGTGGGGAGGGGAAGAGGGGGATTTAGAACACACTGAGTGTGTTTAAGTCGGTCAGCGTACGCTTCGCTGTGAACGCTTCCTCAGGACCACCCGGTGGGCGCCCGGAAGCTCCTTTTATTCCCCTTATCTCATACATATTCATTAGGTGATTCAGGGTGTGTGTTTGCATGTCCCAGGATCATTGGTCGGACAATAGTATGACGCTCGTGTTTCCTGACCTATGCCTGTTCCCGGTTTCCTGATAGCCTAAATGCCCTTGCTATCTGTTAATTCCAGTATCTGACAAGGGATATGATCGTATTTAGAAAAGGGGATAAAATAATTCTGGGGTATGTATTAGAGAAAGGACACATTGACTCTCAGCAGTATTCATTAAAATCCCGATGTGCTACTCGAGACTGATGCACTCTAGTTATGTTTGTTGACACATCGACATGTGGTGTATGTGTGTCTGTCGACCATTACAGTCATCCTCTATCTTATTAAACTTCTCTAGTTCTTATCGGGCACCGTTTGCAGTACCGGTGTCTATAGTTTATTTATTGGGCTTATTTATGAGCCAATTAGCGGGCATCCAATCGCAAGAATCTGGGTGTCCACAATTAGTATGCCCAATTGGATACTTTTGCACATATAGTAAACGCAGAGAACTGGATGTTATGTAGAAGAGGAATGTATCCGCATGACGGGTTTCATTTCAATGGTTAATAGGGAATGCAATCATATTCAAAAAGACAATTAGTGTGATACATACAGATAGACATATTTTTCTTATTTACCGGTGTATCACTTTTGAGTGGTAGGGCGTTTGCATATGATTTAGTACAAGAGTGAGAGGACATGCGGGCATAAGTGTATACACATAACAGATTTCATGGTGTGTATGTGCTCCTATTTATGTTAGATATTCAGACTTGATTATCATGCTTAATATTGACTTTGCTCATGTGTGGGATATTCTCATATGTCATCCCCTTCTCCGTAATATGCAATAAGTGTTTTCAAATTAAAATAGCAGTGTGTTAACTGGTGAAACAAAAGTGATCAAAAATTTTTTTTGTGAGAAACCAGTGAGAAAATGGTGAAAGAATAGGTGATGGACCTGCTTATGGTCTACATGTAATTCCTTCGTGTATGATTAAGTGTGATTCGGAGACAGTCTAGAGATACTTAAATAACTTAGTTAATATATACGTGTGTGGTAATAAAGGTGTTCTATAAATAGCGGGATAAAAGATCCGGTGACTTAGATGGATAGAAGTGATGATAACAAAAGGTGGTGCATAGTCTGAGTAGAGTGAAAAATATAATTGATGGGAGACTGGAGGTGATAATGTTAATAACGTGATAAATAACATGATTAGAGGTTTCTGTGAATTCTAATCTCATAGGATTGATTTATCGTGAGTATGATGCTTAGCGCATGCCTAAAAAATTATTTTAAAAAAAGAGAAAAATATATATTAGTTATGGTTTCGCCTAACCACTTGGTTCAATGTTGGAAACAAGCTGTCATTGTTACCGTTTTGTCCCTGTTTTGTTAAAATTCACATGCATCATCCTTCATATGTAGCTAGATTTTTATGGAATGAAGATGCATTAGAATTCATAGGCTTTTTAATGTGAAAGCCGTCATTATCAAGTTATTGTAACTTGCTTCTAAATTCATATCTCAAACTGTCCGTGTTTGACCAATTATGGTCTCATGTCCTGGTAGCCAGACATTGGTTATTTTATTATACTTAGTTCATATCAATATGATTACATTTTAATCCTTTGGATTGAATTCATAAAGGGCGTGGATATAGGGATATGGCTAAGTTAGGAGGAGTACGGTATGTCATGTTAGTGCCGCACAAAATAGAATATATTGTCACTTATAAGAAAACAGTGTACACATTTTCCTCATTGAGACCTGATGGTGATAGAGTTTGCATCAAGAATATTAATCTGGCTTCTTGTTTGAGCAGCTCTTTGTCTATGTCGCCCCGACGAGTACCCATCACTACCTGCATCATTCCGTAGGCTTGGAGTCCTTTGGTATTTCCCTGGTGATAACTGAGGAAGTGCTTGGCTACTGGTGTGAGGGTCTTGCCACTTTGTTGGTCTCTTTTTGCATATTTGATGCTTGCTAGATGTTCTGACAGTCAGATTTTTAATGTTCTTTTGGTTTTGCCAATATAATGTTTCCCACAGGGGCACTCTAGATGGTAGATTACCCCTGGGGTATCACACGTGATGTATTGGTCAATTTTGTGTTGTTTCCCATATCTGTCAGTATATGTTTTTCGGGGCATTATAAATGTGCAGACCTTGCATGTCCCACACTTAAAGGTGCCCTTTCTGCTGATCTTGGCTCTAGTTGGTTTCTCGAAGTGGCTGTGCACTAGATGGTCCCTGAGATTTTGGCATCTTCTCCAACTTATGTCAATCTGATCGCCCAGTATTTCATCAAGGTCTTTATCGGTTTTCAGGATCCCAATATGCTAATTGAGCACCCCCTGCATCTGACGCCATTCTTGACAATAAGTCCCAATGAACCTGACTTTTTCATTGGCGTCTGTATCTTTATGTTTGCCTGGGACTAGTAGTTGTTCACGTTTGTATTTACGTACCTCCCCTCTGGCTTTGTGTATGGATCTTCTGCTGTAACCTCTGCTTACAAGTCTGAGGTCTAATTCATCTGCTCTCTTTTCGTATGTGATGTCCTCTGAGCAATTGCGCCTCGTCCTGAGGTATTCACCCTTTTGTAGGCCTTTCCGTACTGGTGAATAGTGGGCGCTCTCATTATGCAGCAGTAAATTGGTTGCTGTGTTTTTACGGAAAATGTCCGTGACTATTGATCCATTGGTGCTGACGCTGATGCGTAGGTCGAGGTATTCAACCTCCTTCTGGCTGACTTGACAGGTTAGTTTTAAATTGAGATTATTGGTGTTCAAAACCTCTAGGAATTCCATAAACAAGGCTATGTCTCCTTCCCACAGAATGAGCAGGTCATCAATGTACCTGAGCCACATTAAAATGTGCTCTGTAAATCTGTCATTTTGGTCAGTGAAAACGTGTTCCCGCACCCACCATCCCAGGTACAGGTTAGCGTATGTGGGGGCACAAGTGCTCCCCGTTGCTGTCCCCTGTACCTGGAGATAGAAGCGGTCCTCACATATGAAATAGTTTTTCGTCAGGACGAAACGCAGAAGTTTAATGATGAAGGAATTTAAGGGTATGTCTCGTTCCATACTCAAAAAATATTCTGCAGCCTGTATACCATTTTGATGTATTATGCTGGTATACAGGCTCTCCACATCGCAAGTAATTAGCCAGGAGTCAGGGTTGAGGATGATGCCTTGGATTTTATTTAGGACGTCCATCGTATCTCTAACATATGATGGCAGGGTGAAAACATAATCTCTCAGAAAGAAGTCAACGAATTGGCTAGCCCTCTCGGTGAGACCCCCTATCCCTAACACAATTGGTCGACCGGGTGGGTTGTCCTCACTTTTGTGAATCTTGGGCAGTAGGTATAAAGTGGGAATTTTAACTGTCTTTACTTCCAAGAATTCAAATTGAGATTTCGTGATGACTCCATTTTGTCTGGCTTCTCCCTGAATTTTTTTATATAGTTCCAGGTAATCATAGGTGGGATTAAAGGTCAGTGCTTTGTAGCAGGACGTATCATCTAACTGTCGTTTCAACTCTTTCCTGTATGAATCAATGCCCCATAGAACAATGTTCCCTCCTTTATTGGAGGGTTTAACAATCGTGTCCTCCCATTTTTTGATGTCTTGGAGCTCTCCAAGACATCAAAAAATGGGAGGACACGATTGTGAAGCCCTCCGATAAAGGAGGGAACATTGTTCTATGGGGCATTGATTCATACAGGAAAGAGTTGAAATGACAGTTAGATGATACGTCCTGCTACAAAGCACTGACCTTTAATCCCACCTATGATTACCTGGAACTATATCAAAAAATTCTGGGAGAAGCCAGACAAAATGGAGTCATCACGAAATCTCAATTTGAATTCTTGGAAGTAAAGACAGTTAAAATTCCCACTTTATACCTACTGCCCAAG
The DNA here is from genome assembly GCF_055691185.1 of Crinia signifera. Classification (NCBI taxonomy): domain Eukaryota; kingdom Metazoa; phylum Chordata; class Amphibia; order Anura; family Myobatrachidae; genus Crinia; species Crinia signifera. The sequence goes on from NC_139218.1 coordinate 235,498,951, forward strand.
ATTCACAAAAGTGAGGACAACCCACCCGGTCGACCAATTGTGTCAGGGATAGTGGGTCTCACCGAGAGGGCTAGCCAATTCGTTGACTTCTTTCTGAGAGATTATTTTTTCACCCTGCCATCATACGTTAGAGATACGATGGACGTCCTAAATAAAATCCAAGGCATCATCCTCAACCCTGACTCCTGGCTAATTACTTGCGATGTGGAGAGCCTGTATACCAGCATAATACATCAAAATGGTATACAGGCTGCAGAATATTTTTTGAGTATGGAACGAGACATACCCTTAAATTCCTTCATCATTAAACTTCTGCGTTTCGTCCTGACGAAAAACTATTTCATATGTGAGGACCGCTTCTATCTCCAGGTACAGGGGACAGCGATGGGGAGCACTTGTGCCCCCACATACGCTAACCTGTACCTGGGATAGTGGGAGCGGGAACACGTTTTCACTGACCAAAATGACAGATTTACAGAGCACATTTTAATGTGGCTCAGGTACATTAATGACCTGCTCATTCTGTGGGAAGGATACATAGCCTTGTTTATGGAATTCCTAGAGGTTTTGAACACCAATAATCTCAATTTAAAACTAACCTGTCAAGTCAGCCAGAAGGAGGTTGAATACCTCGACCTACGCATCAGCGTCAGCACCAATGGATCAATAGTCACGGACATTTTCCGTAAAAACACAGCAACCAATTCACTGCTGCATAATGAGAGCGCCCACTATCCACCAGTACGGAAAGGCCTACCAAAGGGTGAATACCTCAGGACGAGGCGTAATTGCTCAGAGGACATCACAAACGAAAAGAGAGCAGATGAATTAGACCTCAGACTTGTAAGCAGAGGTTACAGCAGAAGATCCATACGCAAAGCCAGAGGGGAGGTACGTAAATACAAACGTGAACAACTACTAGTCCCAGGCAAACATAAAGATACAGACCCCAATGAAAAAGTCAGGTTCATTGGGACTTATTGTCAAGAATGGCGTCAGATGCAGGGGGTGCTCAATAAGCATATTGGGATCCTGAAAACCGATAAAGACCTTGATGAAATACTGGGCGATCAGATTGACATAAGTTGGAGAAGATGCCAAAATCTCAGGGACCATCTAGTGCACAGCCACTTCGAGAAACCAACTAGAGCCAAGATCAGCAGAAAGGGCACCTTTAAGTGTGGGACATGCAAGGTCTGCACATTTATAATGCCCCGAAAAACATATACTGACAGATATGGGAAACAACACAAAATTGACCAATACATCACGTGTGATACCCCAGGGGTAATCTACAATCTAGAGTGCCCCTGTGGGAAACATTATATTGGCAAAACCAAAAGAACATTAAAAATCCGACTGTCAGAACATCTAGCAAGCATCAAATATGCAAAAATAGACCAACAAAGTGGCAAGACCCTCACACCAGTAGCCAAGCACTTCCTCAGTTATCACCAGGGAAATACCAAAGGACTCTAAGCCTACGGAATGATGCAGGTAGTGATGGGTACTCGTCGGGGTGACATAGACAAAGAGCTGCTCAAACAAGAAGCCAGATTAATATTCTTGATGCAAACTCTATCACCATCAGGTCTCAATGAGGAAAATGTGTACACTGTTTTCTTATAAGTGACAATATATTCTATTTTGTGCGGCACTAACATGACATACCGTACTCCTCCTAACTTAGCCATATCCCTATATCCACGCCCTTTATGAATTCAATCCAAAGGATTAAAATGTAATCATATTGATATGAACAAAGTATAATAAAAGGTACTTGTTTCCTAGCACGGCCACAACGATTTAGATCGTTGTGGTCGTAAGATAAAAAATCGGATCGATCGCATCGCATGCGATTTGGTCGCATGCGATGCGACCGATCCGATCTACCGATTTTTCACCCGATTTTTTTTTTTTTTCACCTGATTATTTTCAATTGCCCCCCCAAATGTTACTAAGTGGGCTAGACCCCACGATAGACGTCAACCCGAAGCGTGGCGAGCGCAGCGAGCCCGCGAGGGGCGGCGGTGCGCGTCCTCCGACCTTTTCATTCCCCTACTATCCACTAGGGCGTGGAGTGAGAATAGAATAGTGTGGCGAGCGCAGCGAGCCACCGAGCCCGAAGCGTGGCGAGCGCAGCGAGCCCCGCGAGGGGACGCGTATAACTTCACAGGTATACGCGTCCCCTCGCGGGGCTCGCTGCGCTCGCCACGCTTCGGGCTCGGTGGCTCGCTGCGCTCGCCACACTATTCTATTCTCACTCCACGCCCTAGTGGATAGTAGGGGAATGAAAAGGTCGGAGGACGCGCACCGCCGCCCCTCGCGGGCTCGCTGCGCTCGCCACGCTTCGGGTTCACGTCTATCGTGGGGTCATGGCGGGCACATAAAAAATGTCAAATGGGTCATATTGGCCCATTTCACCTTTTTTATCATTTTTCCCTATGTGAGATGGACTTAATCAAGTCCATCTCATCTTGTGCCATTATAATGGCACAAGACCGACAAGATCCTCCCGATTTCAATGTTAAAAGATTTTTTAACATTGAAGTCTATGGAAAAATCGGGTCAATCGGTCGGTCGCATCGCGGCCGATTTTAATTGGTCGCGACCGACCGATTGACCCGATTTCTGTCAATCAAAGGGAAAAAATTGTAAAAAATCGGCCACATCGTGAGGATCGTGTCCCTTAATTAAGAGCCACGATCACTCACGATTGTGGCCGTTCTAGGAAACAAGTACCTAATAAAATAACCAATGTCTGGCTACCAGGACATGAGACCATAATTGGTCAAACACGGACAGTTTGAGATATGAATTTTGAAGCAAGTTACAATAACTTGATAATGACGGCTTTCACATTAAAAAGCCTATGAATTCTAATGCATCTTTATTCCATAAAAATCTAGCTACATATGAAGGATGATGCATGTGAATTTTAACAAAACAGGGACAAAACGGTAACAATGACAGCTTGTTTCCAACATTGAACCAAGTGGTTAGGCGAAACCATAACTAATATATATTTTTCTCTTTTTTTAAAATAATTTTTTAGGCATGCGCTAAGCATCATACTCACGATAAATCAATCCTATGAGATTAGAATTCACAGAAACCTCTAATCATGTTATTTATCACGTTATTAACATTATCACCTCCAGTCTCCCATCAATTATATTTTTTACTCTACTCAGACTATGCACCACCTTTTGTTATCATCACTTCTATCCATCTAAGTCACCGGATCTTTTATCCTGCTATTTATAGAACACCTTTATTACCACACACGTATATATTAACTAAGTTATTTAAGTATCTCTAGACTGTCTCCGAATCACACTTAATCATACACAAAGGAATTACATGTAGACCATAAGCAGGTCCATCACCTATTCTTTCACCATTTTCTCACTGGTTTCTCACTAAAAAAAAATTTGATCACTTTTGTTTCTCCAGTTAACACACTGCTATTTTAATTTGAAGACACTTATTGCATATTACGGAGAAGGGGATGACATATGAGAATATCCCACACATGAGCAAAGTCAATATTAAGCATGATAATCAAGTCTGAATATCTAACATAAATAGGAGCACATACACACCATTAAATCTGTTATGTGTATACACTTATGCCCGCATGTCCTCTCACTCTTGTACTAAATCATATGCGAACGCCCTACCGGACTTATCAACCATAGACAAATATGTCTATTTGTACGTATCACATTCAAATTTTCATGAATATGATTGCATTCCCTATCAAATCAATGAAAATAAACCCGTCATGTGGGGACACTCCTTTTCTACATGGCATCTAGTTCTTTGCGTCTACTATAGATGTAGCAGCATCCAACTGGGCACATTAATTATGGACACCCAGATGCTTGCGATTGGATGCCCGCTTATTAGTTAATGAGTAAGCCCAATATACAAACTGTATACACCGGCACTGCAAACGGTGCCCGATAAGAACCAGCACAACACGAACAAGAAATAGGATGACTGCAATGGTCGACAACACACAGACACCATATGTCGATGTGTCGACGAACACACTACAGTACAGCAGTCTCGAGTAACACATCGGGATGTCAATGGATACAATTAAGAGTTAATTTATCCTTAATACATACCCTAGAATTGTTGTATCTTCTTTCATAAATATGATCATATCTCCTGTCAGATACTGGAATAAATAGATAGCAAGGGTACTTGACGCTATCAGGAAACCAGGAACAGGCATAACTCTTGTGATAGAGTGCCCGAATATAAGCCGGTTAACAAGCTTAGAACCATACAAATTATACGATATGAATCATTGCGATTTGAGGAAAATAGAGAACAAGTGTAATAGTCGACACTGCAAACATGTCCAGTGTGGAGGTGTCGACGAGTATAATCCGAGTGTATCATTCAAAAGTGATACACCGGTAAATAAGAAAAATATGTCTATCTGTATGTATCACACTAATTGTCTTCTTGAATATGATTGCATTCCCTATTAACCATTGAAATGAAACCCGTCATGCGGATACATTCCTCTTCTACATAACATCCAGTTCTCTGCGTTTACTATATGTGCAACAGTATCCAATTGGGCATACTAATTGTGGACACCCAGATTCTTGCGATTGGATGCCCGCTAATTGGCTCATAAATAAGCCCAATAAATAAACTATAGACACCGGTACTGCAAACGGTGCCCGATAAGAACTAGAGAAGTTTAATAAGATAGAGGATGACTGTAATGGTCGACAGACACACATACACCACATGTCGATGTGTCAACAAACATAACTAGAGTGCATCAGTCTCGAGTAGCACATCGGGATTTTAATGAATACTACTGAGAGTCAATGTTTCCTTTCTCTAATACATACCCCAGAATTATTGTATCCCCTTTTCTAAATACGATTATATCCCTTGTCAGATACTGGAATTAACAGATAGCAAGGGCATTTAGGCTATCAGGAAACCGGGAACAGGCATAGGTCAGGAAACACGAGCGTCATACTATTGTCCGACCAATGATCCTGGGACATGAAAACACACACCCTGAATCACCTAATGAATATGTATGAGATAAGGGGAATAAAAGGAGCTTCCGGGCGCCCACCGGGTGGTCCTGAGGAAGCGTTCACAGCGAAGCGTACGCTGACCGACTTAAACACACTGTGTTCTAAATCCCCCTCTTCCCCTCCCCACATACAATGTATATATTTTGAACTGTACGGCAGCGCGATCACGGTCACTGGTCTACACCGTGACCACACGTTAGTCTGGCGCCAGACTTAGCGTTCCCTGAGCCATCTGTGTGAACGAGGCTAGTGCAAGCCTGCACACCTCACACGCAGTTCACCAGCGCTCAACCTTGAGAAGTAAGAGTGGCTACTTGGAGCCTCACGGTAGCAGCATTAGAGGACGGCCCGGGACGGGTGCACGCCTCACCTGGCTCGCAAGAGAGACTGTACCGCTAGTCCTCTCTGTTTGAGAACACTCACTCTCATTGCTGTCACATAAAGCATTATAGTTATCTCACGGTGAGATATACTATTGATTGTGAGAGAGACTGTACCATCAGCTCTCTCCAACTGAGAGCATTTACTCTCATCACTGCTGCATACTGTATAAAAACACGCATACACAGGGGCTGTGGTCATCAGGGGGTCACACTGAGTCAGGGGAACGTCCCCCCTTTTTAATAAATGTTTGTGATTGTTGTATGTTTTGGTTTTATTTCGCTAAGATTTTAACGTATACCCAATAAACGTTATATATTATGAGTTAATTCTTTGGTGCACCAGCAAAAGGCATTCTTTCTTTCTTCAAACTCTTGTAAATCTTAATGCCTATGGTAGCACACCCTCATTTACTGTATAAATCACCAAAGAATCATCAGTACTCAGGAGGGTCCTCTTCAAAATAAATTACTGTACTTACCTGTGCGATTGACATATCTCCCCCCAATCTTACTAAGCAAATCAGATGTGTGAGGAGAAAATAGCACAGTCAGTAAATGGGACAAAATCTTTTTTATATCTGTAACTGATAGAGGGAAAACAAAAGGATTATTCATCAGACAGAAAGAGATAATCTTATAAAGGTAAACAAGGGTATAGCAAATCATCTAGATAGGAGGAAGACGAGGGTGTAACAAATCATGCCAAGAGAAGGAAAACAAAGAAGGAGGAAAATGATGGTATATTCACCTAAAGGGAAATAAAATGAAGCTATAGCAAATCATGTAAAGGGATGAGAAAGAGGGTACAGTAAATAATCTAAATGGAGGAAAATTAGGGTATAGCATATAATCTATAGAGGTGTAAATAAGTGTACAGCAAATTTAAAGCAATGGAAAACAAAGGTACAGTTAATCATCTAAAGAAAGGTAAAAGACCCAAAAATGAAATAAACTATGGAGTAAAATAAAATACTTCAAAAAGTGAAATTAGAAATTAGATAATAGTCTGGCAATATTGAGGATTTTGAAGATGTATCAAACCTTGGAGGAATATAAAGTACCAGCCAATCAGCTCCTGCAAAATTGTAGATAGAACGTGATTGACCCGTACTTTATATCTCTTGACTTTATCTCTCCAAGGTTTGATACATCTCCCTCTAAGACTGATATAAGAAGTAGGGAAATTAAAAGAAACCAATGAAAATGAAAAATTTTATTTTAAATCCAGAAATTTACAGCTTTTTTTTTTTTATTGAGTCTTTATTTTGAATTTTTCAACATACACATGACACACAAAAAATTACACGTGCACACATTTAAAACATTGCAAACCACTACTTATGGATCAACTCCTTCTACTGGTGGATAGTGGGTCCTTCATGGATCCCATACAAGGAAAGGGGGAGAAGAAGGAAGAAGTTGGTATATATAGGGGGGGGGGGGGGGCGGGGGAAGGGCCGGGGGGAGGGCGGGGAGGAAATGGCAAAGCAATAACCTCTCTTCTCTAAATAACAGGTAGCCATTGGACTTGGGGAGTCATTATACAGCTGATTTAGATATCACTGGTAGGGGAAAAACTTACATACAGTACTTAGTGAACTAAATAAAACTATTAAAGAATATTAAATCTATCACAAAGAGAATAAAATCAATTTTATCTAACATATAAACTAAAATCTACGGTGTCTTAAGTATCCTATCCAACAAATTTATACAACTTAGAGTGATACCATAAGTTCCAAATTGAGTCAAACTTGGTGCGTCCCCCTATGGAGGCATAATAGACCTTTTCGTGCTCATATATTGTGTTAACTAGATTGGTCCATTCTACCAATGCTGGACCTGTTTGTGCTATCCAGTGTCGTGCTATAATCATTTTGGCCAGTGCGGTGAGATTTAATAGGAGAGAGCTTAACTCTCTAGAAACGTGTTCCCCTTGCCAAATCCCCAAAACCATATTTTTTTCCGTGAAGATGTCTAATGGTATCACCATGTCCACCATAACCAGACGTATTTGGTCCCAGAATTGGCTGATTGTATTACAGGTCCATAACAGGTGCCAGAAGAAAGCCCCCGACTCGCCACACCTCGGACACCTGTCTGCACCCGATCCTGCCATTTTCTGTAGTCTAACTGGGGTCATATATGTCCTGTGAAGGATGTTAAATTGAACCTGTTGGATACGAATTGAATTCGTTGCCCTTTTTGGAGTGGCCAGAGCTAAATGCCATTGACTGTCGGAGAGGGCTGAAATATCCTGAACCCATTTCTGCTCGTTTATGGACAGGAGCTTATAGATTTTTGACACCCTTTATCTCTGCGTTAAATTTTTCAAGAATAGTTTGACTGGGGTATCAAGTAGCCAGCCCTCCCTCCCTCTATCCCACTGTATAACAGCATTCCGTAACTGTAGGTATCTGAAGAACATTAACCTGGGGAGCATATACTCATGTCGTAGTTGCTCGAAAGATTTTCGACATTTGTTTCGGTAGAGTTGGCCCAGAGCGATAACCCCATATTGAGCCCAAAGTTTACCTCCTTGCTGTTTAATAACCTCCTTTACTGTAGGCATTAGGAGGAATGAGGTGTCTGGGTCCACCCCCTCATACTTGTCTATACTGCAGGCCATATTCCAGATTCTTATAGCCTGGATAATAATACCCGGATACTTTCTTTTAAATGTTCCTGCAAGCAAAATCTGGAGGGGTGTAATATTGGGGTCTACACATTTTACCAATCTAGTGAGATCTGGCGAATATTCATCTGCCCGGACCCAAGAACTAAGATGTACTAGTTGGGCCGCCATATAATACCTTTTAAAATTGGGTAGGGCTAAGCCCCCCTTGTCTCGAGTTCTCCATAGAGTAGCTAACTTCACCCTGGGGCGCTTGTTACCCCATATAAAAGAGGAGAGAATGCTGTTCAGGTTTCTAAAATATTCATCCTTTATATAGATGGGGGAATGCTGAAGTGAATACAGGATTTTTGGGAGAATAGCCATTTTGATCAAATTTACACGGCCCATTACTGTAAGAGGGAGCCTAGCCCAACTCCAGCATTTTGTCTTAACCTCTATTATAGCCGGATATATATTGTCGGTCAAATATTCTTCTGTCTTTCCGGATACCTCTACACCTAAGTATTTAAACCCCTGGACCTTCGATATTGGTACATGCTCCTCCCACTCGCTTTGGCTTTCATTCCCCAAGATCAAGAGATGGGATTTAGTCCAGTTTACGGTGAGCCCAGAAAAGGTACCGAATAGACTGAGATGGTTAATTACTGGAAGAAGGTCTTGCTTAGGATCCGCCAGACCCACCAGTAAATCATCGGCATAAAGTGAGACTAAGTTATATCTATTGTCTCCAGATGGGTCTTGACCGTACAGCCTTGATCTTAATAGACAAGCGAGGGGCTCAATTGCAATTGTGAAAATTAGTGGGAGAGCGGACAGCCCTGCCGGGTTCCCCTATTTAGTGAGAAGAGGGAAGATGTATAGCCATTTATAGAGACCCTCGCCTTCGGATTCCTGTATAGTAGTTTCAGCCATTTGATGAAGTCTGGCCCGAAACCAAAGGCCTCTAGGGTACTCCAAAGATAGCTCCATTCGACGGAATCGAACGCTTTGTTCGCGTCGAATGAAGCTATTGCAGCATTCCAACCTCTTTCTTTAGCATATTGGATGTATGTGAATACCCGTCTTAGATTGATGGAAGTGGACTATCCGCTCATAAAACCTGATTGGTCGGGATGTATTATACCATGTGTGACTTGACTTAGTCTATTCGCCAAGATCTTTGCAATGATCTTCGCATCTGTTGATATTAAAGAAATTGGTCTGTATGAATCGACCTTATCCGGGTCCTTACCCTTTTTTGGTATAAAGACCATAGAAGCATCCGCCATTGAGGCAGGAAAGTCGTCATCCACCAGTATATCCTGGCAGAGTGTAACTATACGTGGGGCCAGAATCTTAATATATTTTTGATATACCTCTCCCGGTAGGCCATCTAGACCTGGGGCTTTACCTACAGGTAGGGATCTAATTACCCTTTCAACTTCCTCTAGTGCTATCGGTAGGTCCAATAGCTCTTGGGCTTCTGACGGGAGGCGCGGGAGATCTATATCCGCCAAGAACTCCCAGAGTTCCTCCTTACTTGCTGTCACACAGGATTGGTATACCTTTCCAAAATGGGCTGCAAACTCCTCCACAATTTTAGGGGTTGTGGTCAGAATTTCGCCCTGCTCTGTTGTAATTCTAACGATTACATTAGATGACCTATCAGTGCTAGATAGTAGGGCCAATAATTTCTCCCCCCCCCCCCTTATCAGCGTTAGAGTGCCATTGGTGTTAGCGTGAAAGGAGCTTACGACAGTTTACATCTTGGAGGTATTCTAGCCACTTATCCTGCATATTTTGCCACGCCAGTTTGTCTGAATCCCTTTTACTTAATAGATATACATTTTCTAATTCTAGCGTGCCTTCCTCAAGTTTACGTGCCTTTGCTCGGTGTAGCCCCTTTATGTATGAGATCTTTTTAATAAATATACCACGTAGAAAGGACTTAATGGTGTCCCAGATGCAGGATCTAGTGGCCGACCCCTCGTTTGAATCGAAGAAGGCCATCATTTCCTGCTCCATCTCCCTCTGGTTGACCTGGGAAAGCCAATAAGGTTGAAGCTTCCAGTATCTGAACCCCACCATCTCTGTTAAATCCAACTGCATGATTAGAGGGGAATGATCTGATATGCCCCGGGCCTTATACTCGATTTGTACAACCCTGTTGATGACTGTATCTGAGGTGAAGATCATATCTATTCTTGAAAAAGCACTATACGATGCTGAAAAACAAGAGTATTGGGTAAGATTCGGATGTCTTAGCCGCCATGGGTCTATCCACCTGATACTCTCCAAGAACTCTGCAAAGTTCCTCCCTCCCCTATGAACTTCTTTATTAATCATAGACCATCTATCCAACTGAGGGGAAACCACATTGGTGAAATCCCCAAGGCTGATCAGATGATTTGCTGGGTATGTTAGTGAGAAATCTACGGCGGCTCTCAATATATCGTAGGAGAAGGGAGGGGGGATATATATATTTAACAATGTTATATCTACGTGGTTTATGCTACAGTCCATAAAAATGTATCTGCCCCCTGGATCGATCTTGATGTTACGCCCTTCAAATACCACCAACTTCCTCACCAGGATTGATACCCCTCTAGCTATGGATGTGAATGGGGCATGGAAAATGGATCCTATCCAAGGTCGTTTTAAGGCCGCCAACTTATCCCCATATAGATGGGTTTCTTGGAGACAGATAATATCTGCCTCTAGGAATTTGCAGTGATTCAATACTAACGATCTTTTAACTTTGTCGTTTAGGCCTCTGACGTTCCACATCAAAAATTTAACCATAACCCTTTAAGTTAAACCTTCTTGCCCTTTTATTCCTCGCCATCCCCCACACCCCCCCCACCCCCCCCAGCCCCCTGTGAAGTTATAGGTTTGCAAAATACACGAATACGACATAAACATACATTACAAACATGTACCCTGACCCCCTCCCCCTCCCTGTACCACCTGGAACTCCTGGCGTACCTATATCCCAACCCATTGCCTTACTAGCACAAAGGCAAATAAATGGCCACCATTTGCACGGCCGGCTCTCCTCTATTTGCCCCAAAATGGTTATAGCAAACATTTTCCCCTGATAACCCCTCCCTCCCCCAATGTACGTATCATCACTGGAAAAAAAAAATATGGCGCCTAATATCGCAGACATATAACAGAGAGAAAAAAAAAAGATCACCAACAGGCCCCCTGGCTATGCCGTTGTTGTTAACATATTCCTAGCTTAGCTCTAAGGATTGGCCAGTTGTTTTTTTCCTGGATGGGCCACGTCCAGCCAGCTAGCAACATCACCTGGGGAAAAAAAAATTAGTAGTCCCGTTCTCTTCGACTCTTAGTTTGGAGGGATAGAGCATCGAGTACTTTAGGCCCAGTGCTCTGAGCCTGGCTTTAGCGTCCCTGAATTTAGATCTCTCTCGCTGTATTTCTACTGGAAAATCCGGGAAAGCTGATATTTTTTTTCCGTTGAAGCCAAAGTCCTCTTTATTCCTTATCAGCCGGAGCAAACAGTCTCGGTCTTTATAATTCAAAAACTTAGCAATGAATGTACGCGAGGGGCCCCCAGGTGGGGCTGGGCGGGACGGTACCTGATGGGCTCTCTCTATTGCGAATTGCTGAGAAAAAGCATCTCTGCCAAATGCCTGTGTGAGCCAATCCTTGAGAAATTTCTCTGGTTGGCTCCCCTCTGCCCGTTCTTCCAGGCCAATGAATCTAACATTATTCCGGCGAAGTCTCCCCTCTGTATCCGACATTTTAAGTCGCATGTCTGCCAGCTGTCCTGACATCACCTTGACTTGTTCTTGTAATGGGGTAACCGCGTCTTCCAGAGAGGAGACCCTATTTTCTACTTCTGTGACTCTTTCTCTGATTTTTTGATTGTCACTTCTCAGCAACATTATATCCGATTGGATCTTATTGATTTGCTCTAGCAGACAGGTCTCACATGTGTTAACAGCGTCCAGTACCTGCTGAAGCGTTACCTCGGTAGTACGTGGTTCACTAGATGCCTTAGAGGGAGTGGTTTGCGAGTGGTGGGCTGTGAGCTGGTTGTTGTATTACCCTGAGATCGGGCATATTTCTCTAGGCGAGCTGCTGCCGTGTTTTGCCCTGTCTTGCCCATTGTCCTTGCTGAGGCTCTTAGGGACGCCAGGGATTAAGCTTGTATTATAGATTTGTCGATTTTGCTGTGGCAGTAAGGTGTATACCCAGCCTTGCCCTTTTGACCGGGACAGGGTTAATTCAATTGATCACCAGCTCAGACTAGAGACAGTGAACTGATATTGCCCAACTGTTACCACCCCTATGTCTGGGGTATACCCTATTCAGATATAGTACCACTCTCCTAACATATATAGAGACAGAGTGTACAGCCAGTCATTTCTTTCAATAAGTACCGTCAATAACTGTTTGCCTGGTACCTAAATATCTTCTTCTGCGCCTCTGAGCCGGGGGGAGCGGAGACAGGGGAAGCTGTACTTACAGCTGAGAGGGATATGCTTGTTGTTCCTTTTCAGTGACCCAGCGGTTGTTCCAGATACACTCCAGACTCTTCTGGATGGCCACCTCTACTCTGGCACCAGTTGCACGGCGCAACCAGGTAAAAAGTAGATCCTGGCGTCTTCGCGGTCTTCTCCTCTCTCTCCCAGCAGCACCGGCGATGCGGTCAGGGGGTCGCGCCGGAAGCCGGGCGCACAGACACCGTCCTGCGTCACCACTCTCCTACAGCCCACTCCGTGGTAGACGCCAGTCTCCTCCACTCCGAATGTGCACCGAGCGGCAGAGGATCCAGGCTGCGGTGAGATTCGCTAGCTAGCTGCTACTGCTCTCTGCTCGCCAGTTTTCCTGCTGTACCAGCGGGCTTACATGCCTTTGGGGTCGGGAAGGGTCATAATCTTGGGAGAGCCGGCTCCTTCCTCCCTCACTCACTCACACGCCGCCGTGGCCACTCCCCCACTCCCGCAATGGGATTTTCTTGACTGCATCAGGTGTCACTGAGCAGGTGCTGCGCCACTGCAAGAGAATTTTACAGCTTTTAATTCAACATGTATTTACTTTGAGTTGGGGGAACATGACAAACAAGCTTTATTTTGTTTTGTGTTATTTGAAATAGATTAACCCTTTGAGTGCCAATTGAATTTGTCTAAAATTGCCAACCAAACATTATTATTCATCATAATGACCTGTAATATTTACCTTCTTTAGGAAATAAAATATTTTTTACACAACATTTTTTATTTGAATTTATATAACAAATGTAATCAACATTATCATTGAAGTACTCAGTGGGCCTTTACTTGGAACAGTCCACCTCTCTTTATAACTTTATTGAAGAGCCTTAACAACCCCCCCCCCTCCCCCCAGCATATTGCATTCTAACCTACCACTGATATTACATTCAGGATGTTAGAAATCATGATTCTGACATTGGTATTCTGACAGTTATTGGGATACAAGTGCTGGTCTTTTAACTGCCAGTATCTAGAAAGCAAGGCTGCCAACTCATATCTAAGACCACATCCATGATATTGTTTTCGGTGTCAGAGGTGCAAATCCGGAACAATTTAACAAAATTAGAGATTGTGCGAACAAGCAGTAATACGTGCAAAATGTACACTCCCAAAATATACAAAAAGACTTAATTACAATAATGTGTACAATACTAGTAAAGGGACCAGGCATATGCCAGGTCATCTCTGTATAGACGACTAAAGAAATCTGCACGCTCAATTAGGAGACTAAATGAATAGCCGTGGGGGATCAATTAGCCTGCGATTAATTACCATGGCTGATTGAATCCTCTCTAGTCTACATCAGAGTGGTAACCACTTCACTTGGAAAAATGCCAAAACATGGGTCTCATATAGGCACTGGTGTATTTATAATGGGTACAAGGTTTTCTGGAGGCACATGCACCACACACCACATACCCTGCACCCATTTATTAATATTCACCTCTCCATTGTAAAAATCACTGGGAAAATGGACACCATGAATCACGCATGCGCATTAGAGTTGGTCCCGGGAACGCGGCACAGCACCATTTTCCCAGACATCTGCTCATTCGTAGTAGACTAGATTCTATTTGCACCACCAGAAAGGAGGAAGCCCAATCAGAGGCTGCACACAGGCCCCTCCTCTTCTAAGGTGCCCCTGCATATACGTATAGACAGAAACCAGTACAATGCTCTATCACAAATTTCTGTATTTCAATATTTTGTAATCAATTTTTAAATATACAAAGGCCAGATATTTATGTACTCCAGTGTTCTATAAACAGATGAACAATGCATTCATTAACTTCATTGGATACAGATATACAAAAAAGAACATGTAACTGAGCCATTAAAATGTATATTTCGATTTTCAAAGAGTATTTCATTTCTGTTCTCATTTCAGCATTAGCTTATTATTCAGTCCTATATTTATAAATGTTATTTTGCGTTAAACATGGAAAAATGCAAATTGCACCACAAGACACATTTTACCTTACATTTTATTAAGAGAGGAATGGTAATGGTTGCTGCTAGCAACACCGCTGCTTCATCAAAATACTCTTAATGGAGCACAGAAAACAACAGTCAATGGATTATTAATATCCTAAGGTTACCTAACAGCCTCTGTAAGGCCAAAGGTCCAGATTAAAAGTTTTACCACTAACAGCAATACTAATATAATAAGGAGGTTGATCACTACAGGCCCAATGCTGCATATTCACTAAATATACTGTCTATTATGTGCAATGCAATTCTTAAAATATTTTAAGGTATACAATATACAGTACAAGTAATTCTTTATTTCAATGCAACCTAATTACATAGCTAAATAGATGAGTGGCTTTACTGAAACATAGTAAATATCATATATATTAGACAGCGGCGTAACTATAGCACCGCAGCCCCCACCACCGTGGGGGGGGGGCGGCGCTGTGCATGTGGGGGCACCGGGGGCTGCGGTGCTATAGTTACACCCCCCACCAATCCCCCACAGACATCTTCTGCTGAGGACCACCACAAAATCGCCGCCCCCATATAGCACACAGTTCTCTGAAACTGTCTGCTGTATGGGGGGGCTGCCATTTTGTGGTGGTCCTCAGCAGAAGAACGGAGCCGCCGGGACCAGCGCGATAGGTAAGGCTGCGGGGGATTGGGGGGGGGGTTTGCATGGGAGGCGGGGCGGCGGGTGCTTGTCGGGGTGGCGGGGGGGCACCCAAAAATTAGCTACGCCACTGATATTAGATCCACAAAGATTGTTCAACATTACAAGTTGGTCCATACAGTGGGGCAGATATATGAATCTTTATCAAGGGATAATGGTGACTGTGATGTAGGGCCAGATTCTCTAAGCTTCAAATGTGAAGCTTAAAGTCAGCTCCTGCCTGACATATTTCAAACACAGTCTGATTGGATGGCTGTTTATCACTCTCCATCTTATCACTTTTGAAGCTTAAAGAATCTGGCCCTATTGAGTGATAAGCTGTGTACACACGGTGCAATATATATTGCTCAGCAGAGACCAGAGATGGTCGCTGATGAACAGGAGACTCTGCCGGGGGAGCTGCAGAGGGAAACAGCTGATCGCAGGAGCTTGAGACCATTAGGAGGCTGAACATGGGAGCGCGCACCAGGATATTTAACGCTGCAGCACAAACAAATCGCTGGTTGCTCAGTGACCATATTGCCAGTGATATTGCACTGTGTGTACACAGCTATAAATGTCCAGCCGATCAGCTCCTAACTGCCATTCAAAACACCACCCATGACATGACATGATTGGCAGGACGTTTATCACTATTAAAAAGGGACAATTAGGAGCTGAATGGCCGGTAGTAAAGTACCAGGCACTTTGGGGGAAATTTAATAGGATGAGAGATTCAGAAAGTGAGAGATTTGGTAAGAAAGCTCCAGTTTTTTTTAAAGCGGCAATCATTTACACGGCAAAATC
Organism: Crinia signifera; assembly: GCF_055691185.1. Lineage (NCBI taxonomy): Eukaryota > Metazoa > Chordata > Amphibia > Anura > Myobatrachidae > Crinia > Crinia signifera. Next base: position 235,514,988 of record NC_139218.1, read on the forward strand.
AATTTGATTTTGCCGTGTAAATGATTGCCACTTTAAAAATTCTTGAGATTTCTTACCAAATCTCTCACTTTCTGAATCTCTCATACTAATAAATTTCACCCTTTGGGGGAAATTTACTAATATGATTTCGTAAAAAATAGGTGTATTCGTATGTAGAAATACACCTCTTGTGCTGCTCCATGTTGTGGTCGGCTCCATGTCGGCGGCGTCTATGTCGGCGTCCATCCGGGTCCGAAGAATCCATGGGGGACCTGTGGAAGTAAATCCAACTCACCCAGGTCCTCCAGTGAAGATCTGTAGTCTTGATCCGACGTAGTCCTGGTCTTCTGTCACCTTCTGTGACATGCCGGCGACTCCATCAGCTCCCCGCATCGGACTGAAACAGCCGTATCTAGTCGTAGTGAAAATACTAATACGAAATTTTAGGTTTTCCATTTTATTAAATTTCCCCCTTTATCTCTTCTCCTCTCTTATCACTGCTTCATACATCTACACCTCTATCACCCTCTCATTTATCTCTTCTTAAGGCTTAATGCATTTGTGCTTCATTATTTAAGAACCAGCGACAGGACTTCCAGTTCCGGCTGCCTGATGAGAGGAGGCTGAGCACTGCAGCTCCGCTTACAAGGCTGCCCAGCACACCCTTACACAGTGTTTACCGCCTCCCACCCATCGCCAATCGCTCTCCCCCTCTCCCAGGACGGCTCCCCCTGTATGGAGCATTATTTTACCGCAATGCCCAGCACTAAAAGCCGCTCTCAGCGCAAACTTGAGAAGCGGGGCAAGGAATCCAAGATGGCGCCGACCATATCAGACAGAGTGTCCGGACAGCAGCCTCCATCCCACAGCACCCCAGCTCATCAGACACCTCACCAAACCCACACAGATGTGGACGCAGCCCCTCTCCTTCATGAGGAGGCACCTGATAACACTCTACAGGTACTCCCAGCCTCCATAGATCCAGTCACATATGGGGATATGGTGCAGGCTATTAATGTGGCCATAGGCCCCTTATTAAAGGGGCAACCTGCCAACATTACTCACCAGATTTCCCAATTGAACCAGAGAGCACTCCTCGCAGAACACAGAGTGGGGGAAAACTTTGTGTCAATCACTGAGTTAAAAAGGAATCACAAAGACACACTAAAGAGCTATATCAGGTCCATAAAAAAATTGCAGGACCTTGAAAACAGGTCCAGAAGAAATAACCTGTGGATAATAGGACTGCCGGAATCGGTAAAAGGTCAGGAGTTATATGACTTTATCAAAATCACCCTTCCCACAATACTACAGATACAAGATTGCTGTGAGGATCTACTTATAGAAAGGGCTCACAGGCTAGGCCCCCAATGACCAAAGGAGGGAGCCATACCAAGGGCTGTAATTTTCAAATTACTGAATTGTCTCCACAAGGAGGTAATGTGGAGTGCATCTCGCAGACACAGGAACATAGAATGGGAAGGAAATAAATTCCTCCTATTGCAAGACTTTTCAGCTGAATTGGCAAAAGCGAGGAAGGATTTTTCACCCATTTGCTCCAGGCTGATTAAAGTTAATAGGAAGTTTGCTTTATTAGAAGAAAATCCCACTCAACCATCCCCCTGCTCCATGTCCGATTGTGACTGAATTCACTACCCTTAGCTTTTTATACAATCCCACACCATTCTATTCCACATTTACAGGTGCTTTGGAGAATGAACTTCTTCGTCTCTTCGAGATCTTACTGATGACAATGTTACACCCTCCGTCATCCAGTTTAGATACACCAGATCTGAATATGAACCCTATGCTATATAATGGCGCACTGCAGAAGTATGATACCCCATTAACCCCCCCCTCCCTCCTATTTCTTACCTCCCCCCTCCCACATACGCCTCAAGCCCAGTCATGTGTATTTTATTTATGCTAAATACACTATATGGACACTTTTAAAACCTAGGAGCTATATCGTCACCTGGCGATGGATACGCTTTACCCTACTTTTTGGGCATTTCTGCCTTAGGAGCTTGACTTTGCTATGTTATGTTGCACATCTTGTGCACAATCAAGAACTTAACTTTGCGGAAGTATGCTGTTCTTAATATGTTAATACTAATGTTTTTGCATTTTTCCATGTCTTTTTCTTTTCCTTGCTATTCCTACCTCCCCCCTCCCCCCCAGCACACGTATTTGAATGTACACTATGTCACTATGTACTATACAGAAGAGGGGTAAGCGTGCAGGGGTACTGTATGGGTTAAAAGCTGCCCCATTCAGACCCCCCCTTCCCAGTCTCTTCCTTGCTATTGTTAGGTCTCTTACTAATAAAATGGATGAGATGCTGTTAAGATTCGTGAACTGCAGGTTATTAAATACATGCTCTGTGACTATCCTGGTTGAGACTTGGCTGAATCAGTTGACACCTGACTGTGGGGTTTCCTTACCGGACAGATCTTTGTACAGGGCGGACAGGACTTTGAATTCGGGCAAGTCCAGGGGGGGTGGGCTGTGTATTTATATTAATAACAGTTATTGCACAGACACCACGGTCTTGGAACAACACTGCTCCCCTCAAGTGGAATTTTTAATGGTCAAATGCAGACCATTTTATTTGCCCCGTGAACTCTCCACCGTCATTATCACGGCAGTTTACATCCCGCCTGATGCTGACGCTACTATGGCTCTGGAAATCCTACACTCTGCCGTCTCTAAACAACAGACGAAACATCCTGAGGGTCTGTTCCTGATAGCCGGTGACTTTAACAAGGCTAACCTAAAGAGCGTGTTACCAAAACTGTACAGATCAGTATTCATCCCGACACGTGGAGAAAATACCCTTGACCAACTATACTGTAATATTAAGGAGGCCTATAAGACGGTGGCACGTCCTCACCTGGGTTTTTCTGACCACGTTTCATTGTTCTTTGCACCAAAGTTTAAGCCTATTGTGCAGCGAGTTAAACCGATTAAAAGCTTGGTCCGGACATGGCCTAGGGGATCCATGGACAGTTTGCAGGACTGCTTTGATAAGACAGATTGGGACATGTTTATTCAAGAGTCCTTTGAGAATTCATTGGTGGATATGGACCTATTGACATCTACTGTTGTATCTTATATAAATTGGTGTATCGACAATGTTACTATCTTGAAACCGGTGAAAAAGTTCTCAAATAGCAAGCCGTGGGTTACTGGGGAGGTGCGGGCCTTATTGTGTAACAGAGATGCTGCTTTTAGGAATGGGGATCTGAGGGCTTACAGGGAAGCTAGAATTGCATTGAAAAAGGGAATCACCTCAGCGAAAAGAGAGTACTCCAGAAAAATTGAGCAACAATTTCAGGATGACAAGGACTCAAGGAGTATGTGGAAAGGGATCCACACCCTCACTGAGTATAAAGGGGGTCCGTCTAGAACCAGTAATGCTGAGGCATCTTTGGTTAATGACCTCAGTAAATTTTACGCCAGATTTGATGAGGGAAATGTATCGATTGTTCAAAAACTCCGTCTTTCTGAGGAGGATGCGATACTCTCATTATCAGAACATGAGGTCAGGAGAGGGTTGTTAGGGATAAATGCCAGGAAATCTGCCGGCCCTGACGGAATCCCGGGTAGGGTCCTGAAGGGTTGTGCTGGCGAACTAACCCCGATCTTTACCTTTATTTTTAATATGTCCTTACAAGCCTGTATTGTCCCCGATATCTTTAAGTCCACGACGGTCATTCCCATTCCTAAGAAATCCAAGGTTGAGAGCCTAAATGACTACCGCCCTATTGCGTTGACCCCTCTGATTATGAAGTGTTTTGAGAGGTTGGTTATGGCGCATATTAAGAAGCTATTGCCGCCGGGTTTTGATAATAATCAATTCGCATATAAACCAAAAAGATCTACAGAGGACGCACTATTGTCGGTAGTTCACTCTTCGCTCTCACACTTGGAGAAACCAAATTCGTTGGTCAGACTGTTATTTGTTGATTACAGTTCTGCTTTTAATACAATAATACCCAATATTTTAGTGACCAAATTGTTGTTTTTAGGTTTTCCTCCTAGACTATGCAGCTGGATTTTAGATTTTTTGCTTGAGCGGCCCCAATATGTTAAGCTAGGGGGTTGTGAGTCATCAGTGCGGAGATTGAGCACTGGCGCCCCTCAGGGTTGTGTGCTGAGCCCACTATTATTTTCTTTGTTCACGTACGACTGTTTCTCGCGGTCGGATTCAAATTTAATTATTAAATTTGCGGATGACACTACATTAGTGGGACTCATCTCAAATGGTGAGGAATCCGCATACAGAGATGAGGTTCAGTCCTTAGTTAGATGGAGCAAGGAGAACAACCTTTCATTGAATCTGGCTAAAACCAAGGAAATCATTATTGATTTTAGAAGGGGGAAGAAAACTGTACTGGAACCTCTTTTTATTGACCAGTTAGAGGTAGATAGAGTGAAAGAATTCAAGTTGTTGGGGACTACGATCTCTGAGGATCTATCATGGACTCCTCACATTGGGTTAGTAGTCAAGAAAGCCCAGCAGCGCCTCTTCTTCTTGAGGAGACTGAGAGCTGCCAATTTTTCTCGGGAGAACCTAGTGAGATTTTATAGCTGTGTAATTGAAAGTATATTGTCGTATTGTATTACAGTGTGGTTTGGAAATGGTTTAGTTAAAGATCTGAAGAAAATAACTAGGGTAATACGCACTGCTGAAACCATTATTAGCTGCGACTTGCCCACTATCTCGGACATCTTTGCAAAAAACTGTAGACGTAAGAGAACTAGCATTATGCAGGACCATTACCATCCTTACAGTCATGTCTTTTTTTTTTTACCATCAAATAGGCGGTTGAGGTGTCTAAAAGCTAGAACCTCCCGTCTGAAAAATAGCTTCTTTCCTGCTGCAGTGTGCGACTACAATGTAAACTGTTAGAGCACTGTCGTCTTTCTTTCTGTTGGTATCTCCTCTGGGACCAGGTCTATAATTTCGTTGTGCTGGCAACTGTACTTGTTGTTTTTACAATGACAATAAATTATCTTATCTTATCTTATCTCTTATCATGCTGCATCACTTGACGATTTTGAGTATATATTTCAGTTTATCTTTTTAGTTATCAGGAATGTCTGTTTAGATAGGCTCATGGAATGTGGGTGGAATAAATTCCCCCTGCAAACGTAAAAAAAAATCTTGCTATACCTCAACAAATTACACATTGACATCGCTTTCCTCCAGGAGACACATCTCACGGCTGAGGAGACACTTAAATTATCCATTTTGCGATGGAGGGTACAGGCCTCTGCTCTTTATACTTCTATAAGCGATTTGACTAGGACTGCATTACCAGTAGTGGTTGACAATGTGGTACCAGACGCCGAAGGGCAGGGCCGGCGCAAGGCACCGGAGCGCCCCAGGCGAGTCGGGGTGGGGGCGCCCCGGTGCCGGGGGAGGTGGGGGGGGTACCTGTCCTGCGGCGCTGTGTAGTTAAAGCTGGCGGCGGCGGCAGCGGGGGGTCCCTGCCGTCAATAAGAAGAAATAACCAGTGCTATCCACCGGGCTATGCGGAAGCGCTTCTGTTGTGAAAACACTGCCCGCACAGCCAATCAGCGTGCGGACAGTGTTTTCACAACAGAAGCGCTTCCGCATAGCCCGGCAGATAGCGCTGGTTATTTCTTCTTATTGACGTCAGGGACCCCCCGCTGCCGCCGCCACCAGCTTTAACTACACAGCGCCGCAGGACAAGTACCCGGGCGGCACGGGGGGCAAAATGCCGCCCTCCAGTGGCCGGCGCCCTAGGCAAATGCCTAGATTTGCCTAGTGGTGGCGCCGGCCCTGTCGAAGGGTGATACTTAGTATGCCGACTTACGATTTCTGATAAGGTTTATGTATGTGTAAATATATATGCTCCAAATGTATATTCTAAACCATTTTTATGTAACCTAATTTCTTTGATTTCCCCTCATGTCCACCTCCCAATAGTATTATGTGGTGACTTTAACATGCTAGCATTCCCTCTATTAGATAGACAAATACAAGGGAACCCAAGAAGACGTCAACCCAAGTTTGGAGTGATGTCTTTGGCTTCAAAATTGCAGCTTATAGATATATGGCGCACTCTACATCCTACTGACAGTGAGTTCACCTGCCTCTCTGCCTCCACAGGAGGGCTCTCCCGAATTGACTATATTCTGACCTCATCTGCTCTCTTACCGAGAGTGGAGGTGGCAAACATAGAGCCTATTACACTCTCAGAACATGCGGTTACATTTGCCATGCGCTCTATTACACTCCCCAAAAAAATTGATCCCTAGTCGAATATACTCTCACACTTTTTTTAAACACACATATGAGGCCTGGCATTGTTTATGCAAAACTCTAAAAAAAGAGCCATCTAACTCACCCTGGCTAACAATATGGGGCAATCCGATGTTTACCCCTGATGTGCATTCTGCAGATTTCAACCGCATAAAAATGAAAGGATTGTCTCTCACTTCCCAAGTCTTTGACCCTGGAATGAAGCTATACACTTTCACGCAGTTGCGGGAGACATTGGGCCTTATTCCCAATCATGCAACTAACACACTATGTCAAATCTCTCCCGGTAAACACTTTCACGCAATCCCCACATCCTTTCCACAAGATTATTTCCAAATTTCAAGTTAAAACCAGATTAATCTACTTTGAACTTCTTGCCACATATACCCTAATCTCTTGGTCCCGCACCACCCTTGCATGGTCTCAAGATCTCCCTGATATGCTATCCCCTAATACTTTATTTAAATACCAAAGAGAAATAATGAGTAAGTTAAAATCCTCTTTATTGCAAGAAACACACATTAAAACATTAAACAGAGCATACATTTCACAGGGACAGAGGAACCACTATGCTGACGAGGAGACAGGCCGATGCCCAAAATGTAATTGCAGCTCTGCGACTCTCTTTCACAATCTGTGGACCTGTGGGCATATCAAAAAATTCTGGAGTAAGGTATCTTGCATCCTGTACCTCTACTTTTTGCTAATTTTGACATTTGGCACCTTACTGGTCCCCAGGTATGCCACATACCGTTTCTGATAATCTTAGTTATGGCAGCGAAGAAATTGATTCTAAAACAATGGCTTTCCCCAAACCCTCCCTCTCTGACAAACCTACTTCTGATGCTAACCAAATTGATGCATTTTGATAACTATGACACTTCGCTACCCTCTGGAACGTTGACCAGCTTTACTAGAAGATGGAAAGCTTTTGAAGACCTCCAGACTCCTGACCCAATGTAATTCATATTTGTATTCATTGTATTTTATTTTGAGCTTCGTGATACAGGACTAATCTATTTGAGAACATATCTTCACTACACCTAGTGTAATACCATGTTCCCCTCTCCCCTCCCCAACTTCCCCAGTTGCATCTATTTCTATCATCTTTATCACCCTTTTGTTTTAAGTAGATATTAAGTTGAATGTTTATTATTTATGTTATTATTTATTATCATTCTCCGATATAGAACTGACACATACGGTTCTCCTTAGTAGATATCCTGGTTATGATGGTCCTCTCAACTGACCTATATTCAATAACAAATAATATTCCTTTTTTCTTGAATAATGCCCTGTGCAAATTGTTCTACAGTTCTGTATGTGAATATATTGGAAAACCCAATAAACCATGTTAAAAAAAAAAGAAAAAAAAAAAAGAACCAGCAACAAATATGTGCACATTGCAGTTTACCAGTAAAACCATTTAATGGGAGATCACTGTCCTATATTTATAAAACAGATACTAAAAAAAACAAAATATATTAATATTCAGACGATAAATATAAAACTAAATAACAGATCCCTTATAGACTAATCCCCTGAATGATTCAGATATTTGGGGGCTCGTGCTGAGTTGAGATTATACCCTTATTTTCTTAAGGTAATAAGTGCAAATGTGTACAATTAATGTGCAAAATAAAAGTCATCATAGTTATCATAAACTATCACATGAAAAAAGGTATGATATAAAAGGGTCAAGTAAATCAATGAGAAAATAAATAAATAAATAAACTGACAAGTCCAAAGCTTCAGGGGACATTATTTGCAATTTAAAAATCTAATAAGACTCTCTCTGACATAATATTTTTAGACAAGAATAAATATCCTTCTTTTTAAGTTACAGTATGTGTTGGATGCCTTTAACCAAAAAGGAGCAAGAATATTTTGAGTGTTTGTTATAAATGTGTCTTGACACACCATACAGAAGTAATCCTTAAGGAAATTCTTACAGTGTTCCAAAAACTGATATTTGAGGCTCCTATTAGCGCACCCACATATTGTAGTCTATTAAGCCACAATTAGAATATTATTCAGAATCAAAATGTAAATGACCAGAGGCAGTCCCGAACATATAGGCCAGGAGGGAAAGGGCTTAGCCATATATAATATAAGTGTTATCATGTATATTATATATGTGCTGGTTGATTCCCCCGGGGATTTAGTGTACTGCGATCTTTTACCATATAATCCATCATCTATAAGGTTATATTTGTAGAGTGAAACCAGCCAGCGCTTTTGGTCTTTCCATTGTTTTCTATGGTACATTTGTTTTGTAAGCTCAAAAAAATAACCCAGCTGCTGTTTATAAGCAATGGTTGTAAATTTAGTTTTTATGATATCATGTACAGTATGTTTAAACCGAGTAGTGCCCCCCTGCATTATATGGCCAGCACATCCACCCAGGAGCTGCAGCTGCCTCTGTAAAGTAACACATTTGGAATTACAGTTATTGAATACCTACCAAAATATGGAAACCACCTTACTGTAAAGGGAGCTTGGCCTTAAAAAAGTGTGTGTGTCTTTGTGGCTACATCGCGATGGCAAGACCACAAACCCTGGTTTTCTTCAAAATAGGGGGCACAGCGTCTATTTACTGCTGCTCTGACGGGCAGGACTCCAAACTCCCCACCACCACCATGGGACACTGCCAGCCCTGGGTGGGATGGGGGAGAGTCCCACAAAAATTGAAATATGTATATCAAATAGGTCACACCAACTTCCAGTCCAAACTGCAAGCCACAATGCCATACACCCTTTTTTAAGGCCATGCCCCCTCTTCAGTAAGGTGGTTTCAGTAACTGCAATTCCAAATGTGTTACTTTACAGAGGAAACTGCAGCTCCTGGGCGGATGATTTATGATTTCATTTATGATTTAAAAAGAGTTAACACAGTTGTCTGACAATTAATGGCTTCACCCAACCACTAACCATGAGTGAAAGAAAAGTTTGTTAGTTATCATTAATATGCTCTGACAAATGGCCAGGTCATCACAAATTATGTGGGGTATGTAAACTTATTTTATATATATATATATATATATATATATATATATATATATATATATATATATGTGGACATATATTGGAGGAAAAGGGCACTCACCAATTTGGTAAAATTTCAAACAATTTTTTTTCCATAAAGGTAGGTAAATGCTGACATACCGACGTAACGTTTCGGTCCAAACTGGACCATCATCAGGATATACTGCAGCCAAAACAAATTTCCATCAGACAACCAACCTGGCATCCATCCTCAGGAGAGGATACACCTGTACTGCCTCACCGGGCCAACCTTTATACCTGTCTGCAGGAAGTGATCTCATCATTCACTGACAGACAGCCCACAGCCTATGCATGTTACCAACCAGTAAATAACGGTATTACAAATAATGTGCTTAATGTATAAACATCCGGACAGAATAACTAGCAAACATAGGTGTATAGCAGAACAACAAACCTGTATAATCTGCTCATTGTGGAGCGAGCGTCTAACAGGAAGTGTACCAAACCAGAAACGCGTCATGCGTTCCATGTCATGCGTTCCAGCTGTCTCCGAGTGTCCGGAGGTGCAGCTAAATACCTGGCTCGGTGAGTAGGGACATCAAGTGTATCAAGTATATCATGCTCTGGCATACAGCATGTTCTGGGGCGACTTTATATGTTGGATAAGCATAATGTGATCCACTCGGACCGGAAGTGCGTCACACAGGAAACGCAATATGCGTTCCACTGCGTTCCAGCTGTCTCGGAGCATCTGTAGATCTAAAATATATGTACTGGGGAAAATATTATAATAATAAACTTCATGCTGGAAAGAACCCAGTATGAGCAGAGATGTTACAATGAGCGGTTGGTTGAACATATTGTTGAAAAGGCCGGAAGAGTAAATAAATGTCATCTATTACTGGAATGCATCCGGAACCATGTTCCACTGATGCCATGCATAGGGTTAGGGATAGTAAAAAGGTCAGCCCGGATGGCAGCACTATCGTTGACCCCAAAAAGATATATATATATATAAAACTATATAAGTGATGTGAAAACACAAATACTAGATAATGAAAAATAATAAAAAAACACTGATGCTGTCATTCAAACTGATTGACAGCTTAGTAGTATACCTATATACAATACAAATACTACATGCATTAACATAGAAAAATTATTGTTAGAATTTTTTTTATATATAAAGTGCAAAGAAAAATTCCTTATGTGTATAGATAAGCACATACAGCAAATGTTGCTTGAATATCAATTAATATGTATACCGCGGGATTAAATGCCCAACAACCAATGGGCATTCTATAATGGGAATAATCTACAGCTTAAATTGGGCTGTTATGTAGAGCTCCACGGTTAGGTATCACCATAACAATTTGAGTACATCTCAATACACAACTACATATACAATACAGCAAAAGCAAGAAAACAACAAAAAAAGAAGAGAAGAAGAGGAACAGCCTAGAGACAACCATCCTAGCTTCAAAAAAGTAAAAAATCCAAACGGAAACAATGGAAAAATGAATCATAAAACTCAAAAAATGGGAAAAAGAGAATTGACATCTTCGTTGAAACCTCAAGTTTTATCTTAAGAAAATCGAGAGAGGATTGTACTCATTGAGTCCTCAAGGGGATAATGTATCTAAGTCGAAGATCCACTGTGCCTCCCTTTTCTTGAGCATCAGATATCGATCGCCTCCTCTGATTGGTTTGGGAACGAAATCGATGATCATGCAGCCACACTATGTCCCATTGTCAGGAAGTGTTTAGCCACCGGCTTATCTGATACTTTAGACTCCAGTGCTGCTCGGATCGAGGTGCGATGATTTGCCATTCTCTCGCGGAAGCTTCTCTTTGTCAAGCCGACATAATAAAGCCCACATGGGCATATGAGAATATAAATTATGTGGTCCATACGGCAGTGTAGCCGGTGTTTGATGCAGATCTTTTTCCCACTATGTGAGTGAGTGAAGGAAGAGCAGGTATTTAGGGATCTGCAATTTGTGCAGTCGCTACATTTGTAGCAACCTAATTTGGCAGATGGAAGCCAGATATCAGTTGTTTTATTGGGTTGTGTTAACGGCCGCATCAATAAGTCCTTCAAGTTACGCCCACGTTGATAAGCGAACATCGGTGGCGAAGGGCTGATGTTGGTAAACATTCGATCAGTAGAGATAATCGGCCAATGTTTGGTCATTTTCCTTTTTCTACTGTGAGCCTCTGTATCAAACGTGTTAGTGTATATCATCCTTGGGCGTACATCCGCAACCTGAGGACTGGTACCCGTCGAGAATCTCTGCTTTGCTTTAATGAGGCACCGTTTGAGAATGCTATCCGAATAGCCACGGTCTAGGAACCTTGAGTGCATTTCACTGAGTTGTTCTTCAGTGGTAATAGGGGAGGTATTATTCCTCAATACCCTAAGGAATTGGGAAATTTGGAGATTTTCCTTTAGATGGAGCGGGTGGAAGCTTGTAGCTTTTTGTCTTTTTGTTTGATGTTTCATGTCCTCTGGGTCCTCCTCGGTGTCATTTAGAATCTGTGGTATCTATTGCGATTTAAATTTTTTCCATACAGCTGTAGTATGTCTCAGGTCCTAGCGACGCATATATTCGATGAAGCCTTGTACCAACAGGTTGAAATCAATGTAGTTTCTCTTACAGACGATGATGCAGAAAAGGTTTTGTTTAATGCAGCAGAGTTTTCTAGATTGCCTGATGATACACCTTCTGACCTCTATTTTAGGTTACACAAACTGAAAATAAGAGAGGTGAAGCTTACTCTCCACGGACAGTTTCTGTCAGAATATTACAGAAACACAGTGACGTGCGGTGAGGACATTGCCTGGGGAGGCACTCACCTCACAGCGGGCACCGGCAGCAGGGGGTACTTGCGTCACCCTCCCCCTCCTCCCCGTCCCTGTCCCCGCACTGCCGCGGTCGGGCACAGGCAGCAGGGGGTACATGCGGGAGCCTACTCCCCCCCCCCCTGCACTGCCGCGGTCGGGCACAGGCAGCAGGGGGTACATGCGGGAGCCTACTCCCCCCGTACTGCCGCGGTCGGGCATGGCATAGCACAGGCCTCTCCCTCCCCCCCCCCCCTCTCCCCTCGCCTCCCGGGCGGACTCACCTGTCCTCTCGGCTGTGGCTTTCTCCCAGCAGCTTGCTTCCCCCTAGGAAGAACATTGGCTTTCTGGCTGCAGCTCACGCTGGCTCCTGCACAGCGTAGTTATCACTCACTGCCTGCCTGAGGTGGAGCTGCTGAGAGTCTACTGACACTCCTGACAGTGACTCTAGCGCACAGGCTGCTGGCTCTGAGGCAGCAGGTGGACGGCAGCGCAGGGAGGAGGACGGATGTGCACTGTGACATCACCGCGCTGTGCTGACTTGAATGGAGCACCGCGGCCGGCCACCGGGTACTGCTGCTGCGTATTTTGCGTGCAATTCTGTGGGGGGTGCTGGCGGGCATTAGGAGGTGCCTGTGCACCCCCGGCACCCCCCGTGCGCACGCCTATGGTGATAGGACAGTGGATCCAGCACTGGATCCGCTGGCCCAATCACATCTGGGGGCGTGCATTCATACTGGTGCCCCTGTCATTGCGGCACCAGTATGAATGCCGCTTCCCCATTCATTTTCAATGGGCTTTTACAGCCCATTGCTGCACCCTGCCCCCTGCCCTCCCCTACCCGCCCCCCGCTGCCCGTAGTTTTAATGTTAACAGCGGGAGGCACCTCTCCCGCTGCCTCCCACCCTCACATGCAGCAGTGTAAGAGGGTGGGAGGCAGCCGGAAAGGGAGAAATTATGAAAATAATAAAAGAAGATATATAAATATATCTTCTTTTTATTATTTTCATCATTATGACAGGGAAGGCTCTGCCTCCCCTGCCTCCCCTGACTGCACGTCCCTGCAGAAACAATAAGATACCGAGGGGTTTCAGGGTGGTCAACACTCCCACCATAGGGCGTAACAAGTTGGCCTTTTGCGCTAAATGGTGTGGAGTGTTGAATAAGTGTGCCCTGGACCTCATGGTCCTTGTGATAGAGAAAATAGGAGTTGAGCTTAATAAAATCAGAGCTGAAATTGAAGCCTTTAATGTTAATCATCTAGCAGTATTGTTGGCTGACAAGAAAAATAAGTGGATTGATAAATTGAAAGAGCAGATCGGCACTTTTGAGAAGGAGTTAATAGCCTTTAAGAGGACAGTGGACAGTGAATAACGACTATAGTACACACCAAGTATATAGGTGGATTAAGGGCAACTCAGGCCCGAATAGAAACTTTAGACAATATAGACAAAGATCTAATTATTCCTCCACCTCACCATCTAACTCCGAATCAGAGCGGTTTGAGGGTACCCCAAGACATCAGAAACCCCCTACTTTTTTATGCGAAACCAGATCCAGAAACCAAGGTCTAGCTGGAGACGACCCCGATAACCCTCTAGAAGGGGAGGGTTCCACGAGAAAAAGGAGAGGCAAAAATCGGAAACCGTAAATTCAGTTATTAATTTCTCCAAACATCCTTTGACCTCTAGCGAAACTAAAGTACTCTCCCTTGGCTTCTCATTTGTGCTGACCTGTGAACACAAGCCCTTTCGTACGGCCAGAGATCATTACAAGTTTGGTCGCAAACTTAGAATCAGAGAATTCTTTAACACCAAAGATATGACGACCGATATGCCACTATTCAAACAGCCCAGTATGTTTGATCCACAGGGGTTCAACCCTAGTGTTAAAACTTTTTTGCGCCTCACTGACTGCTCTGGAGATTCGTCTCCATCGAAATCCAACTACCATAATTTACAAGTACCTGAGCGTGAAGCCCTGAAATCCTTGATGGCCAATGACTCCCTGGTCTTTCGTCAGGCCGACAAAGGGGGAGCATTGGTCATCCAGGATTGGGTGGACTATGACCGAGAAATTGTACGCCAACTAAGCGACTCATTGGTTTATCATACCCTTACAGGGGCCCCTTGTTTGGGAATTAAGAAAGAGGTTGATAACATTTTGGATCTGGCACATTCGGCTGGATGGATAGATGACAATGTACATGGTTTCCTTAAAGTCGATTTTCCTATTTGTCCAATTATTTATACCATGCCGAAAATTCATAAGAGCATGACGGATCCCCCTGGCCGTCCGATTATCTCGGCCCGGGGATCCGTCCTGCAGCCTCTTGCTCAATATGTAGACCACCATCTACAGCCATATTTTTTACGTACTTCAAGTTATCTCAGGGACACCAGTGATCTATTGGACAGCCTCAAGAACCTCCCCCCAATTCCACCTCATGCCATCTTAGCTACAATAGATGTAGCTTCGCTATATACAGTTATTCCTCATGCTGAGGGGTTAGAGGTAGTGAGGCAAACACTGAGTGACCCCAATCGTATAGGCCCACCCACTGAGTTCCTGGTGGAACTGACCTCACTTGTATTGACCAAAAATCATTTTCTCTATAAAGACAAGTTCTTTTTTACAAGCAACTGGCACGGCTATGGGGTCCAATTTGTCCCCAGCCTATGCCAACTTGTATATGTCCAAGTATGAGAATCAGTACATCTTCCCAGAATATTCTTCTAAAATATTTTATTACCGTCGCTACATCGACGATGTATTTCTAATTTGGCTGGGCACTGGGGGGGACTTTGAGGACATGTTTTTTTCTTTGAACAGCCTAGAGACACCCATCCGCTTCACTTTTTCTTTTAGTTGTGTAGATATTAATTTTCTGGACGTTACATTATTTCGTGAAGCACAAGGACTGGGTTCAAGACTGTATCGTAAGGACACAGATAGAAATTCATTATTACTTGCTACAAGCTTCCACCCGCCCCATCTAAAGGAAAATCTCCCAATTTCCCAATTCCTTAGGGTATTGAGGAATAATACTACCCCTATTACCACTGAAGAACAACTCAGTGAAATGCACTCAAGGTTCCTAGACCGTGGCTATTCGGATAGCATTCTCAAACGGTGCCTCGTTAAAGCAAAGCAGAGATTCTCGACGGGTACCAGTCCTTTAGGTTGCGGATATACGCCCATGGATGATATACACTAACACGTTTGATACAGAGGCTCACAGTAGAAAAAGGAAAATGACCAAACATTGGCCGATTATCTCTACTGATCAAATGTTTACCAACATCAGCCCTTCGCCACCGATGTTCGCTTATCGACGTGGGCGTAACTTGAAGGACTTATTGATGCGGCCATTAAAACAACCCAATAAAACAATCAATATCTGGCTTCCATCTGCCAAATTAGGTTGCTACAAATGTAGGGACTGCACAACTTGCAGATCCCTAAATACCGGCTCTTCCTTCACTCACCCACATAGTGGGATAAAGATCCGCATTAAACACCGGCTACACTGCCGTATGGACCACATAATTTATATTCTCATATGCCCATGTGGGCTTTATTATGTCGGCTTGACAAAGAGAAGCTTCCGCGAGAGAATGGCAAATAATCGCACCTCGATCCGAGCAGCACTGGAGTCTAAAGTATCAGATAAGCCGGTGGCTAAACAATTCCTGACAATGGGACATAGTGTGGCTAGCCTCCGCTGCATGATCATCGATTTCGTTCCCAAACCAATCAGAGGAGGCGATCGATATCTGATGCTCAAGAAAAGGGAGGAACGGTGGATCTTCGACTTAGATACATTATCCCCTTGAGGACTCAATGAGTACAATCCTCTCTCGATTTTCTTAAGATAAAACTTGAGGTTTCAACGAAGATGTCAATTCTCTTTTTCCAATTTTTTGAGTTTTATGATTCATTTTTCCATTGTTTCCGTTTGGATTTTTTACTTTTTTGAAGCTAGGATGGTTGTCTCTAGGCTGTTCCTCTTCTTCTCTTCTTTTTTTGTTGTTTTCTTGCTTTTGCTGTATTGTATATGTAGTTGTGTATTGAGATGTACTCAAATTGTTATGGTGATACCTATCCGTGGAGCTCTACATAACAGCCCAATTTAAGCTGTAGATTATTCCCATTATCGAATGCCCATTGGTTGTTGGGCATTTAATCCCGCGGTATACATATTAATTGATATTCAAGCAACATTTGCTGTATGTGCTTATCTATACACATAAGGAATCTTTCTTTGCACTTAATATATATCTAGAAAAAAAATCTAACAATAATTTTTCTATGTTAATGCATGTAGTATTTGTATTGTATATAGGTATACTACTAAGCTGTCAATCAGTTTGAATGACAGCATCAGTGTTTTTTTATTATTTTTCATTATCTAGTATTTGTGTTTTCACATCACTTATATAGTTTTATATATATATATCTTTTTGGGGTCAACGATAGTGCTGCCATCCGGGCTGACCTTTTTACTATCCCTAACCCTATGCATGGCATCAGTGGAACATGGTTCCGGATGCATTCCAGTAATAGATGACATTTATTTACTCTTCCGGCCTTTTCAACAATATGTTC
Organism: Crinia signifera; assembly: GCF_055691185.1. Classification (NCBI taxonomy): domain Eukaryota; kingdom Metazoa; phylum Chordata; class Amphibia; order Anura; family Myobatrachidae; genus Crinia; species Crinia signifera. The sequence continues at coordinate 235,531,718 of NC_139218.1, forward strand.
AACCAACCGCTCATTGTAACATCTCTGCTCATACTGGGTTCTTTCCAGCATGAAGTTTATTATTATAATATTTTCCCCAGTACATATATTATAGATCTACAGCTGCTCCGAGACAGCTGGAATGCAGTGGAACGCATATTGCGTTTCCTGTGTGACGCACTTCCGATCCGAGTGGATCACATTATGCTTATCCAACATATTAAGTTGCCCCAGAACATGCTGTATGCCAGAGCATGATATACTTGATACACTTGATGTCCCTACTCGCCGAGCCAGGTATTCAGCTGCACCTCCGGACACTCGGAGACAGCTGGAACGCATGACGCATTTCCGGTTTGGTACACTTCCTGGTTAGACGCTCGCTCCACAATGAGCGGATTATACAGGTTTGTTGTTCTGCTATACACCTATGTTTGCTAGTTATGCTGTCCGGATGTTTATACATTAAGCACATTATTTGTAATACCGTTATTTACTGGTTTTTAACATGCATAGGCTGTGGGCTGTCTGTCAGTGAGTGATGAGGTCACTTCCTGCAGACAGGTATAAAGGTTGGCCCGGTGAGGCAGTACAGGTGTATCCTCTCCTGAGGATGGATGCTAGGTTGGTTGTCTGATGGAAATTTGTTTTGGCTGCAGTATATCCTGATGATGGTCCAGTTTGGACCGAAACGTTATGTCGGTATGTCAGCATTTACCTACCTTTATGGAATAAAAATCGTTTGAAATTTTACCAAATTGGTGAGTGCCCTTTTCCTCCAATATATGCTTTGATGTTCAGTCATCTGTAGGAGCACCCCCCATTCAAACCGGATACCTACTAGAGTGCGGACTTTACATAAAAATTATATATGTGGACAGAGGACTGGCACTTGGAACAGCAAGGGTTAATCAAGGGAGGTGCCTTCCACAGCAGTGATATAGAAACGTATCTCCAGATAAATGAAAAGCAGATTTTCCAAGTAAAAGAAGACCTTCTCACGGCACTCACACACATTCCTTCATTTGGAGCTGAGCAGTACACACCTCTTCATTCGGAGCAAAAATACTATTTTGTGCTTCTACCACAGTATAAAGGCGGGTTTCCTACCTGAAGAACCCTTCTTTGATCATGAAATAACATCAACTAGTGGAATTTTCCAACCAATATGCAATTGACCCACAAGATCCCACACTTTTTGGTTCATTCCATCACTTTGAAGAACCCCAGTTTAACTCTATGGTCGCGTGATCAACTTGTTCAATTGTTGTACCGTGCCCCTGATGAAGTCTTTTCTGAGACGAAACGCGTTGGGCTAATGGGCAATATCCGCCTACATTATAATGTATATTGTATAAGAGGATACTCGTTGTTATCAATTCACTGAAATTGTACTACTATTACCTTCATTGTATACTGCTATGCCCTGTGGGCAGTTTTATTAAAGACATTTTTTAGTGACCGAATTTCATTCTGTGTAATAGTATAAGGTTTAGCGCACCCTGAAACCCCCATCTTTATATATATATATATATATATATATATATATATATATATATATGTGTGTGTGTGTATACTGACAGTGTTAGACATGCTGATTGATTTATCATTGGACCAGTACAAAAAGTTTGCCAGATGCAAGAGGAGAGGCCAAAAGTTATCTTGTGGGAAAGGTTAATATAAGAGCTGACTAAAAGAGCACTTGGGACTGAGATACAGGTACTACTGTGTGATGTACATAACTGTGCTGCTATAGTAGAACTGTGTTTATTGTGACTTATCATTGGAAAGTTAAATTTTTTGTTCTCTAGAATCAACAAAGACTTGATTTAGTTGCCACAGCAATTCTATTACTGTACTTGCCTATTGTTGATTTCAAGTACATGCATGTAATAGGACATTGACAACCTAGCAAGAAAGTACTTCAACGATAGAATAGAACTTTATGTTCACTTTTGCTAGTTTGCTGTTTTGCTATTCCATTATGTGTTATTGAGAAGTGCATATACTGTAGGACAGTGATGGCTAACCTTGACACTCCAGCTGTTGTTGAACTACACATCCCAGCATGCCCTGCTACAGTTTTACTATTTGGCCATGCTAAAACTGAATCAGGGCATGCTGGGATGTGTAGTTCAACAACAGCTGGAGTGTCAAGGTTAGCCATCACTGCTGTAGGATAAAGCATCTTCAGGTAATTAAGAAACTGTATTTTCCATAGTTATAAGCAAAGAGGTGCTGTACCTCTGAGGAAAAAGACGCCTATTAGTCACTAGAGAACTACTGCGGCCTATTCACTTCAATATTGCTAACTAATATCATCAGGGTGTATCTACCCCTTGGCTGGGATGGTACTCGCCAGGGGAGCCTGCCAAGGGGGAGGTGCTGTCTGACAGTGAAACCTGCAGCCAGGGAGTAGAATTAGTGGCAGTAAGCCTGGGCTCCCTAAGATGTGCTGGGACAGCAGCTGTGTCCCATTTTCAGTGCCTTGAATTGGCCGCTGTCATCTGCACACAATGTAACATTTTGTGCACAGTCTATTGCCAGAGGCAGAAGATGGATGGCACCACACACACGTGGCTCTATCATCTGCCACCCTGCTTCTGCCACCCAATAATCTGCCACACTCCTTCCATTCCCTGTCACCTCCACTATCCACCACCTTTCATACCCCTGTTACACCAAAGCCTGAACCCGGATTATTGCCGCTCCAGTCTAGGCCGGGGCTTGCTGTACAAGGGGTAAAAAAAAAATAACCTGTGTCCTGTTCCCCGGGTGTCCGACCCGGCAAATGTTCAGGTTTGGAGTCAGGGGCCGTGTAAATTGGTAACCCGGGTTATCCGACCCAGGGACCCATTTCCACCAATAGGAGAGCCCAAACCTTCTGACCACAGCATCCAGAGGTTGGGCAGGGGCTGTGTACAGCCTCCACTGCTGTCTGCGGTACTATGCAGACCACTGGGAGGCTGGGAGGAAGTGAATGGATGCCTGTGTGCGGCATCCATTCACCTCATAAACGGAGCCTGTGGGCGCATGGAGGCTTTCCTGGGTGCTGGGCTTGCCCCCAGCATGTCGGTTGGCATTGCAGGGGTCCTGGCTGGTGGGTTTCATGGCGCTTGGAGATGATGTAATCGCAAAGCGCCGGCTCAGGGCCCGACTTCACCAGCATCACCCACCTGGCATAATGCTGTGCGACGCCGGCGTAAAAAAGGGAACAACTGCCGGGTCGCATCTGTGCCCAAAATCCCAGGGGCGACCCAGCAGTTGTTTTTTTTTAAAGTGCTATCAGTCAGCTCATTATCTTCTACCCTCTTCACAGTTACCTCCATTATCTGTCCCCCTACTTCTGCAGTGCACATTATCTGCCAGTCTCCTTCTTTCCCATGTTATTTCCAATATCTGCTACCATTGCCAACTAATCCCACTATATTCTATTATTGTCCAGCTACCTCCTGGATCTGACACCCTCCTTTTGCCTTCCCATTATATGCCACACTCATTCTATCCCTTCCCCTCCACTATCTGCCAACCCTGCCAATCACCCTATTATCTTCTATCCCTTGCCAGGTACTCTGTGATCACTTCCAGCATGAGCCCCAGTGCCGTGAGGCACGGGCCTAGGGGCGGCACCTACTAAGGGCGGCAGCAGCAAGGCACCGTGTCAGTTTGACACTGACTCTTTTACAGAGCGGCCGCTCGCCGCCGCTCCTCAGTGCGGGGAGGAGCTCTCTCTAGCCTCTCCATCCCCACAGCTGCGTCTGTGTGCTCGGCAGCGCTGCCGCTGTACCTATCCCACTCTGGGGAGCAGCTCCGGCACTGCAGCCTGAAGCTATAGCTTAGTCCCGTGACCGTCCCTCCCTCCGTCTGAGCAGAGCATACAGGCAGTATGCCTGCCCTGCTCACTCACTGACAGCATGAAGATCCGGAACCCGGCGTCCAAAACCTGTTACCTACTTTACTTTCTGTTCCTTGCAAGAGCAAGGAACTATTCTCCCTGCACTGCAGTGCACTCGGGTTACGAGCCCTCCCTCCTATCGTCATACTGCTGCCGCTGCACGGCCACGGAGCAGAATGTGTCTGTAGCACTTTAACTGTTTGCATTCCTTCTATTAAATAGTAAGTGCAAACAAATTGTCATGTTAAACTAAAAGTATGTGCCTCCAAGTGAGTTCCCCCCAGAGCTAATTATTGTGTTTCCAACACCAGCATTAGATGCTGGTTTAGTGTTGTTGTTGATGATGTTGTTGTTGTTGTTGTTGTTGTGTGTGTTATACATACATATGGGGGGGGGGCGGCCAAAGTTGTTGTGCCTAGGGGGGGCCTGACCCCTAAATTCGCCCCTGATGAGCCCCCATTATCTGCCAAATTCCTGCACCCCCCGAACCCCAGCAGACTGTACAGCTGCACCCAGTGACCCCTCCCCTATCTGATCCCATCCATGACTTGTGACTACTGGGACATTTTAATAGGGAGTGGATGGAGACCTGGAGTCTGAAGAGAACAGGAGCTGGAGTGAGGGATGACATCAACAGGATCAACTTTAAATGTAAAGATTTATTATTACTTATAGTTTTATTTATTATTATTATTATTAATAGAATATCTTAAAATATGTTTGTTTTACATACTAAATTATTCTCTCTCTCTGTCTATATATATATATATATATATATATATATATATATATATATATATATATATATATATATATATATATATATATATATATATGAGACTTGCGGTGGGGCACTCGTGGCTGTTTTGTCAAGGAACAAAGCTAGCCAGCAGATGATAGCTATCATCTGCTGGCTAGCTTTGTTCCTTGACAGAACAGCCACGATTGCCCCACCGCAAGTCTCCTACATTCTCCCTGTGCTGGCACCGGCGCTATTACGTTTATCGTTACAAGGAGTGCCAAACCAGACCATCGAATGCAGGACCGAGTGGCCAGGCAGCTCCCGCAACCTCAGACCACACGGGCATTTCTCTGTGCAAAAGCAGGGATCTGGGCGGGCAGCTGACATCCGGCAATGTCATATGTCCGCCCCCTACACGTGCGTCTCGGCCGCATTACCATACGTACGCCCAGCGTTTGCATGGGAACGCCCATGAAACGCGGGGTGTAAACATATGGTAATGAGCCCAAACAGCCCTTCACGCCCCTCTCCACCCCCTGTTCGTAGTGTACACATTTCATGCGGAATGTGGCCGTGCGTCCCGCTCGCACATGCGCAGAGACGCCTTTATTACATTTTTTTGTGTACATCTTGTGTCCATCAATTTGAATAACGCAAATAATGTTTGTATGATATGTTTACTGAATAAATTGTATACTTGTGTGCAAGAGGCGCCTACTGGTATCTCTTTTCTTTTGTAGCCTCTGCACATGCGCAGACACAAAACATCGGCGGCACGAACGCACGCGGATATTACCGCACCAACCAGAATAAGGGCCATTGTGAGGTGTGAGGTGTTCAGAATAGACTGGAAATGAGTGGAGTTGAATGTTATTGAGGTTAATAATATCGTAGGAGCATAAAAAAAAAAAAATTCTGCGATTTTAGCAGTTTTATGCTGTTTTAAAATCAGAACTCAAAACGATTAGGGCAAAGGTAGCCAACTCCAGTCCTCGAGGCCTACCAACAGTTCACATTTCCAGACAACCTAGCTGCTGCACAGGTGCACTCATTATTCACTGACAGGTGAAGCTAATTACTTCACTTGTGATTCTGTGAGGAGATCAGGAAAACATGCACTGTTGGTAGCTCTCGAGGGCTGGAGTTGGCTACCCCAGGTTTAGGGGGTGTTTTGGGAAAACCCATTAGAACCCAAAACTTGAAGGTAATCAGAACCCAAAACCCAAAATGCGAAAAGTAGCCGGTGCACATCCCTAATTATCACAAACTCTAGAATAATCATGTAAAAGATGCATGGCATACCAGTGATAAGCATGTTCTACCCTCCTAACACATCTTAGCTATTTCAATTAAATACATACTGTAACCAGTAGACACACCCATTCCCATACCTGGCCACTTTTGTACAAGGCTTCATGATTAAAGTCACACTTAAGAGATCAATTTCATTCTATAGCAAGCTTGTAATCATTTTTTTGTAATGCTTGAATCTTTAGGGAACTGTTGCATTCGGAAAGAAACTTGAGATTCATAATTATTATCACTCTTTAACATAACCAAAAGCTGAATAAACAAAATATCTGAAAAAAAAGGGAATGGCATACCACATGCACAGACGTCCACTGGCTTAAGACTATTTTTAGAGCAGTTTCCATGGTACAGCAGTTGGAATACACACCTTCCTGTACAGATAACAGCTGATACCTAGGGCTGACTCTTGATATAAGTACTTATAGCACTATACATTTAAAAAAAAAACATAATGGATAGTGAAGTAAATTACTTCATTTTCAAGTGATATTTGAGCTGGTAGATAGAGAAGCTTACATGCACCAATTTGAGGCATAATTACAGAGTTATCAAGAGAAGATGGATTTTGAAGATATGTAGCATTTATTTTGTGTGCATTCAACATGTTATTTCAGGGTGATGCAGAATACCATTACTTGGCATGCCTTTTGATGCCTGTTATAAAACAATCATTTGGATTTTAGCAGAAATACAGTATACCCAAGCGCATTATCAGACATGGGGCCAGATGCACTAAGCTTCAAAAGTGATAAAATGGAGAGTGATAAAAAGCCAGCCAATCAGCTCCTGCCTGCACAGCCTGTGACATGGCAGGTAGAAGTCGATTGGATGGCTGTTTAGCACTCTCTATTTTATCACTTTTGAAGCTTAGTGCATATGGCCCTGTGTTTGAAAAATGTCAGGCTGGAGCTGATTGGTTTGTTGTTTATCACTCTCCATAATATCACTTTTGAAGCTTAGTGCATCTGGCCCATGGTCAATAGAGCCGGCTGCCCTTCTTGTATTGCTGCAGCAGCTGTGTTATTCCCTCCTATATCTCTGCAGCAGCTTCCTGTGTTTGTGTTACCCCTTCCCATAGGGTGACCAACTCATCCCTTTAATCCAGGACACATTAATTACACAGGTTCTGTGGCTGGCTTTCACCTGGTTTTAAACTGCCACAGAACCTGTGTAATTAATATGTGTCCCGGATTAAAGGGATGAGTTGGTCACCCTACCTTCCCACCACCACAATTTTTCTGGATCTGCACCTTGCTCCTCCTCAAGGTGGTGCCAGTGGCAGGTTTCTCACACACTGATTAAGCTTGGTGATAAAGTAGAAGGTGATAATGCACCACCCAGTCAGCTCCTAATGTCAAGTTATAGGCTGATTGGCTTGTGCATTATCACATTCCACCTTACCACCACTTTATCACTTAACCAGGCTTAATACATCTACCCCACTGTTCTTAATTCTATATGGATTTGATTTGCCTCTCAAACTATGCAAGACTATGACATCACCTCATAGCATCTATAACCATTAATTTAAGAGAGAGAGGGCACAGGAGATGAGATAATACTACTGAAATGTGTCATATCACTTATCTGTTTGTTTTTATTATTGTTTAATGGTATTTTATTTTTGTTATTATTTCTTGCTCCTTTGGGAATCAAAGAGCCACCGAAATATCTTAATATTATTATGAATTTTACTAAAAATACAATTTTTTGTGACACAAATTATTATTATTAATAATAATAATAATAATAATAATTTTATTTATATAGTGCTCTTTCTCCAATAAGACTCAAGGTGCTTAACAGTTAGAATGAATGTAATACAGTACAGAAACAATGAAGTACAGAAAAGCTTTTCATAAACAATACTTAAGGGATTGAAGGAATTTCTATTTTGTACATTTTATCTGAGTATAATCTTTGAATATACCCCTATAATGTTTATAAAGTATACCTTTATTTTGTTCTGCAATTTATTTAAACACGCTGGTTTATGGTAACATTATATGAGTCATAAAAGTTTGTTGTTTATTGGAATTAAACTTGATTAAAATAAGAAATGAGTTTCTTGAGACATTTATGAGAAAAATATGATTAGAAATGTTTGTTGCTTGATTAAATCGCAACATACAGTATTATCATTATTACATTGCTTATTCAACTCAGAACAGGTTTTTTAGCTTAATATTGAACTGTAAAAAAATATTTTATTACAGATATTTCTCAAATGGTAATATATATTTATATTTATATGCCTTAAGAATTAAAAACTAATAATTTATTCACTGTAAAGAGACAATCTTGGAACACGCATAAACCTGAATATCACCCACCATTTCCCTACCCATGCACTTTCCTAGACCAAATATATATATATATATATAGATGATGGTGTACGGCGGCACTCAGGTATAAAAAACGACACATGACACATGCCACTTAAATGCCAACTATTCAATGTGCAGAAATCACATTTTCCTCAGGGCAGTACAAAATACATAAAATGCAAACTCACCATTTATAGCAGTGCACCCTCACCATTGCCGTCCGTCACGCAAGAGCCCCGGCAGCCGCCCGCCGACGTAAGCGCTTGGAGATGACATCATCTCTGTGTGCTCCCATCACCATAGTTACAACAATACACTGTCAACATAGAGCAATATGCGGAGTTACCACAACATAAACAACATAACGGAAGAATATAGATCGCAAATACAAGAATACATACGAGAATAAAAGGACATAATTCATAGAAAACAGTTTAAACCCATAGTTTCATTTAAGCCTCGTGGGCTGAGGGTATCTAATAAAAAGATCCACCTTGCTTCACGTTGCAAAAGCAACTTGGACCTGTTACCACCCCTTGCCAACGGGGGAATGTGGTCAATTATCATATGTTTTAATGCTGTGGGTGAATGACCCAAAACAGCATAATGACGGGCGACCGGCTGTTCACTATTGCCCTTGAGAACTGCCGATCTAATAGCTTGTCTATGTTGCGCCATTCTAATCTTGAATTCACAGTCTGTTTTCCCTACATAATATTTCCCGCAGGGACACACCAAAACATAAATAACGAATTTGGAGCTACAAGTGAGCCTAAAGTTGATTTTAAAGGATTTGGCAGAGAACGGGTGTTTAATCGCTGTGCCTGTCCACATGTAACTACAAGTGGTACAGCCCGTACATTTAACACAGCCTACTTTGGGCTTTCCCAAAAAAGTATCAGATGTACGTTGTCCCATGGCAGAGATATCATTATGGACAAGCATATCACGAAGGTTTCTCCCTCGTGAATAGCATGTCATAATTTTTTTATTGGTAAGAGAGGGCAAATCTCTATCAGAAGTTATAATAGGCCAGTTAGTTTTGACTGCCTTGCGCGCAATGTCGCTGGCAGTATTATAACGATTAGGCCAAATAATAGTATCTGTCATGGACTTTTTGCTGTGTTTAAAAAGGGTTCTCTCACGTGGGATACTCAATACTCTCTTTTTGGTTTCTAACAGACTTTTAAGATCATACCCTCGCTCCACAAATTTAGAGATCATTAAGTCCATCTGGATTTCAAGATCCTGTGGATCACTGCAAATCCTTCTTACTCTGAGTAGCTGAGAGTAAGGTAAACCTCTAGTTACCGATCGTGGATGAAAGCTATTAGGGGACAGTACCATATTGCGATCAGTAGGCTTAACAAATAAGGATGTTTGAAGTGAACATCCCACTTTACTGATACGAACATCCAAGAAATCGATCTGGGTGTCAGAGATGTTGCAGGTTAATTTAACAGGACTGTCACTAGAATTATGCAGGTCAATGATAGACAACAAACTATCCTTAGTACCATGCCAAATGCAGACTATGAGTCTCAAAATGTGTACCCTTGGCTCACCGGCAATACAGAAAACCCGAGACGGCAGTATAACAGACGCCGATTTTACACCAGACTTGACACTTCTAATGGTTCGGGCACCTCTGCCAGTGATAATGATCAATACCAGCGCAAAACTTACAAAAAGAAACAACCTATCCCTTTAGCTGTCCGTACGAGGAGACAGCTCCGGACCGAAGGCGCCAACACTCCCGACGAGGGGGGCAGTGGAAACGTATCAAGAAGCAAAAAAACCCCAATACTAAAGAAGTGATCTTCAATCTATCGTCGACACCCCTTACCGACTCCGAATTGAGTGTATTGCACAAAGGATTGAATTATGTTCCGACCACACGCTTTGATCGCTTTCTCTGGAAAACAGAGACGTTTAAGCTGAATCGTCAGCTCAAACTACAAGAATTCTTTGGGACTAAGCCATCCACTGTATGTGTCGACCCCCTGCCATCGGAATTGTATAAATTATCTACAAAATCGAACTTTGAACCTACATCTTCTAATGCTTCGATTAAATCGTTTGTGAGATTGGTGGAATCATCTTTGGATCAGATTGAGACCAATCCACCCAATATCTATCCCAATCTCACCAAATCCGAACGTGATGCCCTTAAATGTCTGAGTGAACGTGAGGACATTGTTATTAGATCTGCGGACAAAGGCGGTTCAATCGTAGTCCAGGACTTGTCTGCTTATAAAACAGAGATTGACCGCCAGTTGTCGGACGTTGCTACCTATAAGCCACTGCCCTCTGACCCCACTATAACTTTCAAGAGGGAACTTGACTCCTATTTATTGCATGCTGTTTCTAGCGGGATTATTTCTAATACCATTAAAAAGGCTTTAACCTGTGACCATCCTGTCAGACCCATTTTATATACGCTGCCCAAGGTGCATAAGAGACTGGATAATCCCCCTGGTAGACCTATCATCTCTGCCAGGGGGTCTATTTTTCAACCAGTCTCTATGTACCTTGACGTTTATTTGCAACCGGTTATCCAACATTCCGCACTTATTTTACAGGATACCACGATGTTATTACAGTCATTACAGCAATTTACTAATTTACCACCTGATTGTTTGCTTTGTAGTATTGATGTTACTTCACTTTACACCTGCATCCCCCACTCGATGGGGATAGCAGCTACTAAGCAACTCATCACTGATAACTTGTTCTATAATGGGCCTGACATTAACTTTTTTTGTGAATTACTTGAAATGGTGTTAACCAAAAATTACTTTTATTATAACAAGCAGTTTTTTCTGCAAACAGCTGGGTGTGCGATGGGGTCCTCAGTGGCCCCATCGTATGCTAACGCTTTCATGATCTCAGTCGAAAAAGATATTTTTTTCACTAATGAATTAATTGCTAAACAGGTGATCTATTATGCAAGGTATATTGATGACATGATCCTGATTTGGCATGGTACTAAGAATAGTTTGTTGTCTATCATTGACCTGCATAATTCTAGTGACAGTCCTGTTAAATTAACCTGCAACATCTCTGACACCCAGATCGATTTCTTGGATGTTCGTATCAGTAAAGTGGGATGTTCACTTCAAACATCCTTATTTGTTAAGCCTACTGATCGCAATATGGTACTGTCCCCTAATAGCTTTCATCCACGATCGGTAACTAGAGGTTTACCTTACTCTCAGCTACTCAGAGTAAGAAGGATTTGCAGTGATCCACAGGATCTTGAAATCCAGATGGACTTGATGATCTCTAAATTTGTGGAGCGAGGGTATGATCTTAAAAGTCTGTTAGAAACCAAAAAGAGAGTATTGAGTATCCCACGTGAGAGAACCCTTTTTAAACACAGCAAAAAGTCCATGACAGATACTATTATTTGGCCTAATCGTTATAATACTGCCAGCGACATTGCGCGCAAGGCAGTCAAAACTAACTGGCCTATTATAACTTCTGATAGAGATTTGCCCTCTCTTACCAATAAAAAATTATGACATGCTATTCACGAGGGAGAAACCTTCGTGATATGCTTGTCCATAATGATATCTCTGCCATGGGACAACGTACATCTGATACTTTTTTGGGGAAGCCCAAAGTAGGCTGTGTTAAATGTACGGGCTGTACCACTTGTAGTTACATGTGGACAGGCACAGCGATTAAACACCCGTTCTCTGCCAAATCCTTTAAAATCAACTTTAGGCTCACTTGTAGCTCCAAATTCGTTATTTATGTTTTGGTGTGTCCCTGCGGGAAATATTATGTAGGGAAAACAGACTGTGAATTCAAGATTAGAATGGCGCAACATAGACAAGCTATTAGGTCGGCAGTTCTCAAGGGCAATAGTGAACAGCCGGTCGCCCGTCATTATGCTGTTTTGGGTCATTCACCCACAGCATTAAAACATATGATAATTGACCACATTCCCCCGTTGGCAAGGGGTGGTAACAGGTCCAAGTTGCTTTTGCAACGTGAAGCAAGGTGGATCTTTTTATTAGATACCCTCAGCCCACGAGGCTTAAATGAAACTATGGGTTTAAACTGTTTTCTATGAATTATGTCCTTTTATGCTCGTATGTATTCTTGTATTTGCGATCTATATTCTTCCGTTATGTTGTTTATGTTGTGGTAACTCCGCATATTGCTCTATGTTGACAGTGTATTGTTGTAACTATGGTGATGGGAGCACACAGAGATGATGTCATCTCCAAGCGCTTACGTCGGCGGGCGGCTGCCGGGGCTCTTGCGTGACGGACGGCAATGGTGAGGGTGCACTGCTATAAATGGTGAGTTTGCATTTTATGTATTTTGTACTGCCCTGAGGAAAATGTGATTTCTGCACATTGAAACGTTGGCATTTAAGTGGCATGTGTCATGTGTCGTTTTTTATACCTGAGTGCCGCCGTACACCATCATCTACCTATTTGTGGGCGTCTTAACCCACAATAACGGAAGGCAACAGGGACGTTTCCTGAGTATAGCGAGTGCCAGAGTTTGGAGTATATATATATATATATATATATATATATATATATATAAAAAGTGGTTTTTCAGTGCTGGGCTGAGCTCCCTACTAAATCTGACATAAATGGTCAAGGGTGTAGGTTGGTCAGCCAGCACTGCACACAGATTGTAGAGGAATATTTTACTATTGGTAGGAAAAAGGAGAGGAAATTATTTTTGCGGGGCACACTTTACAAAAAATAACTTTTATTACTTTAGCTAAAACATGAAACATAACAGTATTAAATAAATAATTAAGGGGTCTTGAACTTATAGATGAGAAAAGTGTATATTTACATCTAACTTTTGTACAGAGACATTCTTTTGACTACTGCCTTTTTGGGGACTACTGCCTTTTCTGCATTCATTATATATATATATATATATATATATATATATATATACATACAGATTGGATCCGCGCAAAGCCAATTTACTAAGGCTTAAGGATATAATTATCCACTTGTAGATGTACGGTGCAGCTCACTTCGACATAAGACTTGTCTCAGCCTCAAAGGTGAAGTACATACAAAACGGAAAGAGAAGGAGCGCACAATGAGTTAATCATATATGACTTTACTCAAGAAAGTGTAATTCTCACATACATCGTAAAAAGGAGCAGTCAGCATAAGAATCACCGTGTGGGCACAGAGGATTAGGCTCAGGAAGCGGGAGAGCGACTCCAACAGCTCCGGCAGTGTGTAACTGGAAAGCATCCACCACATCAGCGTCTTACACGGACCAAGCTTCAGCTGTAACAGCGTACTGGATCCTGTACGTCAGCAGGTCCCGCCCCAACGCGTTTCGTCACACGGGACTTCGTGACGCCTCCTGACGAAGTCCCGTGTGACGAAACGCGTTGGGGCGGGACCTGCTGACGTACAGGATCCAGTACGCTGTTACAGCTGAAGCTTGGTCCGTGTAAGACGCTGATGTGGTGGATGCTTTCCAGTTACACACTGCCGGAGCTGTTGGAGTCGCTCTCCCGCTTCCTGAGCCTAATCCTCTGTGCCCACACGGTGATTCTTATGCTGACTGCTCCTTTTTACGATGTATGTGAGAATTACACTTTCTTGAGTAAAGTCATATATGATTAACTCATTGTGCGCTCCTTCTCTTTCCGTTTTGTATATATATATATATATTTATATATATATAACAAAGGTTGCAGGGCGGCACTCCATATACATCACAAATGGTGCAGGGTCCATATAGGGTTTAGATAAAGCACTTACCCCCCACACTTTGTAAAGGATCCAGACCAGCACTCCGTAATAGTTGAAGAAAGAAGGTTTTTAATGCATGCTGTGCAGTACAACAAACAGCTGCTTAACCCGACAGCCGTATCAACTGGGCTCAGCCAGTTTTCGCCTGACGAAAACTGGCTGAGCCCAGTTGATACGGCTGTCGGGTTAAGCAGCTGTTTGTTGTACTACACAGCATGAATTAAAAACCTTCTTTCTTCAACTATTACGGAGTGCTGGTCTGGATCCTTCACAAAGTGTGGGGGGTAAGTTCTTTATATATATACATATATATATATATATATATATATATAACATTGTAGGGGCTCTGCACACACTAAATTAACTGATAATAAATAGTGGAGATTTGGTTCATGAATTGATCAATGCATTTTAGCCTGCAGCCCCCTTCACGGGACCCCACTTTTCTGCAGGTCCTAACTCTATCGCTGAAAATGGCTACAATACACATAGCTATGACATTAATGTTTGATTCCAGGCATGCTATCTGGTCTAAAGCTCACAGCAGACTATGCTTTTATAGGTGAACAGTTACCAACACACCTGTCACTAATCATCTAGGGAACTGGTTAACATAAGCTATGTATGCACTATAGGTTAAAACAGGGTGCATGAGAGAATGTGACCACAATAAGACTAATTTAATAATTTAATCTAATAAACAATATATACAATAAACATCGGCACTCACCTTTCCTAGTTTTGGGGTGCACTATGGCTTGTGACCACATTGTTTAAACAGACATTGTAGGGGCTCTGCACACACTAAATTAACTGATAATAAATAGTGGAGATTTGGTTCATCAAAATATTTACTATATGCATAGTTTTCTCCTCAGGGCCAACCCAGAATCATGCAGGGACCTTGCTCTCTTAAAAGATCCCTCCCCCTCAACAGACTCTACCTACATTAGGGCTGCTAAGAGAAATCTTCTGTGCTAATTAAACATTTGTTTTCACCACTGTCTGCGACAGCAAGAGAGTTTTGACTGTGAGCTTTTGGGGACAAAGCACATTCCAAATAACTGTATATGAGAATTTTAGTGTGTGTGATGGCTCCTAAAAGACAAGAAGCTCTTTATCCATCTGTGCAACCTCTGTATGCCATCACCAGAGCTTAAAGTGGTCCTGGAGAGGTGGTGGTACTCCTTTCCCCTAACATCAAACCCACCCCCCTACCCACCCCCATTGGGCAGATCCTAGACCAGTAGTGCCCCTTATACGCATAAAGTCCACAGCTGTGCTGCTTATACATATCTGCTCTGTCACTACAACAGCTCATTGTTCATGTTCATCATCAGCTCCATGCCCTGTGTCCCTCCAGCAGCTTCCCCACCTCGGAGTCCCTCCAGCCCCCTCTCAGCCTGTCTTCAGCAAGCACGGAGCCTGTTCCTCTTAGTGGCACTTCTTCACTTCAGCGGCAGTGAAGGCACGTCATCACATACGCTGAGCCAGAAGAAGAATCTGCAGGGACATGCTTTTCTGTTAGAATTACTGTTTAGGGCTGTGGTAGAGGTGGAACTCAGTTCCCCCTACCATGAGAGGTGGTGGAGCTCAGTTCAACCCTCTTCCCCCTCACTTTAACCCCTGGCCATCACTAACAACAATACTGCTGTCATGCGGACCATAGTTGAGGTGGATGTTAGGTCGCCACGACTCAGTAAGAGAAGGAGGCATCTTATCGGGATCCATTTGCTTGATGATCCATAAAAATCATAAGGATGCTTTGGTGACTTTTTGCCACAGCATGCTGGCCAGGATTGATAGAGGTCACTCAATCTCTGTCTAGGAGAGCATTAGTGGTGACTTCTTAGTGTTCCGAAACATCACAAGATGCATGGAATTCATTTTGAGTCACCGTTTTGAGCCCCCAGCCTCCTGCCCCATCAATCCTACCTCCTGCCCTATCTTTCCTGCCTCATGTCCTGGGTGTCCAGTCTCCTGCTCTTTGTGTATTTCCTCCTGTCACTCCAGCTTCCTTCCCCCTATCTCTCTCAGCCTCCCTTTCTGTATACATCAGTCTCACCCTCAATCTGTGTCTCTCTGTCTCTGTTTCTCTCAGCCTTTTTCTGTGTATCCATTAGCATCCATTTCTGTGTCCATCAACCTTCCTCTCTATGTCCATCATCAGCCTCCCCCTATGTGTCCATCATTAGCCTCCCCCTCTGAGTCCATCATCGGGCACTCCCTTTGTGTCCATCATTAGCCTCAAAGCTTGTGTGTGCTACCCATGTCTTCAGCCCCAGCCCAGTTAGACTTACATCCATCAGCCTGCTGCCTGATAATGATGGTGCTTGCTGCTCCTCTTCACAGTGCCATTATGTCATCATGCAGCTGCATCATCTCTCCCTAAAGTTTGTCCATTTTCATGTCATACATGGAAATAGCTCAAACTATGTCCCGCCAGCAGTATGGTGGTAGGGGATACCAGCTACTAATTTCTTAATAGCTCATCATAAGCACCTGTATTGCCTTACTTTCACCACTGGTATTTTCCCGTTATTTGTCACTGATATGTTAAAGGGATAATCCCATATATATTTTACATTATGCTTATGAAGAACATCTGTTAGAGGTTTCAACAATCTCCAGAGCTGGGGATATGGCTTATTCTTCTATATGGTTAATATAATGTCATCTACATTTGACATCACATGGTGGATGGTAAGCTGCCACCCCTATTGGATGAAAGGCTCTATATCACAGGTGATGAATGCATCAGGATCTTGTTTCAGAATTTTATTAAAGATTTTTCTTAAAATGTTTACAAATCCTTGATTGGGGACATCATTCAAGAGACAATGGATTCTCTAATTATTCCTTTGAACGTTATTTTACAAGTTATAATTTATGATTTGTAAGAGTTTCAGATCCTTCATATGATTACCAACATGTTTCAGCTTAAAATGGTAGGCAACCATTGCCTCTAAAGTATTTTCTAAAACCGATATCCCTGTAGCCAAATTAGTGAGATCTGGGAGAGGATTTTCTACTTCAGTGTGGACTACCACTTCTTGAATTTCGATTTCCAATAATTCAAATTTTTATTTAAGTGGCTAAATTCTGTTTGGTTGACACGGAACTAATGGGCCCCATACATCAGCAATCACAATTTATGGATTTCCAGATACAGGGATTTTTTGGCCAGATAAATGGATTCTATAATCTATCTGACTTTGCCCACACATTACAGATTTATTTCAGTGATCGGCAGATTTTTCCATCTAAAGATTGCATCTTCATATCTGGAAATTGCCCAATCGATTGTCATTTCAGCTGTTCATAATGTAAATAGATGAAGAATACGAATTGGGAATGCCCACACATATAAAAAAGATCTGCAGATAATACCAGATTATGAAACATGTTTAAAAACCTGATTAAGCAATCGATTGGCGATTTTGATTGGGATTGCCAAAAGGGGGAGCCCACACATCTAAAATTAATTGTGGCAATCATCTCCATATCTGAAAATTGTCACAATTAATTGCTGATATATGGGGCCCCTAAGTTGCTGAGTACCTCAGTAATGTCATAAAGCTCCACTACTAGAGTTACATAACTGTCTGTCCACAAGACTTGGAGTTTCAGGAGCAGTGTAGTCAGAGGAGAGTAGGATTGAGTTGGGTTGCTCACACAGAAGAATCTTGAGACCCACAGGAATTGGCTTAGATGCAGATAAGGTGGTGTGTTGGACATTTCTCTGCAACCTTTTCAATTGTATTCTTATTCTTGCCCACTTGTGCAGGTTGAGAAGATACAAATATAAAGCTCACAGTGGGTCTTGTAAATTAATAAATGTTCACCTGCTTTCAGCAAGGCAATTCCCCATGAATAAATGAATGAATGAATTCAGGTGGCCATGCACAGAAGAGGCTCTCATCTTACATTAAGATGTCAGTATTCCATAACATTAAAAAAAGGAAGAATCAAGAAGGATAAGCAGCATCAATCGTGTGACAGCCACTGGGGAGCAGCAGAGAGTTATAGTATAATAAGACTATAAGAAGTCAATATAATTAATGCAGCGAAGGCTTGAAGAGTAAGGTGCATCTCAGTAATAAGGAACAGATTAATAATAATATGCACTCAGAGGTGCTATTGGGTAAAGGTATTAATGCAGTTGTTGATGTAGAACAAGGTACACTTAAGACGTACAAGCACTATTGTTGAGGCGGCACGTTGTTTCAGGAATTTCATCTGCCTAGCGGATGATATTGCCCAACTGTAGTAGTCTGAGCCAACCAGCTGCAAAGGGATCTTCAGTGAGAGGTGATCTTCAGCACATTATGCCAGCTAATCTGTGATAATAAAACAATAAGCATATACAATCTAGGATGAGGCTTTAGCCTAATGCAAAAGCCTGGTGCCCTGTGGAAATGCACCTCAGCCATTTACAAAAAAAAAAGAAGAGAGAATTAGAGGTTGATGGACAGGAATATTATTCTAGATGTCTGCAATATCAACAGTCGTCTCAAGTAGCTGCTGAAAAAAAACAAGGCTAGATAGGTCAGATAGTCACCAAGCCCTATAACATCTTTGTTTTATGTGCAGAATGTAGATCCAAATCCTGACTTTGCAACTCTCCAGAGAATCAGTATCGGAAACATTTGCTGCAATCTCCTATTTCTGGAAAAATGCTTTTGTTTATTCACCATGTTTTTTATTCCCACATAGTGGGCCTAATTCAGCATGGATCATTAATCAGAAAATTTGCAATGGACTGCGAGCACAATTCTGCCGCCCAGACAGAAAGATAAGACGCCCCTTGCAAAATTTTGAATGCATCTCTATTAGCGATGTACAGTACTCTAAGTTCCATTTACAAAAACCAAACCATAGAACAGTTTTTTCCATTTGCGTCGGTCTAGGGTATCTGCTCAAGAACCAGACAGGAAGTGGTCACTGAAGTCAGAGACCCACCACAAAAAAGCCTGGGCACACCTGCGCTTCCTGTCAATTAGACTGCGGCTACCCTGCAACATCCATGCATATAGTTTTTTTTTGGTATTTGGTCAAACATATGCGCAGTGTGAACTCTTACCATGAGCAGTTGTTCGATGATCACTCAAATTGCAACTTCTCTGATTCGCAATCGATGCTGAATTAGGCACAGTATACCCATGTAAGAAATGTTCTTTTGTTTTATGGTAGCAAACTTTGTCTTCACCTGAACCAACAATTGAAAGAGTTGATGTGAAAGTACAACTACATTCATGTATAAACTTTTTGCAGGGTTACTCAGCCTCACCCAACCCTTTGAAGATTCACACACATTTAATATCCAGCAGCAATGAACTTGGTTTTTCTCCAGTGGCGGTTTTTACCTATGGGTTGCAGGACTGTAGCCCCCATGGAAAATCCATCTTTGTAGCGAAGCCAGGTGTAGTCTGTGAGTCTGCACTGGCTTCACTGTGACTAACAGCAACTTCCTATTGAAAGTCAGACCTGCCAGTCACCCAAGGCAGTCCCATTGGGAGGTGGTCCCTCCCTCCGGGGCTGTCTGAGCTGCAGTTGAAGCAACCCATAGACCCGGGGTATGCACATTCACAGTGAGAAGGACAATACTGCGCATGCACCAGTCCCAGTACCTGTCATCTGCATTTTACAGGCGCCAAGACTGTGATTTGGCTTCAATGGGCTGCAGCAGAAGCAGCCCATAGAAGCTGGGGGTATACTGAGGACAAAACTGTGCATGCCCTTGTCCTGATGCCTGTCACCTGTATTGTACAGGCCCTGGCACCGCGTCAGGGAAGCAGCAGCAGTGGTGGGGGTAGGAGGGGGTGTACTGGCAATGCAGACACTGGCAGCTCCCCTCTTGCAATTAATCATTTTTAATCACAGTTAAGCATGGACTGGATCTGGGTCTGGATCAGCGTTAGAAAGGGAAGGTCTGGGCAGTGAGCATGCAGATTTGGCCAAAGGAAAGTAAAGGTACTATGACTAAAATGAAAAACAGTCTCAAAATAGCTGGCTGGAGGGCTCTGATGGCTGCTACAACTCTGGTATAAGATGCACATTGATGATGACTGTGTCTGATTGGTTGCACCTGTGTAAAACACATCCCTATATGCAAAAGTATTTAAACTGCTGGTAGTGTTATAAGGTCGCTTGCATCCTGTGCCACTAAATGTACTGTAATGAGTTTCCATTGTTTTCTGCCACTTTTAGCACTGTCAGTTCTCAAAGTTTAGCCCCATTTGAATCAAACCAACCCTAAATATATCCTAAAAAGTATTTTTCAGATGCATTTTACTACACCAGTTTTGATTGATGCACAATATGTCCACTTAACGCTTGTAATGTAATACTTATTATTTTACTGCAAATTTTCCATCACTTTTAAAATCTTCAAATAAACAGAAAATATTATATTTAAATAAGACTTCTTAAATATTGAACCTCAAATTGCTTTAATTTTTAGCATAAGATAAATACAACTTTCAAACAACCTACCACACTGCATGACCCTCACTATAGGCAGCAACTCCGTTTACCACTCTTTCTGTTGACTGAACCTTTCTCAGGCCACAAAGTCATAAAAAGTCAATAGTGTCTCTCTCTTTACTGCTCATCAAGCAGACGAGACCCGCCTAACAGCATCCAGTCCTCCTGGGGCAACCACAAGTCTGTTTCAAAATGATCCTGTTTTTGCATGCATGCTTGCCACTTGCAGACTCTCTGCTTGCGCCCAAAGGTCTTACCCAGCTGGCCAAAGTCTTTTTAGTAAAGGATGTTGTCAGGAACGGTGCTAAAACTATATCTCTGATACCCCATTCAGACATACTGTAGGTCCTTCAAGCTGGTAAATTCCCGGGTCTAAGTGTGACCCTGGTACAGGTTGAGTATCCCGTATCCAAAATGCTCGGGACCAGGAGAATTTTGGATAACGGATTATTCCGTATTTCGGAATATTTTAATATTTCAATGATGTATTTTGAAGTATCTTGCATTTATGCTGTATAAACACATAATATACACACAAATATATTTTATTACCACATAAAATACACACAAATATATTTTAATTGTTCAAAAAACAAGGTTTCAAAACGTGAAACAAAATGTGTGTACTATCTCAGCACTGAATTTGAATGCCAAGCAATCATTGTCTTGCACATATATAGTGCCAGTTACATATCATGTCCCCAGTGATGCTGTTACAAATGTCCCCAGTGAGTTTTTAGCAAAAAAAAAAATTTTTTTCACTTTCTGGAATGTCCGTATTTCGGAATAATTCGGATAACGGATACTCGGATACGGGATACTCGACCTGTAGTTATTTTTCACACATATCAAAATACCTGTACCTGTGGTTTTTTTTATATATATATATGTGGAAGTTAATTACCATTGATAACCTTTCAGATACGAGACATGGGAAATTGCTTTCTATGAAGGCTGGCACATTTCCTGGTCTCATGTGCAGGGTTCATGCACGTTCACAAGTAACCTTTTGAGATATAGCTGCATGTGTAAAAAGGGGTAATAATTAGTCTAGGAATAATTGTATGTTTGAACCCATTTCAAACATAAGCCTAATTTTTTTATTTTTTTTATTTGCACATAAATAAGCATCAATCTAGGTTCAGCTAAAATCTGAAGGAGTCTATCTGGGTTGAGTGACCCAGATCCACAATGATAGCAGGGTTTTTCCCAGAACTTGGAATCCAGGTAGGTAGATGGACCTGGTCTGAAAGGTGCAACCTGGGTCTTGATGACCCAGGTGATGCCTAAAAGAATCTGATTGGCCAGGGACAATCAATAAATATGTTAGATAGATAGATAGACAGTAAATAGTATTTGCATTTACAAATAAATCTTTGTTTTTTGCAGTTCTGCAGGTCTTGAAATGTTGATATGATGGAGTACATTTTTTATTCACTTTTAAGAAGACCATCTTTTCCTTGCAAGACTTGGGGTTATATACTATGTAAATGTGCAAAGAAGGGCATATGCAAAAATAGATAGATAGATATACAGTATATACTGTGTTTCCCCGATAATAAGCCCTACCTCGAAAATAAGCACTACCCATGATTTTGGACACTGGTCCAAAATAAGCCCTACCCCGAAAATAAGCCCTTTTTTCCCTAATTTCCCTTAGCCAAGTGCGTGCACTAACTTCTATGACTACGCCGCCTTGCTTGTACAGAACTTTACTGTACCGTAGAAGCCGTTGAAGCCCCCGGTCCCAGGGATGCACTGTGCCCTTCGCATGGCGTCACCTCGCACATCACAAGGCTTCTGTACACTACAGGAGCAGCGGCGCAGGCAGAAAACAAGAAGATCTGGAACTGGAAAGTGCTGTACCGTAGGTGAGGAGCAGGACTGGGGGTATGGTGCTATAAAGGAAGGAACAGCAGGACTGGGGGCTTGGTACATTAAAATAAGGAATGGTGCTGTGAAAGCAGGAATGGGGGCGTGGTTGTGAAAAAGGAGGACTGGGAGCTGTGAAAGCAGGACTGGGGGCATGGTACTTTAAAAGGAGGAATGGGGGCTGTGAAAGCAGGAATGGGAATATAGCAGGAATATAAAATAAGCCCTACCCCGAAAATAAGCCCTATGGTGTTTTTTGATGAAAAAAATTAAATAAGACAGTGTCTTATTATCGGAGAAACATGGTAGTATAAACAAGATTCAGTGTATGTAGCATTTATTACATATTTCCATATATCCAGCAGATCACACTGCCTTGCTAATGAGTCACTGCAAGCATTTGTGCTGTACCAGAAATGACAGAGCAATGTTTTCACTACACATTTTAATCACTAAGCATTGAATGGGATTCCGGGCACCTGCAGTCCCCTTATGCTAGCCAATGATGTGCTTTAACTTACATCAGCCTGTAGTGCTAAATTATAGCTAATGGAATTGTTTGCCTTCAATCGATTTGTTACAGCCAGGTTGAAGGTTAGGTACTGTACTTAATTATATGGCTGACAGACCAATTAAGAAATACTGTACAAAAATGAGAAAACTGTACTTTGCACATCTTAACTGTCTGTATGCTCGTAATAGATTCTGTTTACTTACATGTAACAACATATTTGGCTTTGAAGACCTCTTTGTTTTTTACATACCCACTTTAACTTGCACCTGTTATTGCAAAGTACTATACCATTCAACATATTAAAAGCTAGAAAACTCACTGGGGAACATTTACTAAGATGTGTATTTTACTTCACATGTGATGTTGCTATGGGCAACAATCAGAATATACTTCTTATTTATTTAGCACCCTCTAGAACAGTGATTTTCAACCTTTTTTACCTTGCGGCACACTAAACAAGATTTTAAAATTGCCAAGGCACACCATGAGATCCCCACGGGGCAAAACACATTGACCCCCACAAACAAAAAAAAAACCTATTGGCCCCCATTACAAAAAAAAAAAAACAATCACACTGGTCCCCACAGGTAGCAAAAATAAAATACATTGGCCTTTTACATGAAAGAAGGAACCGGTAAATAACAGTTGAACTGGCGGTGTCTGTAAACTGGTTTGGGCATCTCTAGATCTGGGGGCACACTTGGGAACAGCTCAAGGCACACTAGTGTGCCACGGCACAGTGGTTGAATGACACTGCTCTAGAAGATAGTAGACAGGATCTGATTGGTTGCTCATAATATCCAACTGATCTTAAATTACTTAGAAGGATTTGGTTGTATACTCCACAATCATATACACTCGCAGTATTGCAGTTGTTTTTAAAGAAATTAAATACTATCTTTTATTCATGTCCGATTATAAGAGTTACAAATGCCCTTTAAACTTTCAACACGACATAGCAGAAACATAGTGATCTGAGAAGGAAACCAAAGTATTACTTAACTTGCATTGAATCCTGGTGTCTAAAGGTATATACATTCTATTTGGAAAATATTCCATATATCATATGTGGAGGATGGAGGAAAAAAATGAATTAGGTTCATAGGGCAGTATTCAATGAGGCAAATTCACCATGTTTCACGGCTAATTTGTGCTATTTTCGCGTTGGAAGGTGATTTTTTGTGTCAGAAAGTGAATCACCCTATTCAATGTGCACTTTTCGCCATCTGCAAACAGTGAATGAATGACAATTCAACGTCTGATAGTCTCCGCAATTCGCTGTGGTTTTTCAATGGGTTTTTCAATGTGATTTGCTATGAGTGTATTCAATGAGAAGATGGCGAATTGCTTTCTAAGTGATTTTCGCCATGTGTCACCGTGTAGCAATCGCCATCTTTTTATGGTGAAGTGGAATGTGAACTTTTAAAATAAAGTTTTTTTTTTTAAATTTGGTGTAAAAAATCAGGAATTTTATTATCTGAAGGGGCATGCTATTTTTATTCATGTGCTTACAGCACATGAATATATATTTCATTTTTTTTAAAATATATATTTTTTTACACATAACAGCCAGCAGGGGGCCGGGAGCCGAGAGCCGCTCATTACATATTCATATATTTACTGCGCACGGGGAGCAGTGCTAGCGGCTCCCTACCCGGTCCCCTGCTAGCTCTCCCGGGGGGGGGCAGCTTGTGCTGCCTGGGTCCTGGGGAGCCCTCCTCCCCCCACATACATTCTGGGGCAGGCCGGGAAACTTCCATCTCCCTGCCTGCCACCATCCCCCAACTCCCTGCGATGTCCACCACAGGGGTTAATAATCGCTGTCAGGGGCAGCGAGCCCCTGCGGCATTGAATAGTGTGACAGCAATGGCTGGCAGCGAAGGCTCCAACCCTCCGGAACACGGCGACTGTGCAGCAAATGCTAAACAGGATTCGCTGCACATGCCGATAAATGTCATTGAATACTGCCCATAGTCTGGATTTCGATCATTATCTTGCTGTAAGATCAATACTTGGCCGACTATCCATAAACCAGAAGGTAATGCATGGCACTGCAAAATGTGGTGGTAGCCATTTTAGTTTAGGATGCCAGTCACTTTGTGCAAGTTTCCATGTGGGGGTTGTGCAAAATACTTATAGACTCATCCATATTAGACAGTTCGTGTCATAGGGGTTTATTTACCAAGCCATCACTTCCTACTTTGTTTTAATGTAAAATATAAAAGGCCAGTACTTTTATTGGCTCAGTAAATAAACTCCACACAATGCGGAACCATTCTTTCACCTTCACAATAAAAACCCAGCGTAGTGAAGCAAAGATATAACATTTTGATTAATCAGTCCATTCGACCATCTTCCCATCTTCAGTAGTCTTCTGCTGTGCTTCATGGCCCAGACAAGGCTTTTGTTATTGCTGCAGCACCCATAACTTGTACAGCACCTTAAAAAAATTATATTTTTTTATAACTCTAAAATATACAGTACATTAATGTTTAGTTTTTGATTTAACTTTTTTCCTTCTCTTAACCTCCAGCAGTTTGTTGTGCTTACTTTTGTTCTGATGTATGTAATTGAACATGGTGAAGACTGATCTTCTTGTTTTTACAACTTCCAGTATTCCATCACATGACCACACCTCAACACTCCATTGATAAGATCACCCTCTATCCTGTCCCCTGTGCTTGTTGCCTCTGTGTCATCCTCAATTTCACTCCATTCTTTACGCCCAGCTTTCAAGCCATGTCTAAGTAATACCACTTTTGTCTTCGTAAAACCTCTAGCATTGGCCTATCCTCATTGCACACTCTACTAAAACCCTTAATGATGTACTCATCTTCTCTCTTGACTACTTTAACGCCTCAGTGTACAGCAGGGCTGGGCAACACCGGCCCTCCAGATGTTAATGAACTACACATCCCAGGATGCTTTGCATTAGTTTTGCTATGTGGCCATGTTGAAACTGATGCAAGGCATGCTGGGATTTGTAGTTCATCAACATCTGGAGGGCCGGTGTTGCCCAGCCCTGGTGTACAGTATATCACCACGCCCCCTCTATCATTCATGCTGCTTGCCTCATCCTCCTCTCTCACTACATGGCATCTGTCTACCCCTCTGCACGCTCCTACACTGGCTACATATACCCCTGTTAGAATCCAGTTTAATCTTCTCACCATTACTTATAAAGCCCTTAGGGGCTCATTTATCACTAATTACCCATAAACATACATTTTTGGGGTTAGCCACAATTCCCCAAAGACACACCTTTTCACAAAAGCCTAGCAGAACTCTTCTTGACTCCTCTCTCATTCTCTACATTTTCATCTGCATAACGGCATTTGTGATCACAGTAAGACTTACCTACAGGCAAGGTCGGATCCAGGAGAAAATGACAGGGGGGGGGGGGGGGCACCATAATAGGAGAGGGCGTGTCCTTGAGTGTAGTATACCACACCATATACCATTTCTACAAATTATGCAACAAAATACTAGGCCCCATTATACTTGCCCCTTACACAAAATGCCACAGGAATTGAGCCAAAATTCACATAATGCCACACGGATTGAGCAAAAATTCACATAATGCCACATGGATTGAGCCAAACTTTACATAATGCCACATGGATTGAGCCAAAATTCACATAATGCCATACGGATTGAACTAAAATTCACAATGCCACACGGATTGAGCCAAAATTCACATAATGCCACATGGATTGTGCCAAAATTCACATAATGCCACACATATTGAGCAAAAATTCACATAAAGAAACAGGGATTGAACCAAAATTCACATAATGCTACACAAATTGAGCCAAAATTCACAATATGCTTCAGAAACAGGGAAAGGCGTGCATTAACAATTTACACCATAATGTTCATTACATGTTAAGCCGCACACCATAATGTCCATTACGTATTATGCCGAACACCATAATGCCTATTAAACATTATGCTACATAAGTGATGCTTACCTACATGCTCATTACCAGGGATTCCATGCTCATTGCCACGTGGGATTACATGCTCATTGCCAAGGGGGACAGCCGAGGCTGGGCAGAAATGAAAGCTATTGGCAGCCAGGCCGAGAGCGGGGGGCTGCCCGGCTGTATTCAGAGCACTGCAGGTCCCGATTATTTGAAATAATAGTCCTTTCACACCAAAAAATGCAGGAATTTACCTGGGAATATGGTCCCAGGATCATGCAGGGACATTCCCGAGTTGGCCCCTTTTACACCAGCCTAGTCCCTGCATTTTCTGGTGTGATGGGGAAAGAAAACCACCTTTAACCGGCTATATTGTTTAACCGGCTATATCTTCAGAACCAACTGACCATGAGATATATTGAAGACCTTTTGATTGAGCATCAAATGATCTTGGTCCTGTGAAACTGGGACAGAGAAATCTGCCCTCAAAGAACATGAAACGCCATGAAATGACATTTCAGAAATAAAAACATCAGTTTACCCGCAATATCTCTGGAACCAATTGACCCATATGGACCAGCCTAGTACCAGATTGAATGCCGACCGAATTAGATTTGAATGAGAACAACCACAAGTTTCGGAACTGGCTGGGAGTCGGAATTAGCGGGTCCCATGTCACCCTCTTCCGATAAAAACTATCCCCTTGGGGGGAGTAGACTTCCAGGTTTATGACCAGAAGCCAGTGGCCTGCATATGTGAAATGATCAGATGTACGATAAGGGAAAAAACTTTAGGCTTTATAGTGATAAACATGTACTGTATTTTACTTTAGAAGCTTGCTGCTTACCACACATAGAATTCCACACATAGAATTCTTAAAGAACTACTGTGCCAAGGGTATACAGTATTTTTTAACACTGTACATATGGTGAGCCATATGTATTATTAAAAACCATTACAAAGGCAGGGTTTTGCAACATTCTTTGCTTTTATACATCCTGTCCACTATCTGTTCACTCATTTGATGGGTACAGGATCTCTGGGAGACGTTGAGCCTTCCCCAGTAATGCTGCTTTCAGACCGCAAAATTAGCTTTGACCAGGTATTTTAAAACATTTCTAAATAAAGCCCCTTTCACACCGCATGTCTTTAAACAGTATTTCATTGCAGTTTCTGTCCTTAAATGGTATTTCAATGCAGTTTTTGTTCCTTCACAACACTGAACCCGTTTTAACCCATAGAAAACAGTGGATGAAAAAAACGGGTCTGAAACGGGTAGGACCCTGCTTTATTACCGTTTAGAAATACCAGTTCAATAGAACCAGTAAATTCACTCTGCACCTTTCAGACTGCACAAATTACCATTTTAAAATGGTAAAAAAACTGCAAAATAATGGGTAAAAAGTGCTGTCTGAAAGGGGAATTACTCACCACTGCGTGTTGACTCTAGCTACAAAGAGTAGCCTACAGTTCCCCTGAACTGATCACTTTCTGTCCATGGTTTTATTGTAATACTTGCATTTCTTCTTTGGGCTGTGCACTTTTGTGCGTTGTACTTATGTGTTATATTCTTTGTTATGTTAACTGCTGTACAGTGCTGTATACACCACATTATGGCTAACAAATGAAAGATGATATATACAGGCTTCTATAGGGTTTTTACGGCATTTCTTCTTTAGTACACCCTGCCCAGTATTTTTAATTCTGATGACTAATTGTAAAAATAGGTAGAGATCGGCCAATAACTTTCAAAAATACATCAGTAAAACATGCTATTATAAACCTTGTACCACATCTTTATTTTAGGACATCAGGTGAGTGCAGTACTGCAGCAGTACCAGTTTTCTGCTAAATACTGTACTATATATACATAGATGGACACTAAAAATAATCTCTACGTGGAAATACTGTACTTCCAGTGCGAATAGAGGCACCATTGCACGGCAGCATGTACTGTATAGCGGGATATACTACTGATCCTCGCTGCCGCCTGTCAGTGTGATGTAATGTAGGGTGTCAGCCACCTGCTGTATGTGTACACGGGACACATGGGTCCGGCAAGGTGGCGGCTGTGCACAGATCCCGGGGAGGTGGAGGCGCGCCCCCGGCCGTGTCCCCGCTGCAGCCCCCCTCTCTCCCCCTCCTCGCTGCTGACGTGAGCCCGGCTGTTCTGTGGCTGCACACCCGGAGCCCGGACTCCTGTAAGTCACTGTGCAGCAGCAGCAGCGGCGGAGACAGGAGGAGGTAACAGTGAGCAGAGGGGACGTCTGCTCATCCTCTGCTTCCCCAGCACGTTCTGCCCTCTCCCTCACCCCAGTCACTCACACCGTCTGCAGGCGCCAGCACGGAACTCTCCGCTCTCCCTGGCTGCACACCCGGGCGCACAGGAGCCGGGCACCGCCACTAATCTCGGAGCAGTGAGGACGGAGCAGCCGGGAGGGGAGCGGGGCGCTGCTGCCATCACATGCTGCAGGTTGCGGACAGCCGCTATTACAGCTCTCAGCCAAACTTGGGTATCACACAGCCAACTCCTGGGAGTCTCCCTGAGCGGAGCCCTATGCCAGGCAGTGGCTTCTCCTGTGCGGGGGGCACCGGGATTATAGCTGCTCTCCCTGCACATCGTGGAGGTACAAAGTACGTGCCCAGGGAACCAAATTCCTTCCCCGGAATTGCCAATCTCTGCCCCGCAGTCTCCTGTCAGGAGCCGCCACTGGGGGTCGTGCTGCCCACTGCACGCAGCTGGCTGCATTACACTGACGCTTCAGGGGCCAGGAAAGGAACACACACATCAACCTGATCCCCCCAGCTCTACCCACTGCCTGTGTGCGGTCCGCATCAGCTCCCCACTGACAGCAGACTCCAGGGGCTCTGGAGGGAAATTGAATTGTCATTGTCGCTTGTTGGTCTGGTTCTAACTTTGAGGATTATTACAAACTCCAATAGCCCCACCCCTGCGGGACACTAGGGAAGTGTTAGCTAGTGTGCTGCAAGGACCGCCCCTGTGGAGCTACTAGCATGGTGCTGTGATTGCGCAGTGTAAGTGGAGTGTGGATTTTATGAAACAAAAGATGACTGTTGTTGCAATATAAATAACAGACTGAGTTATAATCTCATCATTAACTTCTCTAGGTATGTCACTTATAATGCAAGGAGTGGCTCAAATTGTTTGTGAATGTAGCCTAGTGCTAAGGATCATTCAGTAGTACAGTAGTTGCTGTAGCTGAACTACAAGAAAGCCTGCCAGTGGAGCTGGTCACTGATTTTGTGGTTCTCAAGACCAAGGTGCCAGATTATCACTATGACTGCCAGAAGAAGATGGTCGGGGCTGTTGTGGAACTTCAATCACCACCATAACCACCATGACAACTGCTACATCTACTGCTGCCTTCTGATTCTCATTACTGCCAGGGGTGAGTGACATCCAACAGAAAGCAGACAGTACCATTCTTCACAGCTGTATGCATGACATGGGACTGTAACAAGGTTTAGGAATTACATGTTAACTAAGAGTTCACATTGATTCAGCTAGTATGTATTTTAAAAGCAGGCACATACATGTTTACATGGCATTTGTGTTTCTCTGTTTGCATAGGTTAGGATGCTTTAATTATCCTGCTTATATGCAAGGGACATGATTAGTTGCTCAATACAACCTCATGTGAAAAGAAGTGTATTAACAAGGTATATGAATAGTACACAGTATATATGAATAGTACAAGTACACAGTGTCATACTGGTCTAACTTGCAACTGGTTGTGTTCAAATGTATGGAAATAAAGATGTTGCAAGTCACTTGTGATTATGGGTGCTGTGATAGGACATTGTCGGGATGTCATTATCCCCTTGAAGTAGCACATGTTTTTTTAGTTTTTTTATTTCATAGTTGCCATTTAACCTTTCTGGTAGAGGTGTGACATGTTTTGCCTGGTCCCAAGAAAACATTGGTCACAATGTACAGACACTGATGTGCCAGTATGATATTTGACATACATGCTCTTCTCTGTAATTGTTGCCCCCTGTGTATCCAGTTCAGCTCTTGCATATATTAAACAGGCAAATAACAAAGCAAATCATAGTAACATCATGGGATCTAATGTGAAGATGCAAATGATAATTAAATATAAATTCAGTAGATGAGTCTCAACATAGGGATTTGTGCACTGTTGAGCTTTGTCTGTTCACATTTCCACTGCCTGCTAATGTTATTTAAAGATGCGAGGCAAGCGTAGCATTGCATACTAATAGAAAGGTAAAGAGTTAATGTGATTACAAGGTCCATTTGTTGCATGATTGAAATGCAAAATGCCATACAGCTGGAAGGGTAGGGCAAACAGTTGGAGGGATGCTAACATGTAAAATGTATCTATTTTACAGATACAGACACACTATACTTAAGCCCCCCCAAGCAATGATAATTTTCTTTGATTTTTGGTGACTAAAAGCAATCTGGGCATTATTACCAGCAGTTAGAAGAAAGCTTAATAAAGATTATACTCAGTTTCACTGAGTATCCCTGTTTCACACTAATAGTTTTGTGCCACATTTTTGCAATTTTGTGTTTTAAGTGTACTGTACATACAATCTGCCCTGCACAAAATAAGGCATGCCACTGTCTTTTATTGTACAGTCTTATATGGCACAATGGATCTGTTCCTGGTGAATATCTCTAACATCAGAGATTTGTCTAGGGTGCCTACAGTGTTATCTTTGTGAATGCATCTCACTGTGGTATGTGTGTGCATCAGACGCTGAAATCTCTTTGTATTATGTCATCTGCCCATTTTTGCACATGGAAAATGTAATTGATTTTCAAAATGATAATGTGTTTCTCGCATCATGCAAATACCTCATTGATATATATATATATAGTGTGGTTGTATCAGGGTACAAGCAAACAGCGGCACTCAGTGGGTTTTCAAAAACTGTATAAAATTAAATTATAATAAATAAAATTATATGTTGATGTTGAGGTGAGGTATTGGCTCTCAGAAGAAATGCATGAGTAATGTATGTGATGAAGAGTAAGGACATGATCTGTTGTCATTTTTCCTGATGAAATAAATAGTGCTAGCATAAGGTCAGGGTATAAGCAGTCCTCTGGCTTTTTAGAATGAACGTCCTTATATATCTGTGCTTTCAGCAGCTGTATTCTCATAGATTGCTTCATTTTGGCTGCATTCTACTGTTATATAGAAAACTCAATTTTTTAGTGCTATTTTACCCATTGAATTTGGTATTTTTATTTCTTTATTTATAGCTGTGTGAGCCATTACCTGTGAGGTATACAAGAAATATACAAAGTTAAAGGCAAATGCTTTATTTCAAGTAAGCATAGATTCATTCCCAGCAATTAGCCAATTGGTGTACAGTTTCAATTGGCAATGCTCAAATATTATTAAGTGCTATGTTTCTCACATGATGTGGCAAAAAAGCACAATGACTCACATACTATATATATATATATATATATATATATAAATACTGGTAGTGATCCTGGCTCCGTTCGGAGAAATCACTGGCATGGCACTCCAGGTCTTGTGAAAATAAAACGATTTAATGTGCAACAGTTTCGGGGACCAAAACTCCCCTTCTTCAGGCAGACAGCATATATATATATATTCCACTTTTCAGTTTACTAGTTTACTGAAACCAGTACCACTACCTTTAGTGCTTTATCTGCAACATAACTGGAGGATGTACAGTACATGTCTGAATGACAAAAGTATGAACAGGATGCTGATAAAAACAGGGACATTTATGCTGCAAAATCCCCCAAATGCTGATTATTTCATTAAAAGTTATGGATTTATTGTTCATATAAAGGGTATTGTTGATCATTGGTGATTAAGTGGATGCATTTTGTAACAGTACATAACAGCATATCGCCATTATTTAACATGTCGGGGTTGCTATGCAAGACCTGGAAAAACTCCCTTCTTTTAAAGCTGTTGGTAAAACAATTTAGAAATGCATAGGGCTCCTATCTTGTGGGGGGTCCAGCTACGCCTCACTGGAGGAGTTGCATCCCATGCTAAAGGTAAGGTAACGCCATCCTGAGGTAACCTTGATGAGGCCTATGTCTATAGGGACAGCAGAAAAGGTATGGTAAATTGTTTCAGGCTGAAAATATAGCTGAACACCCTAATAAACTGCATGAAGAACTGTGACAGTCATTCTCTAGAGAAAACTGGTAGTGTCTCTGGAGTTATTGCAGCTTCATAAATAGATTTCTGTGTTTTCTAAATCTGTCCGGTTTCAAATTTGACTCACAAAAAAAACTGTGCTGCTTTGTTAGTCAACTGGTTCATGAACATGTTTGAGCATCCAAGCAATTTTATATAATTGAGTGCCTTTAAGTAATTGTTTGCACTTATTTCAAGTTCATTTAGAGCTTTTATGGTTTTTTTTTTAACAATACTCTTATTCTTATTAATAGTATGGTCATTTTATTAAACACTTTTAAAACTTTTGCCTTACAAAGAAAGAAAATAACTATATTATGCTTACTATATGTTTATGGTTTTTCTTATTGCATATACAGAGGAGATCACCTGTTTAAAGACATGATTTATACCAGTTTCACACATACTTAGAAATGAACGCACATCCACCCAGGATTTCTGTATGTGTGAATATAAATGACCTGCGATCAGGGTCACTGAGCTGAAACCCAGGAATTTGCCAGTTGCTAGACCCAGCAAATTCCCCGGACAAATGTCTGAAAGCGGTATTAACTAACTTACTAACTTTGTTGACTGCAGTATTACTACATGTTAGTAGGGAGCATCCAAAAACTTTTCAGTGTCGAGTCCTTCAGAACACCACACGAAGCAGGTGAAATAATGTGTATTTTTATATCTGTTATACCCAAGTAGTTAACATTTTAGCAGTGAGGTAAAAGCAAACATAAAGCAGTTATATGACAGCCAAATGTTCAGGATTATTACTTATAACAGGTGCAATAACTCATTGCAAGCACTCAGCACTTAGATTTGAATAGTCTTGTGCAATACAGAGTAAAGGAGGTGTAGGTTAATGCACACTGTAATAGCATTTCAAATGTTGAGTAGGAAATCTGCCCACAAATTTCCAAGCATTATTCCACACTGATTTGACGTGGTATTATGAAAGTCACCTGTTGGCTAGTACTGACATTTGAGTGTTGTTGTTGAATCTGTCCACTGTGTTTGAGACTAGATTGCTGATTTATGTCACCGAAAGCATCTTGAAGCTACAGTAGATTGCAGTAAGATTTATTCATATTCTTCATTCTGTCCTGCAGTTAGCTTTGTTCATGAGCAGGCACTGCAGTGGGTTATAACTTTAAGTATGCGGCATTGCACAAGTTGATAATAGAGGACCCCCTTATCCCATTCCAGATTGCTTATGAATAGAAAGTCCCTTTCTGTTATATGTTGTTGACTGTAATTATCCAGTATCTGTACATAGATTTTGCTGAGTTTTAAAGCCCACTTCTAGGATTTGGTTTCTGCACTGTTTACTTGTCCTGCTCTCTATATCACCAGTTTTGGATATATTTGTCCTGGGTGTTCAAAATCTGTTGTTTAAAAGATATCCCAAGTTTATAGTGACATATAGCAAATAAACAAACAAACAAACAAATGGGCCCTACACACATGCCGATGTGTGTAGGGCGACATAGCTGTGCTATGTCGGGCCGTTCTGCTCAGCACACAGAGCTGACAGCCCACACACAGAGTGAGCTTTCAGCTCTGTGGGCTAAGCGAGCAGACATCGCCAGTGTTCTCCGGTCGGAGAACGCTGCCGATGCCGATATTGATGGACACTGTTCATCAATCTCGGCCAGCGACAAAGACGCGTGGGGACGTGCACTGCTGTCGATATAGCCCCCACACATACACCGATGTGAGGGCATTTTCTAAGCGACTTTGCCAAACTAAGCAAAATCGCTTAGAAAATGCCTTAATATCGGCATGTGTGTAGGCCGTATTACAGTACTGTATGTGAGACTAATCTCTATCTTTATTCGGGTATGGTATAACTCTCCAACAGTCGGGATACCAACAGACGTTCTTCCAACATCGGAATCCTGACTGTTAGGAGCCCGACAGGTGGGGAGTGCATTAAAGCCCCTTGTAGGCTCCCTGCGCTCACCATGCTGCATATTCTCCGTCTATAAGGGTCATGGACCCCGACAATGGAAATAAGTCAGTGTAAATCAGGATTCCGATTGTTGGCTCCTGACAGTCAGGATTCTGCCAGAGAAACGACCGTGGTAATCCCAACTGTCAGTGAGTCATCCAGCACTCCTTTCTTCATAGTGCAAATGAGGTAAGAAACTAGACTAAAGACAATAAAATAAGAATTAACTGTGGAAATATAACATTAAAAAAAATATGAGAATAGATTCTATAAACAGAAAGATATGTTAAATTCTATAAATTATTCCATGGTAAAGTATATGGCAAATTATATTGTCTATCGTTTTGTTTCACTGCTCATCATTGCCCTGTTCAGTTTTGAAATAAGTGATAGTATTACCAATCATAGGTAATGCTCTAGATCAGTGGTTCTCAACCTCAGTCGTCAAGACCCCCACACAGTTCACATTTTCTAGGTCACCCACCATGTACACAGGTGCACTCATTACTCACTAACACATTTTAAAAGATCCACAGGTGGAGCTAATTCTTTCACTTGTGATTCTGTAAGGAGACCTGCAAACGTGCACCGTGTGAGGGTCCTGAGGACCGAGTTTGAGAACCACTGCTCTAGATGTTGTTTAACTAGCATTAAATGTATAATATTTGGAGAAAGTACATAACATATAAAACAATATTTTTAAGTCCCTCTGTCATTTAGTTTTATTGTCACCCCAAGTCATTTTTTTAGGAAGCTATAGGTAAGATATATATTTTGACTTTATTAATATCTTCAGTATTTAATAAGTTTTCATTAACTTCCTCACCCTTTCCATTGAAAAGTAGTTACTTAAAATTAACTTTGTTAACCAGAAGAAGGGGACACAGAAGTTTTGAGAAGCAGTGCAAGGGTTAGCTATTAACAAGAGAAGCTATCAATTCCTGTCACACGCGCACACACACACACACACACACACATATAGACCACACATAGGATCCACGGTACACCGTCTTGTGATATTATCCTTTGACGATATTTAATGATTATATAAAGTATGCCGAAGTCTGAGGAAAACCAATGTTCTTTTTTGTTCTCATTTGTAACCTCGCCTTGCATAGCGTATCTCATTGGAAAATGAGATTATGCTGTGTAAGGCTCTGCCTCGTTTATAAACAATTTTTCAACGTCGAAGCTCAATTTCATGCCCCAAGCCCCTATTTTTATTTTCTGCCCATAAACAGAAAATGTGTAGTAAGGGAAAAATCTGTGCAGGCATTGAACTTTGAAACATTTAGTAACAGCAGTTGTCTAAAACAAAGTACTGTTTCTCACCACTGTATACTAAATCATCAAGATGATTACATATACTTTACATAGACTATGGGGGTTACTAAATCCGATATTTTGACTGTCGGAGCGTCCAGACATTCAGAATCCCGGGCCGTTTTTGCACAGCTCGACTGCAACGGGACAGTCAGAATTCAATGTTTCAGCTGTCGAGTGTCGGAAATTGGGTGTGTCGGTGAAAATAACTGAGGATTGTCGAGAAACGCCCATGAATTCAACAATCCACTGCCTTTTTTGTCAAAATGTACAGTATCAGAATTGTTTTAAAGTTGGATTTGTTTTGTTGGAATCCGACTTCAATGCTGTTGGAAATAATGACCGGGATTGAATACCACCCTATATATTATTATAGCTATGTGCAAAGTGTTGGTACCCGTAAAGCTCATGGAAACAATGCATCCTTCCTCCTGAAAAGTTATCAAATTAAAAGCTAAAGCGTGTATACCTGCATACCTTTGTTATTACATTAAATAAGGTACTTGTGAGTTATCCGGGCTGCCGATTTTTTCATCGCGCCCGAAATCGTGGGCATCGTGGGCATCGTGTCGGTCGTGGCCGTTATAAGGGGCCGCGACACGATGCCCGCGATTTCCCATAGACAGTAATGTTAAAAGACGCGATGGACCCGATTTCCCATAGACAGCAATGTTAAAATAAAATGACAATGTGAAATTGGCCAATATGGCCATTTCACATTGGATATGTTTTAAAAAAAAATGTTTCATGGCCCCCCACCACCGTTAACGCCACCCCGCTATTGACGCCAACCCGAAGCGTAGCGAGCCCGCGAGGGGCGGCGGTACGCGTCCTCCGACCTTTTCATACCCCCACTATCCACGTTGGCGTGGAGCTGAGAATAGAATAGTGTGGCAAGCGCAGCGAGCCACCGAGCCCGAAGCATGGCGAGCGGACGCGGACACCTGTGAAGCCCGCAAGGGGACGCGGATACCTGTGAAGGTATCCGCGTCCCCGCCAGGGGCTCGCTGCGCTCGCCACGCTTCGGGCTCGGTGGCTCGCTGCGCTCGCCACACTATTCTATTCTCAACTCCACGCCGACGTGGATAGTGGGGGTATGAAAAGGTCGGAGGACGCGTACCGCCGCCCCTCGCGGGCTCGCTGCGCTCGCCATGCTTCGGGTTGGCGTCAATAGCGGGGTGGCGTTAACGGTGGTGCGGGGCCATGAAACCTTTTTTTTTTTTAAATATATCCAATGTGAAATGGCCATATTGCCCAATTTCACATTGTCATTTTATTTTAACATTGCTGTCTGAGGGGAAATCGGGTCCATCGCGTCTTTTAACATTACTGTCTATGGGAAATCGGGTCCATCGTGTCTTTTAACATTACTGTCTATGGGAAATCGCGGGCATCGCGTCGCGGCCCCTTATAACGGCCACGACCGACGCGATGCCCCCGATTTGGGGCTAAATCGCGGGCATCGCGTCAGTCGGGTGTCCTTAAGTTAACTAAACTTAAGGACAAAATCGGCAGCCCGGATAATTCACAAGTACCTTGAATAATGCCAAGAAGCCATAAAAAGGGATACATTATTTCTTATTCTTCAAAGATATTGTATAATGGCTTGGACAGATTAGTTGGCACCCCTTAAAAAAGATAATAAATAATTGGTTTATATTAAAATCTAAAACTAATTTATTTCTTAAATAAGCATCACACATATCTTTAATCTAATTAGTCATTCAATCTATTTAAAATTTGTAATTTTAGTGGTTGGTATCATTGTGTGCACCACATTTGACATGGACCAAAGAGACCAAAATAGAAAGTTTTCTGAGAAGATCAGAAAGAAACGTATGGACAAGCATGTTAAAGGTAAAGGCTATAAGATTGTGGTCAAGCAGCATTTTGTTCTTGAGACTACAGTTTCAAATTTTATTTAGAAGTTTCAAGTATAAAATATGCAAGAGGAAAGTTATCCCTACATTTAAAATAAGTTTATAAAAACATGTATAAAAAATAAGATAATAAAAAGAGCCAAGTAAAAAGATATATAAGCTGAACCCAAGTGCAAGGTGTGTCAGTGTCTGATCGCAACATTGCATGATTTTTGAGGAACAGTGCGCTCCATGGATAAAGACTCCACTTTTAATAAAAGTGAAGAGACCTTCACTTTTAATTAAAAAAAAAAATCATAAGACATTGAAACTGGAATTTTGCTGCTTGGAGAATTTCATTTGGAAAGATGAGTCAAAATTAAAGCTTTACCTTTATGTTCTCGGAAAGAAAAAAAATAAGCTTTAAAAGAAAATAACTGTATTTACTGTGAAAGATGGAGGTCTCCTGGTTATGTTTTGGGGTGCATTGCTGCATCTGGCATAGGATGTCTTGAAACTGTGAAACGTGCAATGAAATATAAAGACTGTCAAGGCATTTTGTAGTGAAATATACTGCTCAGGGTCTTATTCACAGTTTCAGTCGTAGGAGTATAGTATGTATCAGTTCTGTTACCAAGAATTCTGCAACTCTGCGACATTAGCAGGTGATTTTTCACTTACAGAATATTATGATGATTTTACTGTTTACAAAATTCCCCTTCTGTAATTCCGGAAACATAATAATAAAATAATAACTTGATGCTATACGCATGCGCATTAGCAAAACATCGCTCCTCTGTGCATATTTCTTTTTTTATTATTAGCTTTTGGGATTCTAGTTAAAACTGTTCATTACATTTTGTGACGGCTAAAGGGGCATGTACACGGTGCAATGTGAACTACCTATGTGGACTATATAGTCTATACCAGTAGAAAACCTAGGGCCCGATTTAGACTTGGCATGGCAGCCTATTAACGATATACTGCGCATGCTTTCAGTACACAACATGCATGCGCAATGCTGTGCTGCAATGGAATCCTGTTACTATTTCTAATCACAAGCCATTCACAAGGTTATTAACAGGAAGTAGGCATCTGCAGGTGGAAATCGACCTTTTAGTGGGAGTGCTAAGAAAAATGCTAGGCGTGCCAGAAAAACTCCCCCACTAGGTGCGTCAAGGAAAAAGCAGGTGTGCGTAAGCGCTTTAATGGGCGGGTGTGTGATGTCAGCAACAGCCCGGATATGTCTGTTATCATTGCAGCTACTCTAAGCCTGTGATGACTTGTGCCCAGTTATAAAAACATTCGATGGTAAGCCTGTTACGATATATATATCGTCTCACTTCCGCTCAGCGGAATCTCCTGCGT
Source organism: Crinia signifera (assembly GCF_055691185.1). Taxonomy (NCBI): domain Eukaryota; kingdom Metazoa; phylum Chordata; class Amphibia; order Anura; family Myobatrachidae; genus Crinia; species Crinia signifera. The sequence goes on from NC_139218.1 coordinate 235,571,197, forward strand.
TCCAAGTGGACGCCATATTGTCCAAATGGAGCGCAAACAAGTCCGCATACTCTTTAAGATGTAGGGGGGGCGGGCATTACTGGAACTTGTTTGCGCTCCATTTGGACAATATGGCGTCCACTTGGAACGCAGGAGATTCCGCTGAGCGGAAGTGAGACGCACTTTGCGTTCCACAGAAAAGAAAATGGCGGCGGCTTTGGAACGCACGGCGAATATGCCGATCGGCTGCTATAGATCAGCGGCAGCATATCTGAACACTTGGGAACCTCCCCCGGCATTAGCGGGGTGTTTGGTGAGCATTTCTTTATAGTGAAGCTCTTATTTTTCAGCGGTTGAGCTTAATTAAATGCAGGAGGGGATAAGCCCTTAATGAATGCCCAACAGGAAATGACGTTTTCGATTTGGGCCTATATATAGCCTTCCCTAGGTATAGGCTGTCATTCTGCCACTTGATACACTAGAGGTTACTTCCTGGTCACTCAGCATTATGTAAGTACTTGTTTTGTTAGGTTGTTTTTTCTTTGGGTCAGTAATGATCCTGCTTGTAATCACTGTCCTATATAGGATTACCTTCTATGTATATATATTGACTGGGTCTATATGTTTATATTTGAAGCTGACCTGGATGTTGACATCTGCTACTGAGTGGGTGTACTCAGTGTAATTGGGACAAAACACTGTGTATTTGTATGGGCCAGTTTTAACAAGAGCGCTGTTATCTGGTGAAAAGTAAGTCCCGCTTACCGTTTATACCATTTTTTAGTAGCCCACTTATATCCGGTGTTGGTGACGGTATAACGAACTGGGATTAAAGGGAGAACAAATTTCTAACCCCCAGACCATGTATGTCTTTTCATCAAGATATTTTCCTACAAAAAATACCCTTTTTTTGTACCCAATCATTTTGAGATACTGCAAGAAGGTACCCTCCTCTTTTATTGATTTTTCTTTCCTGTTGATATATTTTCTTTTAATTATTTTGCCAATAGAGGCAAATTATGTATATATTATTAATTGTTGTCAGATCAGATCATTTATATAAAAATAAACACTTCCGTTATTGAGATCATGACTTATTAGATGAGATAAAAAACTCGTTTAAGAACATTGTTTTTTCTGAATAATGGTCAATTAAGAACATTGTTTTTTTCTAATAATGTTATGCTGGTAAATCGCTTTATTACAGTAATGATTTTAATTATGAACATCTATATTTATATATGGTTGTCCACTCCATCTCGATGGTTTTTAAATGAATATTTGAATTTGTTTCTCTCCATTGTCCTCTCCAACCTCTTTTTATTCTTTGTCATTTAGAAAATGTGATACATATTTTCCTTGACGTATTTTATTACTATTTACAGTGCAACTGTATTTGTGTCAACCAAGTCATCGAACGCCCCTGATGAAGTCACGTAGTTGACGAAACGCGTTGGGCCTGCTGTTGTATTGGAATATTATACATTATGTCAGTTGTTAGTTCTAAATGACTATATGTATTGTGTATTTTGTATGAGCCGAATTGTAGGCTTTTATTTAATACATTTTAAAAACTGAGGAAAAGTTGTGTACCTTCACCTTTAGCGCACTCTGTTCCTTTTCTGTATCTCTATCTGTCTTAAGTCCTGGCTAACAGGGGACTTTCAGAGTTGCTGCTAGCCATCACTAGGGCGCGGACATTTAGGTACTCTTTTCCATTTTTTATATATATATATATATATATATATATACTCTATGTCTATGCACTGTGGAACGGATCCTGATTTGTAGAATATTGCACAGCTGCAGCGAAGTGTCTGTGCAATACCTTACAAATGAAATTGAAATGCAGCAGGAACTGTCTATATGAAATGGATGCCTCCTGAATACATCTACGAGATGCGAGGACCTATACTGCAAATCCAAATCAGGCTCTTTCAACACAGCCTTAAAAATAAAGACAGTGGGGCCAAATGTAATAGGTTGTGAGAATAAGTGCCCATACACGTTACAATTATTGTATACAATATTGTATACAATATCGCATCTCATAGCATATCGGTTTTGCGATGAGATGAGATCTAGTACAACAAGTATGTGCAGCACATACTTTTTGTACTAGATCTCATCTCATCTGATCACATCGCAAAACCGATATGCTATGAGATGCGATATTGTATACAATATTGTATACAATAATGGTAACGTGTATCAGAAATGATTTTGGGTGAGTTTTCCTCTTTTTTTTTTTAAAGCGGCAATCACATTACCTACCAAAATCAACCTGGTTTATGCAGGTAAATAATTGCCGCTTTAAAAAACAATGGTAAAACTCTCTCAAAATCATTTAAAAATCACACATGTCTAAAAATCGCACCCTATTACATTTCACCACAATGCTCTATATAGTAATAGTATTGTTAGAAGAACACTGACACTTTTACAATGGCTTGATCACCAAAGCAGAAAATAAAACATTTATGGTTTACTGAGCATTCCAAAGTGTATGGTAGGCAAGTCGTGTTGACAGTTCAACACGATCAACAGTTTGTCGTTTTTTATCCATACAGCGCTAAATGCCAGTATGCACACAGACCTAAAGATGTTTTTACGTGGGAGAAGGGATTGTAATGTGAGGGGTATGTAAATGTAAATTAGATTAAGTGTTAGATTTTTGCTTAATTAAAACTACCATGCTGCATTTGTAAGAGTTCTCAGGCAGTGCTTATAATGATTAAATGCAAGCAGCTGATACCGCTACATGCTGGGAGAAGGAAAGAGTAGGTTTTACATCTGATTCAGTTATTCACTTAATGCAGTTACTGGAGGGAAAGGACCAGACTGCATGCATAGTCTAAAAAAAAAAAAAAAACCTGTTTCAATAGTCACTGAGCGCACTTCACTTGTGTCATGTTTTCATATCACCTTTGACAGCTTATTACTTACTTAGTAAATATGACTAAAATAAAGTCAAACATGACTGTAAGCAGAGCATAATCCTGCTTGTTTTCTTTATAGCTTTACTTTATTTGGTTTAAAGTTGATCTTTTTATTTGATATCGCCCCAGGGTTTTAGAGCAGAACTGTGACACAAGCATATTGGGAATGTTATTTATTAGCATTTTAGAATTTATTTAGTTACAACGCTGACACTGTGTATAAGGCTGTTTATAATTTACATAGTAAAGGCTATAAATTGCCAGAATGGATGAATAACTCAAGTCAGGTGGGCACGCTGGTTGAATCTGAGAAAGCTTGCAGTGTAGGGAATAGCACACAGTTCATGTTAATGGAGCACACTTGGTGCCATTGAGAGTAAATGTATCCCTAGTGATACAATGTAACAGCATCTCAGTGTACTTTTAACTATAGAAGCAGAATTTATAACGGTCAAGGATGCTCAGTTAATTAAATCTCGTTTTTCTTTTACTTCATTTTTGTTTTTCAGCTCCCAGCATGCACATTTGTGGAAGCTCAGCTCTGATTCTGTGTGTTTGTGTGTTTGCATTGGCTTGCGGCTAGTGAAATGTCAATTAATCCTCCCAGTTCTCCTTTAAGGAACTGGCTGCTAATGTGACACACTTAGCATAAGACAACCTATAAATGTGTATAATAGGGGTGCTAATAGTAAGCTGGGCTCTCCTGAGGAATTCTGTCATAATGCTTCATAATATGCAACATCTCAGTAGTAGTTGATGAAAGTAAAATAACATGGAATGTATCATGTTTATACTGTATATAAAAAACACCACAAAATTTTTTTTAGCTGCAGTTCAATATGTTAAACTAGTATATACATTCGTACTTTTAATATCTCACCTCCACTTGGAGGCAAGGAACCATAGTAACAGTTGTTGTGTTTTTGATCATGAACAGAGAAATGCCTCAGTAAATACTAGGGGGTATATTTACTAAAGTCCAGGTTTTTACAAATGGATATGTTGGCCATTCAAACAATCAGATTCTACTGAACCTTCTAGAATATAATAGCTAGAATCTGATTGGTTGCCATGGGCAACATCTCCATTTCCATAAACCTGCACCTTATAAAATATTGCCATAGTGGTAGGCATGTAACTGTGACATTTATCTTGTCACGCCCTGATGCTCTGTGTGGCAATTGACTTCTCTCTCGGGAGTCTTGGAGGTCCTCCCCAATTCAAAATCCTCCCAGACAGGAGGCAACAATATGATAAAATACATACTGATATGTTTCGGAATGTGTAATTCCAATAGGAAATGTGATGTTGTCCTAAAACAGTAGCATCCTAAACGTGAGTGCAAATGTTAATTTCAGTTATGGTTACCAACCCAGGGAGACTCTGTGCTGTTCACCTCTGTGCTCTGTGCTGTTCATTTCTTGCTGATCAGATTTCATTTTCTGCTGATCAGATTTATATTGTACACTGTATATGATATGTTAAATTAAGGTTGAGTTCTTGTTCATATCACATTGGTGTAGCTTTTGGATTCACCCAGCAGCCTCCTGTGCGGCAACTAATGTCTCTTTCTTGGTGGTCCAGGACTTGAGGTTCTCTGAAAGCTGTAGAGTGAATGCATGCGTAATACACAGGGGGTGATTTGAATAGATTTTATGCCATATGTCTGTGCCCAATTCCAATACTTCATGTAAAGGGTGGATGATCTAGGTAAATACAAATCTACAGATGGGTCTATTCTCTCCCTTGCCATCAGCGCACCAGATTTCAGTACCTGGTGGCTGCTGGTGGAGGGCAGGCCGGCGGACGGGGACGTTGCCGAGAATGTGGCACGCAAGCGTCTCCGACGCATGCTCGCCCCCATCCACCAGCTGGTGATATCACGGGTTGGCGGATGGTGCAATGGGAGCAGATGGGAGTCAATGGGAGTAATAAGCACCATTATGTGTCACACTGTTTTGACTGGTCAGCACTGATCTATTCATTGTTCACTGAGTGCCTTGTCCACTGGTCCATTATTTTCTTCCTGATACAATGTAATCAGGACCAGGTTAAGAACCACATGACCTGCAACTGAAAATGATCAAGGATGTGATCAGACGGTGTGACCAGTACTATGTGGGTGTGACTAGAGACATGTACACCTGTACACTATCATCTGCCTCAATTTCTTCCTATATAAGAAAAAAGTTGCAATATTGTGTCATTTTGTACGGAATGAGAAAAATAGAAATAGATTTAATACTTACCATTGATGGTAAAGTCTGTGATCAGCTGGGCAGCAGGGCAGTCATAATGATGGGCCTATTTTTATGTGGAGAAGGATATAGACCCACCCACCACAGTGGTATCCTGTAATGAAGGCATAACTTTTTCTCAGTTGGAAACAACTGTGTTCCTCCAACAAGATAAGACAGAAAAAAATGTAACTAATAGTTTTCTGCTGTGTGTCATAAAAAATCCACTAACATGTAAAAGAAAATAAAGCATTTACTAAATCTTCCCCTTGGATTTCTATACGCTGTAGATGAATATTTGACAGTTATTTGAATTTCCTAAAGTTGAACAATAGACATAGACTAGTAATCTAGCATATTGCATGCAACACGTACTGTATCTCAAGAAATCGTCCCAGAAAATTGATCCATATGTCTAAACAAGTGTTATGTGTTTATGTGTTTATGTTGATACATCACTCTCAGTCATCGAATGATACAAGCATATGTTTATTTCTTAAAATGTGGGGTTGGCAGAGAATTGAAAGGTTGTTGAAACTTGCAGTATTAGCATAAGCGGTGTTTCCTTTTGTATGTCAAAAGAAATAATGTAATTGGCGTGACTTTGTTTTACTTGTGCTTGTTATGTACATACATATTTAAAAGGCTTTATTTTCTATGCTTTTTATTATCGGTAATGAGTTGACGTGATTTAATGCAGACTTATTATTTATGTTGGGAGTTCAATGCAAGCTAGTACATTCTCCTGCAGAGCAATGTTTCTCAGCTCTGCAGAAACCAGGATCATTGACTCTGCGACCGGCATGACTTTGCTTCTCACAGTATAAACATCTGGCAAGAAAGAGATTCACTACAACAATTAAAGGGTATATTTCATCTAGACTGTATGTGCTCATTATATACTGTATATCAGGCTTTTGCCAGGGGAATGGAGACATGTTTTAGTAAAATCTAAAATGTATAAAAAAAAGGAAAAGTTTAGTAGTTTACAAAACATTCACAGACACACATTTGATAGCCATGGAGGGGCTAGGGGCTTTGCTGCGGCAGGCCACCTACTTTCCTATACTAATTAGCTTGTGTATACTGAAATTCTGTGTGACTGCATGCAGAAGCCTGTCCTTCCCACTGTTTTCTTGTCTGTTTCCTCCATCATCATCATCATCATTTGTATCTGGTCTTGCACCTACTCAATGTTAAAACAGTCATCTCACCTCCATCCACATGCTACAATCAAGCACAAAACTCCCATGAGATGAAACAGTTCTATGCAACCGCATGTTCACCAACCAGTTACCAACCAGAATTGCCTTTTTTATGTCAGTGTGGTCTACTAACAGAAGGATCCATCCATACACATTAGCGATCACAGTTTGTGTACATATGCCTGATCTAGCACAACGCAGTCACCAATTTCTGCCTATCCATGCTCAGTCTGCTGAAATCTGCAAGATCCATTCATATTTCCACTTGTATCTCACTTTTAAACTTTTGTTTATCCCAGTAGGAGCACGCTGTGAAATGTTTTTGTATGAGTTTATTTGGTGGAATAACATGCAAGTTTACAGTATTGTCACAAGTAGAAATGGAGAAAAAGATAAATGTGGTAAATGTGGTAAAGTTGACAAACATGATGCAACAACACCAAATGTATGTGACTCCTCAAACCCATTCATGATGAAAGTTACAAATATGAGACAACAGGTGTAAACCAATTGTAAAATCATAGGGGCTGTTTGAAAGTTAGAATCAAAGAAAAGGAGCAACATTCCAGTTGGACAAACCATGTTTCAATGCAATGGGTACAACATAATTAATTTTACGTTATGTATGTTCAATGATAGTTGCCTTTAAATATAGAGTTTATGGTCATTGCAAAGCAGGGATGATGCAATTTAGCATGAATGGTGTCAATGCCTTGCCACTTCTCCTGTGTAAGCGAATAATGCGGGGGGTTCGGGCAGGGATAAGTGGGTGAAGGGGGTGCAATATTCTTGCAATATTCTTGCAATACATATTTTTATTTATTTATTTTTAACAACTCTTATTGGAGTGTGCTGTGTGCATTGTTTCATAAATATTTTTAAATGTTTTATCTTTTTGTAACAAGTTTGTCAGTGTCAATCATTGCATGGAATTTATGTTTGTAAATTATATAGTTTAAGTTTTTAGAACCAAGATAGTAATGTAGTATGGAGAAATAAAAATAATTAGACTATTTAAGTTTGCAAAGATAAATATGAACTAATATATAAACATTTATCTCAACAAATTCATTTTTATATGTGTATTATGAGGTACACATATTTTAACCTTTTAGAGTGCCAACATCTCTGTGAGAAATGCGCAAAATATCTGCAAAAAATGCCAACATCTCTGTAAGAGATGCTCAAAAAAATGAGTGCCAACATCTCTGTGAGAGATACAGATGTTGCGCCTATAATTTTTGCAGCTGCCGGAAGGGGAGGCACGCGCGTCCCCTTACTACGGAGCTTCCCGCCGGTCCCCACCGCCCAATACCACCTTCCTGCTTTCCCCCCATCCCTCTCTATCTCCCTGAAGCGGAGATGGGCAGGGTTTGCATCCCCGCCGACAGAAAACTGGGACGTGCGTGCGTGTGGGGCGCTCGTGCGTCCCAGTCAGATGGAGCGCCGGTTCGCCAGAGGGGGTGGTCTGGTGAGCCCTGGCGCTGAATGAAGGGTGCTCCATCTGTATGCAAAATATCAGCTAAAAATGCCAGCGTTGCTCACATTTGTTATATAAATTAAAATAAAAAATGTGTAAAAAAAGAATATATTTCATTTACATTACAGGTCATTATGATGAATACAAATGTTTGCTTGTCAATTTTCACACCAATTTTGACAAATTCACTTGGCACTCAAAGGGTAAACATGCAGCACTGTATGTTAAAATACATTCAGCATATCCATGTGTAGGTTGATATGAAAATGTATCCATAGCAACAGAATTAGCCATCGAAATATGCATGAAGAGTACATCATTTAAGATATAAAATGAGTCAACATAGATGTGAGTCCGGTGATTTTCGGTGATGCACGGGCCAGCTACACAAATTCAAACAGACCGGTTTAAAAGAAAAAAACTGTAAAAGTGTGTGATGCATGGAACTTTATGTTCACTTTCTGGAAAATCTTGTATTCTTAGCCACTTAACAGTATCAATAGCTTGTACCAATATATGGCATCCCAGCAAGGGCATATAAAAAGAGGTGGGGGCCATGTGCAAACTCTGTCCAGCTCCCGTTCTCTCTAGCCAGCAGCGCAAGGAGGTAAATTGGTGTAGTGGCCATTTTCCCTGTGGTATTCCTACAGTGCATGCTCAAATCGGCGGAAAAATGTCCACAACATTATTTTTCCTGTGATTTGTGCAGCACCACCACTGCCAACATGTGAATCTGGAGAGGTATGTATTGTAGACTATGGTTTCATGGTTTGCAGTTATGGCCCTCCTGGACCCAGAGGCCCATGTGCACTCTAAATGTGCCACTGTCCCCCAGGGTAGGAAGTGAACAAACCAAATACCACTGTAGACTGCGCTCTACAGCAAAGCCCAACTGCTCATAACTCCCAAATCTTTACGCTATAATTGGACTTTTTGGTACATCACAGTGAACAACAGAGACCCATATATTTAAAGTACAATAAAAACTAAAATGAGTCATTAACTGATGAAACATAAATTATGATCCATTTTATGGTTCTGACTTATCAGAAAAACTGGAAGAAAAGAGAAAGAGAATAGTAAGCCATTAAAGAAATCAGTGGCAAGAGGAAGGAAGAGAAGAGATGTAATAGAAGGAAAAAACAACGGAAAAAAAGCTAAAAATGGATGAATCTTCAGAAAAGAATGTATATTAAAGGTGAAAAGAAAAATTGATGGCCTAGTTATCCCATTGTGAATTGGTAAAGAATTTGCTGATGGGATATCCATGTGCTCCATGAATTATGAAAATATTAAGAGGAATTTTTAGGGATGCTTGTCATATACTCCATGCAATACATATACCAGATATTATGTTTTGTATAGAAGGGGCAGCCAACTGTTTCCACTCTATCTCTATGTGGAAAGAAGTCGCAAAGACCACATGAGGCATCAATCTATTTTGCTGTTTGGAGAATGGTGGAAGGTCCAGTGGAAGGAGAAAAACCGGGGATCATGAGTTTTGTAAAGCCTCTATATAATTGATAAATTCTTTCCATAGACTGGCATCTTAGGGCATGACCACTGTATATGCAGAAATGAACCCTCAGCATCACATCCCCTGTAGCATCTGTCAGCTGGGCCGAGAGGGCACATACCACCATCTATATAATAATTTATATACAATCTCTTTTACATTTACACAGATAGAACTAGAGGAAGCACTGTCTCAAATCTCTATAAAGTCATCATCAGTATATAGTGTGTACAGTATATAAGGGAAATCAGTGTTCCGGTAGAAGAGCATCTGAGACATAGAGCTTTAAAAGTGGAGAGAGACCTGTTGGTAAGGATATTTTTCTCCGTAGTGTGAAAATGTCTAATTTTAAGAAATATGGAAATTTCTAGTAGGGATTGATTTTTCTGATTGGATCGAGGAAAATTGAGGAATTTTTCTGGTCTTCTACTTGAACAATAGTATTTTGATGGCTTTTAACTAGTAATTATATAAATGTAATTGATTGTTGCAAGTTTCAGTGCCTGCCAGCTTTCTTAATAGGTTGTGTGTCATTTTTTTATGCAACTATTTACATTTTTCCTGAATTGTTGGAGTTTTTTATATAGAATAGAATAGAATAGAATCCATTTATTCGTCTCACAATGGAGAAATTTCAGTGTTACAGCAAGGTTCAAGTACAGATTAGAGTAGTAGCATAATAATAAGAACACACATAATAAGATAAGATCCAAACAATATAACTCAAGAATCTAGGAACATGCAGGTCTTCTTCAGACCATGACAGTTGTACATTCTAATTGCAGCCGGAAGGAACAATCTGCGATATCTCTCCGTTGAGCATCGAGGGTGAAGCAACCTATCACTGAAAGTGCTACACAGATCTGTCAAAACGTTTTTGAGCGGGTGTGAAGCATTATCCAATAATGATGTCATCTTGTTGATCATTCTCCTCTCACCCACAACCTCTACAGAATCCAAAGGCATTCCTAGGACAGAACTGGCCTTCCTTACCAGTCTGTTTAGTCTCTTACTGTCGGCTGTTGAAACACTGCTGTCCCAGCAGACCACTCCATAGAATATGGCCGATGCCACTATGACTGATATGACTGAAGAATAGCTTCTAGCTGAGACTATGGGGTCTCAGCTAGATAAATGCCACATTTAGGGGGTAATTTAATAAGACTCATTAGTGGTTGATTTAACAAATCTCTCTTAATATGTAATTCTCAGCCTTACGTTAACTGTATTTCAGAACTATATTTCAAATAGAGGGACTGCTTTATTGGGCATTGTAGGCAGGGCTGCCGAGAGGGGGGGAGCGGGTACTAATTACCTGGGCCCGGGCTTGCTGGAGGGGCCCATTGGGGGACCTGATCTAGCCCCCTCTTCCCCCTCCTTCTCTCCTGAGCAGCTGCACACACATACAGCATGTGCTGTGCTGAAAGTAGGCTCAGCATGAGTGTCTCACTGACAGCGTGAGAGCTCATGCTGAGCTTGCTGTCAGCAGAGCACATGCTGTAGGTATGTGCTGCTGCTGCTGAGGGGGGGGGGGGGCTCGACTTTAAAATGGGTTTTTACCCCCTAAATGTTTTTGGGGCGTGGCCTGATCATTGAAGGTGCCCACCCCTCCCACAATTAGGCCACACCCCCAACATTTTACCGGGGCCCAGCATTCCTCTCAGCCCTGATTGTAGGAACAGTGTCTGCCAGTTTGCCGCTGGGTGTGGTATGTTATGTGGAAAATTTATAGGTTTATAGGTTGATCCCAAAAAGCTCAACAGGCACAAGGACAGGCAACACAAGCAACAGCTTGACACAGAAATGGTTGACAAATGAAATTGCCGACATGGGGTTTTACATTTTTTGGGTGTCAATCTGTCGATTTAATCACATGGACCCCAAAATGAGTATTTGTTTCCCTTGCATGCATGCATGCATACCACATATAAGATAAAATATGAAAAAGTTTAAACCTTTTTATGTGTTGACTTTTGACTATGTCTTCCTTATTAATGTCAAACATATGGTTATACTTACCTTTTTAAATAAAGTTTTTATTCCAGGGGTCAATTTTTTGTTATATATTATTTTCTGTAAACCATTTGGAAATGCGAGCTAACTGGGTCAGTCATGCACATTTCAAAGTGGCCTGAAGGAGTCTTAAGCTGGGTACACACTGAGCGATATATCATCAATGATATGTACAATATCATCGGCTATATCACGTATACATCGCCCAAGGATACAGTCAATAAATGCATGACCAACAATCGATAACAATCCCTCCTCCTGTCCTCTCTGTACATGCAGCTTAATCTGACAATATGATCAGCGGATGCATGTAGGGAGTGGGGGTTGGGAGACATCACTGACCGTTATCCTGACATATATTGGCCAGTGTGTACGGTCAGTAGCATTATTGGTGGTTGCGGGATCTGCTAAATGTGTACCCAGCATTACTGCTCTCCATCAGCACTGTTTACATGATAAAACTAAAATGCAGCTATCCTTGATTTTCTTGCTGATAGAAACTCACGCTTTACACCACATTTTTATACATTGACTTGATAATCTTTTTGGCAGACTCTAAAAACTGCATATGAAATTGTTAATTCATCTTTGCCTTTGTCTTGTAATTTCATGCAGACCAGCGCTTGCTTTTTTTCCTTCAGCCTTCCTGAATTGATTTCCTCTTTGTCAACTGTACGTGCGTGTGTGCTGGATAGAGCAAGTATTCAATATGAGCATTGCATGCGACGTTGGCAGCAAGGCTGCATTGTGAGAGGAGGAGGAATTAGAGTTTTGGCACTTTATGATTTCTGGAATCTATGATTAGAATTCATAAGGCTCTTCATATAATTATAAATTGGAGTAATGATTGGCTGGCAGATGACTGGGACTTTGTCTCAAAATGTATAACATACAGTACTATATTTATTATAGTTATAGAAACATGTTCCTTGCATTCAGGGGTGGATTAAGAGAGGAGAGGTGCAGGTTCAGTGCGGGGCATCTTCTTTCTGGCAGCGTTCTCTGTGTGTCAGAATTTGCATGCGCAGGTATCCCGGTAACTCCTCTTTTGAGCATGTGCATTTCACTGGAAAATTGGGCATCGGGGCCCACACCATTTTCCCACTGATTTCCATCTGCATTGTAGATGGCCATTGTAAGACCCCAGACTAAGTATAAATTATGTGAGTGCATGGTGTGCAGTCCACACCCTGCACCTATTAGAGCTATGTCAATAACAGGAGTCTTCTACATGGGGTGCTACCTAATTTCAGTATAAAGAGTTTTGGTTACCCTTATTAAATAGAAAGATTTGGGGAATGCTGTCTCAGGTGTACAAAATTTTGATTGGACAGTAGGTTATATCTGGCATTACTGTAATAGGGTCATCAGCTCACCTAATTTATTGTGAACTATATAATAAGAACAGTACATAATAGGACAGACAGCTGTATGGGTATCTCTATTCACTGCATTATCACTTAAAATGCAGAGTGGGGTATATTAAGTTGGCATTCATAGGGCCAGATTAATTTGTTTGCGCTGCCAAAAACCAGTAGAGGGTGCCCAACGGAGCTATACAAATGTAGCTCCATTTGGGTGGATCAGTGTGCCGGCCCCGACATTTCAGCTGGCACCCCTGGTGGTGGTAAGCTGAAAGCAGGAAAAAGTCACCCATTTTAGAGCACAAATGAGACATTTGTCATGCTGCACCTACTAGTTTGGTTGGGTTTAGCCCTGTTCCCAGCTAAACCTGACCTTAATGAGCATGATCAGCATGAAGAAGAACATCAGTTGCACAATTGCCCAATGATCTCTTGTCGCTTTAGATGTGCACAAACACAGAAGGTATCAGACTAGCTTTCGAAGCTTTTGCTTTGAGCGTGCTTACTAGTACTGTAATATGCATTATATTGCCACTGTGCATATGTCTTATCACATATCCCTGTGGTTATAACTTGTAAGGTAGCATGTTGTTTGTTTGAATAGGAGTGGATATATTAAGGGGTGCACTATAATACATGTTTTTAATGTATTTGGATTTAAACCATGAAACAGAAAGTTGTGGAGTCTAATTTTTATAATTAGTATTTAGGAATGTGTTTATTTGCTGTGCGGTATCCCATGAGCTACAGTAAGTGTGATGTTTATGTGCTACCGTGCCAATGACTGGTCTGTGGCAAGATGAACAGCTCTGCCGGTGACGCAGGGCATGGGCCAACGATCTGAAAAACTCAGCCAAGTGTACTTTTTATAGACCTTCTGCTGTTACAAAATAATGGCTAATGCAATGACAGTGGGAACTAGAGAAAGCAGAGTAGCAATTAATCTACCTTGAAAATTCCATTTGAAATTCAAGTCTTCATTTTAATGCAGAGTCTTATTTCCTTAAAACATCAGCCGGCTGTTTGATTGACTTTGGAGTATTACTCTGGGAAACTGCCACTTTTTTCTTTTGCTGCCTTTCAATTATAACCTTGATTCTTGCTTTGAAATAATATTTGAGTCTTCAAATGTTTTCATTTTACAAATAAGTCTATTGTCTGTCTTTGTAATTTTCTTAAACTTACATGGGATATGCAAATGCAATTTCTATGTGTGTGTGTGTGTGTGTTTATGAAGAACTAGTTTATGCAGACTCCTTGTGTAATTAAGATGAAAAAGTATAAAAAATGATTACATGTATCATGAATTCTAAATGCTTAAATAAAGATTGTGTTAATAAATTAATAACACAGTTAGCTAGGAGAATGGGCAGTAGAGGGAGGCCATACAGTAGTTGTGTCTACAATGGGTGGAGTGTCCCGGGAGGGAGGAACTGCATTGAACACCTTGCACCTAGAGTATACTTGTGACATCTTCGAAAAGATGGTGCCACACATTGAAAGCAAAGCCTCTAGCACTGTGCTAGAGTCTTTGCTCTCTTTTGTACATCTGACATCTACTTGAATACTACTAGAAATATGGTACTGTGGAGGAGGAGGCACCCATATACCGGTATGAGGCAGAGGGATTGGCAGAGATGGCGGACAGATGATAGGCCACACTGCACACTTGCTTTTACTATGACCCTGAGAGGAAGATGTACCAAGCCTCGAAAAAGTGATACAATTGAGAGTGATAAACCTCCAACCAATCAGCTCCTACCTGTCATTTTCAAACCAGCCTGTGATAGATATGAGATGATAGGCTGGTACTGGTAGTTTATCACATTCCATTTAATCTCTTTTTAAGCTTAGTACATCTAGCCATGAGTGAGTCCATATGGAAATATGGTTAGCTATACTGATTCTGTATCCAGGCAAGACACTGGCATGTAGTTCTGGCTAAAAGAAAGACCTGTTAATGATTCTATATTATCATTGCTAATTATTCAAAAGTCAAAATACAACGAAGGCAGGAAATCATTAAGAAAAGTAAAATACTTGTTTGGGATCGTACACCATATGGCCTTAGGCTAACAGAGTATAAAATCTTCCCTTGAAGTTGAAGTTTATTAGCATATAAGTATTCTGCAGTCCCAGTCTAATGCATGGATAGGCTGGGCTAGATGGGATATCTTGATTTGGAGCAACCTTATTGCCAGTGATTGGAGTGTGCACAGCGATAAATCACTGGTTGCGTGCTCCCGTTTTCAGCCCCCTAATGGTCGCTGGTCGGAGGAGCAGGCTCCTCCGACCAGCGACTTCCCCTGCCTCTTCCCCCGGCAGTGTGTAATTTTCATCAGCGACCATCTCTGGTCGCAGATGAAAACGGGACACTGAGCAATATGATTGCTGAGCAATATAGTGCTAGCAATATATTGCCAGCGATCATATTGCTCCGTGTGTACACAGCTTAACACTTTAATATAATTGTCTAAGTCTAACTCTAATCTGTGTAAGTATTGGTGGTCGGAGAATACATCATTAAGCAAACTATAGCAGCCTAAAGGTTGTTTACCACTATTTGAAGAGCACATATAAAGAACTAGTTTATGCCATCTTCTTTTTTTACCTGCATTGTTTTCTGAATTTACTAATACTTTGCAACTCATGCTAAATTTGAGCCCAGTGGCGTAAGTTCGTTCCAGTTGCCCGGAGGCAAGATATATAATGGTGCCCCCCCCCCCCCCCCACACACACATACGTACACACACAACCCTATATAACCTTATTTAAAATATATATATTCTGTTCAGCATATACTGTAGATAGACAGATCGATAGATCGATCGATAGATAGATAGATAGAAAGATAGATAGAACATGTATATATATTTCAGAACTCAGCCACAGAAGAAAATCGTTGGCTTTTAAATAACTGATTTAAACTTCCAGGGAGAGGTGCCCCTTTGAGAGCAGGAGCCCGGCGGCAGATGACTCCATTGCCTCCCAGAGTTCTGCCTCTGTTTGAGCCTATTTGCATACAAAATGCATACTATAATAAAATGCATAAACAAAATTAATCAATTGCGTGTATAAGTAAAGTCACATAAATGGCACAATGTTGTGCTATACATTGAGAATGTTGGTACAGGTTATCAACATGACTGGAATGTTGAATGTTGTCATTGGCAGAATGTCGACCTACATGTCAAAATTTTCACAAATATTGACAATGAGAGTGTTGACATTCTGACAATGTTGACAATTAGTTGATGTTAATATTGTGATTGTTGACATGTGACATGTCCTCACATCCATGTTGACATTGTGAATTTCAACATTTTGTTGACATGTTGTACCACACCATATGCTATTGTAATAGTAGTCTTTTTTACCACGTTTCCCAGGCATACATCAGAAATATGCTTTTACAGTTATTTTGAAAATAATAGTGATAATATAATTCATGAATGTAGCAGGTACAATTCTCCCTGACTCAGTCATCTAATCTGTAGTGGTTTGTTAGAGCTTGCAACATTTATCAACAGAATATATTAGCACCTGTCCTTAGGGTTAATACAGGGTTAATACAGTTTGCCTGAGAAGTTGGTGTATCAAATTAGGCCACATATGGTGCACTCAACAGTCTAATGGTTAAGAGGTATGAATAATGAAATGATTTTGCAAATTTGCTAATTTTTCTACTCATATATTTACCTCTCGGCCTGTAATATAATGTATCTGTTTCATCAGTTTACTGATTTATACTTAATGGTCAGCTTTAAAACCTTGACTTCTTAGCAGTTCTGCTCTTTCAACTAATGTTGGACGCAATTAGTTCTAATAACATAGTCGAGTGCAATTAATGGAGTCTTGTCTTAATAGCTTTTTGTTACAGCTTTTTATGTGGAAAGCTATATAAATTCTTTGTACTTTTTATTATTTATGATACTTTATTACCATATTAAAACTGCAGTTACTATGCCTTCTGCTACACTCCAAGTTGCAAAAGACAGCAGAATCAAACCTAGTGTTGCAAGCAGAATAATGTTATTGATTAAAGTCGGAATTTCTACATTTTTAAAACAATGACTTTTATAAATTGTGACCTGGTTTCTGAATTAATTTAACTGTTTATATTTACTTAGTGACTCTGTCCGTCCTGAATTATTAGAAAGTAGAAGGTCAGATGCCCTAGCTTCAAAAGTGATAACATGGAGAGTGATAAACCACCAGCCATCAGCTCCTACCTGACATTTTTTTAAACACAGTCTGTGACATGGCAGGTAGGAGCTGATTTGCTGGTGTTTTATCACTCTCTATTTTATCACTTTTGAAGCTTAGTGCATCTGACGCACTATCTGTTGCTATAAAGCTATCTGCTTAATGACTTCACCCACTTCTATATTTCTCCAGTAGGCATCAGGGTTGTGAAAGGTTCAGACACAGCGTTTCCAAAGAAACAAGAAAAAAGATTGTCCTTGGTGTGGTGCACCTATAACAGAAATAATTAAACAATAAAATTTAGCTTTTATTCATTAATTTTAAAACTTGCAAAATATAAAACACACAAAAAACAAAGTAAGAGTGATGGACAAAAGATAGAATAAGTGTGTTAAAAGGACGGCGGCTGCTTGGCGACGCACTTTTATCTGTTCTGATTCAATTATAATGTATTATGTAGCATCACAGGTTGTAATATTGGGCCTTATTTTGGTTCATTCTTTCTGACAAAATCCTTCTTAGATGGACAAAACCATGTGCACTGCAGGTGGGGCAGATGTAACATGTGCAGAGAGAATTAGATTTGGGTGAGTAATTTTGTTTCTGTGCAGGAAAAATACTGACTGCTTTATTTTTACACTGCAATATAGATCTCACTTTGAAGTAAAACCCCACCCAAATCTAATTCTCTCTGCACATGTTACATCTGCCCCACCTGCAGTGCACATGGTTTTGCCCATCTAAGAAGGATTTTGTCAGAAAGAATGAACCAAAATAAGGCCCATTGTGACCGCTCGAAGAGAGGGTTGCAAACGCCTAACTCTCTAAGAGATGGGTCAAACTGCCTTTGCACTGTATGTCTCGTGTCTCCTACTTGTGGGAATAAATGCCGTGTTTGATATTTACACGGAAATAGTGTAAGTTGTCGCAGTCTCAGGACTACAGGGGTTGGGGTCACCAAAATTGTAATGGATTCAGGTATATTACAGGCAGGCAAGCATGGTGTATTGCAAATATGTTTTGAAGCAACCACCTAATATTCTCAACACTGTGGCTATATGCTGGTAATCTGCCCACAGACTGTATATATGCCCTAAATGTATCCTTTTCATCAGTGTGATGCCTATTTCATAGGATCAGGTATAGACAATTGTACAGGGTTCACTGTGTTTATAAGTGGTGATAATTCCACATTTAGGAAAAGGTATTAAAGCACAGTCTGAGGTATTGATACTGATGGTGGTTATAATTCCACTTATAAGGAGAAATAGGGATAGGGCACAGTCTGGGGTGCTAATGTGATCACGTATATAGCACGCTGCTTGCCCACACTTAATATATGCGTGATCACCTTATAAGGTCCACTTATAAGGTCTTTGATCGCATGCGATCGCATGCGATTTTTAACAGATAAGCATCCAAATGCATTGAAATTAGTATGAAACATGTTCATTGGCCCCCAAATGGCATTTTTGAGGCTGTACCACCCCCACTATCAACGCGAACCCGAAGCGTGGCGAGTGTAGCGAGCCGCGAGGGGCGGCGGTACGCGTTTTACGACCTTTTCATACCCCCACTATCCACGTCGGCGTGGAGTTGAGAATAGAAAGTGTGGCGAGCGCAGCAAGCCACGGAGCCCGAAGCGTGGCGACCGGACGCGGATACCTTCACAGGTATCCGCGTCCCCTCGCGGGCTTCACAGGTGTCTGCGTCCCCTCGCCACACTTTCTATTCTCAACTCCACGCCGACGTGGATAGTGGGGGTATGAAAAGGTCATAGGACGCGTACCGCCGCCGCTCGCCACGCTTCGGGTTCGCGTTGATAGTGGGGGTGGTACAGCCTCAAAAATGCCATTTGGGGGCCATTGAATATGTTTCATACTAATTTCAATGCATTTGGATGCTTTTCTGTTAAAAATCGCATGCGATCAAATTGCATGCGATGCGATTGCATGCGATTGCATGCGATGCGATTGCATGCGATTTTGTAAAAAAACCCGTTAAAAACGGCAAAAATCGCATCCCATCGCATGCCACTATATATAGCATGCGATGGCATGCGATGGGAGCCGTGATAATCCACAAGTACCAGAGCGGCTAATTGTCGTCTGATTGCAGAAACAATTGAATAGCTCAAATAGATGACAAACTATGGGCATTCGCCACAAATAAATTGCCCCCATTATCCCCTACAGAGAAAAAATTCACATTAACGCCCACCAAAGAAAAACATTATCCACCACAGAAAAAAATACTACATTATACTCTACGAAAAAAGCACATTACCGCAAAATAAAAACACATTATTCCATACAAAAAACACACTCTTCCATACAAAAAAACCCACATTATTCCAACACAAAAAAAACACATTATTCCCACACAAAAAAAACACATTATTCCCACACAAAAAAACACATTATTCCCACATAAAAAACACATTATTCCCACACAAAAAAACACATTATTCCCACACAAAACAATCACATTATTCCCACAAATAAAAAGACATTAGTCCCCAGAAAAAAATGCACTGTTCACACAAAACACATTTTTTTACTTTATCCAAATAGGCAAAGGAATACACATTATCCACCATAAAAAAATAGCTATTGTCCCACAATGAAGAGTGTGAAACCAAAAAAGGCACAGCACCAGTGGTGTAACTTCATGGAATTTTCCCGCAATTTGCCGGCGAATGTCACGGTGTGCTCATTCAGCTGTACTGCGGATCGGAAATAAAGACCCGATCCGCAGCGGGTAAGTGGGGGTGGGATGTGAGTTCTCAGGGGACGTGAGTTCTCAGGAGATACTTGCCCTCCAGACCCTGACTGGCTGTGACAGTGGAGCCTCCACTGCCTCCCAGAGTTCCGCCGGGGATGTGACACATAGGCATGCATACATCACACATCTAGGGGACACAAGGCCATGTTCCCTGTTTTGTTTCTGCATAGCAGAATGTTTGGAGGTTTGATTAAGGGCAAATGCAGCCTGAAGCATATACATCATTTATTTATGACCAATTATTTATGACCAATTATGACACACATATTCCGCATCACTTTACAGAGAATATTTGAACATTCACATTGGTCCCTGCCCCTGTGGAGCTTACAATCTATAGTCCCTACCACGTATACATGCACAAACAGACATTCTATGGTTATTTTTGGTTGGAAGCCAATTAACCTGCCAATATGTTTTTTGATTGTGGAAGGAAACTGGAGTACCTGGAGGAAACCCACGCAAGCATGGGGAGAATATACAAACTCCAAATAGTAATGGCCATTGGGGAAATAGAACCCATGACCTCAGTGCTGTGAGGCAGCAAAGCTACCCATTACACCATCCGTGCTGCCCATTAGATGAAGATGTGGATCGGCTAATCGGCTGGGATAGAATAGGTCCTGGCCAATATATCTGAGTATTGGAAATATTGGCCAGCATATTATACCATTCTAAATTAGGTAAAGGATAGTTCTTGTAAACACTCTAATACAGTATTCCTTCCCAGCAATCCCGAACCTGAATATCACCACTTGAACAGTTACTCATGTGATTCCACCATTTTAAGCAGATGTTTGCATAAACTTACAGTCAATGAATACATTATGTATGTGTGTCTTTGGTCCTTCAGCAGTAGACCTACTCATATACAGGTTGAGTATCCCTTATCTAAAATGCTCGAGACCAGAAGAATTTTGGATAACGGATTATTCCGTATTTCAGAATATTTTTATATTTCAATGATGTATCTTAAAATATCTGCCATTTATGTTGTATAACAACATCAAACACATGAAATACAAACAATATATTTTAATTGTGCATGAAACAAGGTTTCAAAACATGGAACAAAGTTTGTGTACTATCTCAGGTACTGACTTTGAATGCCAAGCAATCATTTTCTTGCACATATTTAGTGCTAGTTACATATCACATCTTTTTCTACTTTCTGGAATGTATAGTATGTCCATAAATCATACATTATTGTCATCATTTGTATCTTCTTATTCCTGTATATTTTTGTCAATTGTTTTTCAATCACTGTATTTCAATTAGTGTTTATATGTATTCTAAAAAACAAACATTTAGAGAGTAAATGCCCCATAATGTTAATTTTATATTAGTTACATTCTACTCTTCCTTGGCTTGCAAATCATTTTTCAATTAATGCTAAATTGACAAATTAAAATCTAAGCTTTTTCAGGCTTCAGTTCTCACATAACAAATGTACATTGGGTAGACTGATAGGCTTGGTAGCTGTTGTAGTCGCTTTGTTTGATATATTTTGTTATTGAAAACTGTGTTTACCTTTTCACAAACCATTTTGTACTATGAGTCCATTATTTTCTTCATGTTCTTAACAAAACTGTCATTGTTCTGATATTTAATCCCCAAATACAAGCAGACTTTGTTATACTGTAGCAGGATGGGCCTTTCATTTTATTTATCTGTCTAATAGAAAACTCTCACTGTTTGTAAAACCAATATACAGTGACCAATATACCAAACAGTGATGTGGCTGGTATATTAAATAAGAGACTTACACATTAGTAATACAGAAATATGTGTCATTAATGTTATAGACTGTAGATAAAATGTGAATAAGAGGCTGTTAGGAGACCCATATATCAGTCTCTCAGCCAAGAGAAACGCTCCTAAACTCACAGGATTATGCAGCATATGGCCC
Organism: Crinia signifera; assembly: GCF_055691185.1. Taxonomy (NCBI): domain Eukaryota; kingdom Metazoa; phylum Chordata; class Amphibia; order Anura; family Myobatrachidae; genus Crinia; species Crinia signifera. The sequence continues at coordinate 235,592,829 of NC_139218.1, forward strand.
TTGACACCACAGTCTTTACCCTTCTGTCTATTCTTGTCTATTTTCTCTTCAGATTATTATTATTCTTTTTTTTGTATTCCATTCATTCAATTCAGGTTGTCAAATAATGGTATAACTGTGCAGTTCTCTTTCAGTGTGATGGATTTGTAACTAAACTCAAATGGCTGTTGTTTATGGGATATTCTGTATTACATTGTTATTACAATATTTATTACAACTACTATTTTTATTATTGTTGTTGTTGTTATTATTATTATTACTATTTAAAATGGCTGCAATTTTTCAGTACAATGTCCACTTGGCAACTTGTAAATTCATTACATACAGCACATCTGTGTTCCATATGTTTAGTGAAGGATAAAAACAGATGTTTATTACATTTAATTACATCCCTGAAAGCAAATCTTTAATGTTTTTGTTTGTTTTACATATTTTATTCTTTCTATCATTTTGTTAATTTATAGGGTATTTAGACCCAAAAATTATTTTGCCTAGTAAAAAGCAAAGTAGGACTCACAACTGAAGTCACCTGTTGATAATTATAAGAATGACCTGATTTATTGATTTATGACTGATGGTCACTATTGTGGTATTCAATTAAAGGCCATTTTTATAGACTGTATAAAGGACCTGCAAATACCCAATGGGATCTGGGATAAGTTCATAATCACATGAGTTATCACGGCTCAGATGGCTGCTTATCGCGGATTGGGCTCCATGTGCCGCCGGAGGCATTCAAAGCATAATCCCCGATAAGAGCTGACATCGGGGGTGGAAGCGCGCAGCATCAGGGCGTATTGGATAGCTCCCATCAAATCTATTAGCAATGCTAAATGACCCCATAGTTGTTGTTATTGGTAACACTGGGCATACACATGTAGATAACTACCTAAATTGTCAACTGGCAGTTACAGACGCATGTCATATGTTGTGCATATTTCATTATTAAGAGTTATTAAGCTGTGGTACACAGTTTATTGATTTTAATGAAGAAAAATGATTTTGAGTGACAGTATGTTATAAGAGGGAGAGCAGATAATTCTTGAGATTATCATAACACAACAATATTCAGTTTACAAGAGGTAAGTTTATTGCTGAAATTAGCTTTAAATGGAAATTAACATTAAATAAAATGAGCATTTATCACTCCTAGAAACACATCATTTACATTTAAACCAGCTGCAGTTAGTAACCTAGGCCCTACCGTGCTAGGGGCCCAATTTAATATGAATCGAAGAGGTGAGAAAATCACACAGTGATTTTCGCACTTCTGCACATTTGTGGCGCCACAGTGCTCATGCACAAACATCATACAGCGCTCGCCCCACAGGAGGATGCAATTGCATTTTTAGTGATGGGGGGGGGGGGGGGGTGGCAGCAAAAGGGTGCAGTCCAAATTGCTTTTTTGGAGTGGTTTGCAGTGCCTGCATGACATAACACGCAGCTGCTGTGTAATGGAAAATGGTGGCTCTGCATCCACCTTCTCAGCCAGGCTGCACAGACACCGGGCTACCCTAGAAATGTGATAACATTTCTGTGATGCCATCTCTTTTCTGCATTGTGGGGAGGGACTTTGCATGTTAGGCTGCCTTCCCCTGTGCTGGGCGGCCCCCTACATGCGGAGAGTTGTTGCAGTTTTTCTTTTTTATCAAAACTGCAACTGATACTGAATCAGGCCCTAGGTTAATATGAGAGTGGATTGTGCAGATATATTAGAGCTTATTTCCTGCACCCACCCTCTGCAGGCACTGCCAGCTCCGAATTCATCAAAGAAAACACAATGTAATGACAGAAAATATTCATTAACAGACAGAGCACTAACGGCTTTTTCAAAGTAGGGATGCTTCCTTCTAAAGCGGATGATTTATTTCAGTGGAGTAGTTAACATGGTTACAACCTGTCACTAGACCAATGAAGCATACCAAGCACAACATGCTAATGAACCTCAAGAATAGCATTTTATTCCGTATCATTGAAAATAGTAAAATAGACTCATGCTTGTGTTTCTGTTCATTTAGAACTTCAAATAGTCGATGCTGAATTTTATAGTACCAGCTTCAAAATAATCAATATACAAAGATTACTTTATATATATAAAAGGCTAACACTCCTTTCCTCTGAGGTGAAATACCCGAGTAACCACTAGAGGCCACTTGACTGATCAAATAACTCAACAGAAAATGAACTGTTTCAAATTTTCTGAATATGGAGAGAGGGAGCTGCGAAGACAAAAATTGGAGGTACAGTAGGAGCAGAGAAGGACTAAGCCATCATTTTAACAGGCTTATAATTAGTGCTGGAACAACTACTGATAAATAAATTAGGACATCTGACTGCTATATTATAGGACAATTTTATAGACCATAGAAAGGGCCAGCAATCACTCAATAATACATGGGATGCAGGATAAGTTCCCACTCCAATGTGTTATCACGGCTAAAATTGTAAACAAAATGATAAAACACTATTTGTATCGACACACATTAAAGCTGGTCATTACTAATGATAGTTATTTTAAATTACTATTATTTTTCTCAAATAGTGACATTAAAAAGATGAGATACAGATGTGTCCACATAAATCTTGGTTTTACTGCGCCATGTATGGCACAATATGACACACCTTGGACTCAGCAAAAGTCACACTTTGTGATTTTTCTAAAAATTTCGGTACTTGTGTATTTTGACGGCGCCCACGAAATCGGCCGAAAATCGGCCGCAAATCGCATGGAAAAATCTGATGCGATTTTGCGGCCGATTTTTGGCCGATTTTCGACCGATTTCTCACTTTTTCCGGTCGATTTGCATGCTGTTCCATCATTGCACCCCCCCGATTTCCATCGTAGTGCATCGCATGCAATATAGTGGCATGTGATGCATGCCATGCGATGCATGTGAAGCGATTCGATTTGTAATTGTACAATCACCCCGATGGGTGCTTACAATGTTAAATGCACTGTCATTGTTAACGCCACCCCCACTATCAACGCCAACCCGAAGCGTGGCGAGCGTAGCGAGCTCGCGAGGGGCGGCGGTACGCGTCCTCTGACCTTTTCATACCCCCACTATCCACGTCGGCGTGGAGTTGATTTTAGATAGTGTGGCGAGCGCAGCGAGCCACCGAGCCCGAAGCGTGGCGAGCGGACGCGGAATACATGTAAAGTAATCCGCGTCCGCTCGCCACGCTTCTGGCTCGGTGGCTCGCCACACTATCTAAAATCAACTCCACGCCGACGTGGATAGTGGGGGTATGAAAAGGTCGGAGGACGCGTACTGCCGCCCCTCGCGGGCTCGCTGCGCTCGCCACGCTTCGGGTTGGCATTGATAGTGGGGGTGGCGTTAACAATGGGGGTGCATTTAACATTGCAAATCACATCGCATCGCATGCCACTTGCTGGCATGCGTTGCTATGCGATATTTAATTGTACAATCAGGGGCATTTTCCCGAAAATCACATCGCATACCATCGCATAGTACCTGGGGGTGTGCAAGGATGGAATAACATGCAAATCAGCAGGAAATGGCCGAAAATCGGCAAAAAATCGGCCAAAAATTGGACGCAAATCGGACGCAAAATCGCATCGCAGATCAAATCGGCCAAAAATCGGCAGAAAATCGGCCGCAAATCGGCCGATAAATCGGATGCGATATCGGATGCGATTTACATGAAATCGGGCGCCGTTGTAATACACAAGTACCAAAATTTCCACCTCTAATCTATTACTTTATACAAATTCTACGGCTCCAAACAATTTTCAGAATCCATCCACTTGCTACATTTGGAAAAACAGCTAAGCCGTGTTTTACATGTTGTGACAAATTGAGAAAAAAAGCCAAGATGTATGTGGACACATCTGTAATGTAGATACTTTAAAAAAAAAAAAAAAAAATATATATATATATATATATATATATAGTAATAAAAACAGCAGTGATAACTAACTATTCACAGTTGTCCCAGCCAAAACTCTACTCTGACTGAGGTAATTAAAGATGCAAAGTATAAATTTGACTTAGTGAAATTGACTTATATAGGTTGAAATTCAATTGTTTTTTCCTGTACCTGAAAAAAATGGTTAAACGTGGTGAATGTCAATAGGCATACAGTACTGTATGCTCTGGTTTTACAAAAAAGTGTAATACCTTTACAGACAGAATGTGCCTATGACAAATGACTTCTCCCGGTGTCAATCAATTGTTGCTTTGTTTAGGCATAAGTGCCGCATGGAAGAGGGATGGGGAGGGCAACAATACATCTTCCTACAGCCTCCTGGGGTAATTAGAAGAACTACGAGAAATGTCGGTAATTTGGACACCTTATCCAGGACTTATATGGGTTTAGCTGTATGCAGCTAAACCCTAGCAATTAGTTATTTTAAAGGCAGTCATTTCACATATAAGTCTTATATTTTCTCAACCAGGACTGGATCCGACTTTAAACATTGTAAATTGATTCAATCCACGAGCTGTAGAAGAATAGATGCCAAGAAGACATAAAGCACTATATCATGCAAATTATTCTTAATTTTAATACGCAACAAAATTTCACACAAAATATAAAAGAAATGGCATTGAATCCATTATTAGCCAAGAATAGAGTCATACAGATACTGTAAAGGTAATACAATTATAGACAAGATCTTCAAGCCTGAATGAGCAGAGCAAATCGTATGGTTTTAGATCACCAAATCTTCGCACTTACTCGCTGACATGTTTGACCATTCAGGTCTATTTCAAGGTGTAATAAATGAGAGCCTATCCTTCCCATTTCTATACAGTAATGAATCAATTAGATTTGAGAAGCCATTATAGATATTTAAAACACAGATAAATTTAACATTCAAGGAAAATCCAAATGGACAGATAACCAAAAACATAAATATCAACACTTTTTCAATGAAAACATGTATATTCATAGTACCATGTGGCAAGGAGGTGGGGAAAAATAACCGGTGACAACAGGATTTATATTACATTATATTTTTTTATTTTGTTTTTTATGTTTTTTTTACATGATACTTTGTCACAATTTGCTTGAATAATTTAGTAGATGAAATTGAAATGGCCTATTTTTATTTATCCATTAACTGTGAAAACCAGAGGTGTAACTATAATGAGTGAAGGTGGTGCCACTACTATGGGGCCCGGAAGTTTTAGAGACCAGTACTGTATGCAGCTAACATTTGAATCAGTGTACCTTGAGCTGCCTCTAATCCTCAGAGTATGTATATTGTGGGTTCATTTTACAATAGTGTGTGTCTCTCCAGTGAGGAACACTGCCAGTACACTGCACGCGGCAGCACCAGATCTGCAGGAAGTGATTAGTGAAATTGTATGTGCTGTGAGGAAAGGCAGAGCAGTTACGGTCCAGGTGAGGGGTGTAGGCACCCCTTATTCCCCAAAAACAATATGTTTATATAGTGTTCATTCTAGCACCCGCTATCTTTCAAAACCCATGCAGTTCCTCTTCCCTTCCTGAGGTGTCGCTGTTTTCTGTGGTGTTTCTACCACAGCTCTGGTTTGCATATCAGTGCTGATATACAGACCACACTGTGCAAGAAGCACTACAGCAGACAGCGACACCCCAGGCAGGGAAGAGGAACTGCATGGGTTTCAAAGATAGCGGGTGCTAGAATGAACACTATTTATATAAGACCACATGTGTTTTCAAAGTCAGCGACACCGAGAAGTCATTTGTCATATGCACATCCTGTCTGTAAAGGTATTACACTTTTTTGTAAAACCAGAGCACCCAATATGCCCATTGACCTTCACCCCATTTAACCCTATTTATCAGTTCATCCCTATACTCAGCATACACTAGCTTCCCACATCCAGCATCCATTAAACCATTCCTCTCCAATAATCCATTAATCAATTTACCCTCCCTGCACCCAATAACACATTCATTCACACTATCAATATCCATTAATGCCCTTTCTCCAGGGACCTATTCACCCATACACATCCGGCACCTGTTAATCTATTCACCTATTATGCCCCTTTCAGACCGCACTTTTAAAACGGTAAATTGCCGTTTTTTTACCGTTTTAAAACGGTAATGTGTGCGGTCTGAAAGGTCCAGTCCCACTTAACCGGTTAGAAAATGCCGTTTTTTCTAACCGGTTAAAATGCAGGTATTTTAGCGCAAAAATCGGCTCAGAAACGGTATTTAGGACCCAGCCAATGAGCTGGGTCCTAAATTCAGCACAGTGAATACTTAATGAGCGCTCATTAAGTATTCACAGCACTGGAGCCCCCCCCCGCGCGTGTCGACACCCCCCGCGCGCGTGTCGACGCCCCCCGCGCGTGTCGACGGCCCCCCCGCGTGTCGACCCCCCGCGCGTGTCGGCGCCCCCCCCCCGTGTCGACTTACCCCGTGCCGGTATCTCCGTTGTGGTTCCCAGCACTGCAGCTCAGTATGCTCGGAAAGCACTTATGAAAAAAGTGTCTTTCAGAAAATGGCTGCCCCCCATACGGAAGACAGTTTTTTTAAACAGGGTTTCCTATGGGGCAGCCATTTTCTGGAAGACACTTTTTTCATAAGTGCTTTCCGAGCATACTGAGCTGCAGTCCACAACGGAGGTACCGGCACGGGGTAAGTCGACACGGGGGGGGGCGCCGACACGCGGGGTGGGGTGGGGGGGGCGTCGACATGCGCGGGGGGCGTCGACATGCTCTCGGTCGACACGCGAGGGGGGGGGGAGCTGCACGGAGGGGAGGGCTGAAGGCTGCACTGGCTTTGACCCTGTATTTGGAAAGTTTCCAAAAACGGGTCTGCCAGTGTCAAAAAATCGGCACTTAAACGGTAATATACCGTTTAAGTGCTGCGGTGTGAAAGGGGTTTTATCTGGCAGACCCGTTTTTGGAAACGTTTCCAAATACAGGGTCAAAGCCAGTTATGCGGTCTGAAAGCAGCATCACTTGTAAACCCATTCCCCTCAAGCATCTGTTAGTCAATTCACCCACCCAGCCCTCATTAACCCACTTCGCTCTAAGGGGTCTATTTACTAAGCCTTGGATGTAGATAAAATGGACTGAAATAAATTACCAGCCAATCAGCTTACTCACAGCCTGTGACATAATAGTTAGCTGGCTGGATGGTACTTTATCTCTGTCCACCTTACCTCCAGTTAAATAGATCCCAAAGAATCCATTTATCCATTTGTCCTCACAACAACCATTAATAAACTTTTCCACCCAGTCTGAACCCAGTAATCCCCCCCCCCCCCAGCACCGACTAATCAGTTTACACACTCAGCACTAATTAACCTGTACCTCAAAAAATAATTAACCAATTCACCTTAACAGCCCCCATTAACACATTCATCCATACTGTCAGCATGCCTTCACCTCCCTCTACCCAGCATCCTTAATTAATTCACCCCAAATACCCATTAACTCCCCACACAGCACAAATGTCCCCCGTCTCATCCATTAATCTCAGCACCCAGTCATTCTTTCACCTCAGAACTAAATAACCCTGCTCTTATCACCCTTTAACCTCCCCCAACCTAGCACCTATTAATCCACTCTCAATACCCCCATCCTCCCTTTCAGCACCCATTCACCTCAATCACACACCAAGGGCCTTATTCTGGTTGGTGCGGCCGGGCCGTACGCGTACGTTCCGGGGTTTTTCATGATCTGCGCATGCGTACATCCGCTAATGCGCAGGCGCGAACACTCCACAACGCTTACGGACGGGTCTCTCCGTGCGAAAAAACCTGTACGCGAGAGTACGGGCATTGGGGGCGGCATAGGGGCGTGTTGAGGGGAGCGGCCGAAATAATGAGGGAAAATGGGCGTAAACATGGGCGTACACGGGGGTGTGCACCAAAAATGAACGGTGCTACTACCGCACGATCGACTAATGCACCGTTCATTTCGGACACAAAACAGGCGGCCGCCAACCGCCACCTCAGACCACCCCTACAGATACCGCATGCCAGCGTGCGCCTGGGTTTGCTAATTTACGCTGATTACTACTCAAACACATACACCTGAATGTAATAACCAATGCTGCAGTCTATTAAGTCCAAACCATGATTTCACTACCTGCAAGCTACACACAGCACTCAAACACATTGGAAGCTTATCTTTCTATACTTCTCTACATTTAAAGGTTTGTTTAATTTAAGATAAGAATCTTTTTAAGACCTGCTTATATATGCTAAGGTAGCTATTTGTTAAACAGTTATACACATTCACTACGTGCTTTCATAGACTTTACACAGTAGCACACTCAATCTACACAAGTCGACATGTGTCAACGTGTTCACTCTTATACAAACATAGGTTTTGTATTTATGATACAATAACATAAACCACATCTAACACCTACAAAGGATGTTTCAGCAATGTTTTAAGCCCATGCCCACTATTTTGCACATTAATTAATTCAATCAATTAATTAATTTTCATAATTATAGTTGAAAGGCAAGATTTGCAGGTCCATATATGTGAAGGGTATGCCAGCGTACACGGACGTACGCTCACTCTCACGAGCGGTGACATAAGCTGAGTTTTCTATTGAAAACAATAGGGACCCGTCCGTGCAAGCTGGCGTACGCTCAGATAGCCGCAAGAAGTCGGTGAGAAGACGGACGAGAGACGTCCGTAAACGGTGGTGTACGCTCAATTGTACGCCAGTTGTCGGAGTGTAAGGGCTGGTCCGTCCGTATACGTTGGCGTACGCTCAATTGTACGCCACTCCCCTTCGACGTTGTTTCTGCCCGTACGTATGCGGCTGATTTGTGGGTGGACTTAACCCCAACGGCCGCGTACGGATAGCGTACGTTAATAGCGAACGTACGCACGTTTGGCCGCTACGATCAGAATAACCTCCCAAGTCCCTTTGCCTGTCTGGCTCTTGCTACTCATTCAGTCAGCTCCTCCTTTTTCTTCTTGTGCTGCCTGGTAGCTTGCATATTTGGCTATGTCATAGGGAAGGTGAAGTTGTGTCCATGCTGCTGCTTGGCTTCTACAGATGACTGATGACACTGACTGCCAGAGGATCCAGTTGCAGCCGGTATAAACACAAATAAATAATAGCTGGTGTGGTTGTCACCAGCAGTGAGCATAATAAGGATACCAGAGCCATCCTTAATTTTATTTACTAGGTAGTCTCAGTAGGCTGTTACCACACCTCGCGGCACCCTTAGGCAGCCACCTAAATAACGCGCCAGCTCCTAACAGTTGTGTGAGAAACTTTAGAAGCAGTTTGCAGATACAGTATAGCTTAAGGAAAAAGAGTTGGAGCCTGTACAATTAGGAACATCAGTTGTGAGATTGACAGTGGTTTTTATTTTACAAATGTTTGTAAAAGTTTGCAAGTGGCTTTAGGTATTGGGGGCGTTAGTCCAAAACATTGCCTAGGGCGCTGAGAAGCCTTGGCTGTAAATGGGATTGATGCTTTTAAAGGTCTTAATGTGATTGCATGGCTAAGCTTTTCAATGGCACAGCTTCCCCACTTTCTGTTTACACTTGCAGAAGAAGGAGTGCAATATGAAAGGTTCTGAATGATTCTACTTAACTAAAAACGTTCAAATTCCTCTGACAATTTGTTAGCCGGTAATGTAAAAATACAATATGATTGCCTCCATATCACACTTACAGAAAATCAGTAAAATGTGAATTTATTTTTCTAGATTTATTTCCCCTTCTGAAAAAAGAAAAGTCTCCCATTTATGTACCCTTCACAGGAGCAAAGGCTGCATGGCATTAGCAAAACACATCTGCAGTGGCATCACAAGGGTGACTCCAAAGTTCTAGCTCTGCTCAGTGACAGGAGTCTGGTGCTGCATTCTCACATTTTTTGTCCGTACAGGATGTAAATTCTTAAACTGAACCTAAAACAATAATTACATTATTTTTATTATCCTTATAATGTTGATATAATTATTATAATAATAATAGCAACAAAAATAACAAGTTGCTAATGGGCCATGCTCTTTACCGGGTGGAACATTTTATCCCTTTTTACCCTATTAATAGTAAAATTTAAAAAAAAAATTGCTTAGTGGGTGGCTGCAAAAAACTGTCACAGTTTCCAGACCAGCTAGCAGGACACACATTCTAGGACACCCAGCAGATGCACTGGGAGAATTCAACTACTGTCATGCTGTATTTTAGAAAGCACAATGGTGATGCATTCTAAATGGCAAGCGGACATTTTGCTACATAATTTCAAAACAAAATAACAAATTACAAGACCAATTTTCTTTTGCAAATCTAACTCAAACACCGATATCATAAAAATTGTCCTGCTAATAATATATGTTATATTATATTAAATATATAATATGGTTATTAGTAATATTATTATTATTATGACTGTTTATTTATTAACAGTTTATTATATAGCGCATACATATTCTGCAGAGCTTTACAGAGAATATTTGAACATTCATATCAGTCCCTGCCCAAGTGGAGCTTACAGTCTGTATTCCCTGCCACATGTACACGCACACACACAGACAGACATTCTAAGGTTAACTTTTGTTGGAAACCAATTAGCCTACCAGTATATTTTTGGATAGTGGGAGGAAACTGGAGTACCCAGGGTAAACACACGCAAGCACAGGGAGAATATACAATCTCCGCACAGTTAGGGCCATGGTGGGATTGAACCCTTGACCTCAGCACTGTGAGGCAGTAATGCTAACCATTAAACCATCTGTGATGTTGATGATAAATATAATTTATAAGTCGCTATGGCGCTCTTAAGTGCCAGGCAATTGGGGGGGGGGGGGGGTAGATATACTGTACAGGCATGAAAACAAATGGTGAAGAGGGCCATGCTTCTGAGAAAACCTTCCATTTTAGTGGAGTATAGGGCAGGTCTGATAATAGCATAGATTGTGGTTGAGAATGGAATTGACAGTAGTGTGGGTGGGAATAGAGTTTTCAGGGAATTCCATAACTTGGAAGAATGTGTGAGGATTTGTAGGCAGGAGTGAGAGGAGATTATCAGAGAAGAGGCAGAGATCACAGGTAGTTCTATGAGGGTGTGAGGCGCATTATTCTGACTTGCATGAAGAGTTGGTATTGTTGTGAGTTGGAGCAGAGATATAAATCTATATTATAGGTATACATATATATATATATTGATCCTGACAAAAAATGCATAATAAAGGCACCTGAAACATTGATGTAACAGCTGCTTGTGAACACGCGTCCTTTAAACCCGTGGAGCGCTGCGCCGTGCCTTTGATATGTGTCTGTATGAATTGCACTCCAAAATTAGGTGACACTCCATGGTGTATGATTGTACTTTTACTATGTCTCCCATATCCTGGTGCGACACCTATTTTTAGAGTGATAAAGTACTGTATCTGTGTTTAGGTCAGACACCCTGTCAAGTGTATTGCAGTGCATGATAGTTTTGCTAGATCCAGTATATACTGTATAATGATCCAGCTATGGGCTGTAGGCTTTCTTATGCTGGGTACACACTAGATGATGTGTACCCAGTGCACCATCACTTTTGATGGGAGGAGCTGGCTTGGCCAGTGCATACACACTTGCTTATGCTGGCAGTAGAATAGTGATGGCGGCAGCCATGCTGCATCCCATAGCATGGCCCATGTATGGGGCATCGTAGGATCATGCTGACAATATGCAGCAGCGTGCATCGTCAGCAACATAGCAGAAACACACTTGACGTTGTTGGCCATATGCCGCTCAGCCAGACGACATATCCATATCCTGCAGTGTGTACCCAGTTTTAGGTAACAGATATCCATGTTTTTACTTTCAGTGAAGTCTTAATAGACATATTGTAGCTAACTTAAATAAAACATATTTTGAAAGGTTACTTATACAAATTGAACCATGTGTACTGTACTTAGAGCCCTATTAATTTGTTCCCTTAGCAAAATTGCCTGTTCTAACAGATTTCTGTAGTTACTATAAGTTCATCAGTGTTTACAGACTTCAGACCTTATTCAGGTCCGTTCGCACGGGGCCAATGCCTTCTCTTTGCGCATTTATGCGCACATATATGTGTTCTGGGTGTGTGTGGCCTTGGCAAACAAACTGTTCTCTGGGTGCACACACCCATCCTTGCAAGCAGAGGGCGGGGCGGCACATTAGCATATGGGAACGCCCAGCGGTTAATGAGTGTTACCATGAAAACTCTGGGCGTTCTCATGCTAATGGGCCAATGATGCGGGTGCAGGGGGTAGCCAGCTGACATCACCGGATGTCAGCTGCCCGCCCACTTCCCTCAGAATGTGCACACAGATGTAAGGTTCCTCTGAGCAACCTTACATCTGCGTGCACTTTCCACATCATTCCATGACTTGGATGTTCCCCTCCAAGCTGCGAATGGATGTTTATGTAAAACATCCAACTGCTTTCCTTGCGAAAATTCACGCTGTGTGAATGGTGGGCCGGATCAGTTGACCATCATTCGCAAGGCCGGATCTAGTTGACTTGCAAGGGTGCTAATTTGCATCAACCTAGAATAACCCCCTTCATGTATTTCATGTTTACTCTGTAAATCCTGAATTCAGGATTTTCTCCGCTATTTTACTTCTGGTATAAACAAATATTCATGGGAGCCATGTAGTGAGATAAAGATTTATTTTTATAGTTATTTCTGCTTGGAGCCTGGTCTCTAGTGCATTATGATTTCTTCATTTGTTGGTAAATTTTGACTGTAAATCACTATATCATACTATTTATGTTGATAAGAGGTATCAATAATTTTTTCTATGCATCTAAATCTCCATTTACAATAAAATAATTTAGCTTATCTCTTTATTGCCATGGCACATAGTCATTTATAGAGAAGTGAACGTGCTCCATGGCTACAGTACAGTAAATATGTCATACTATCCTCCTATCCACAGATTATTCTACAAGTGTCTCAGACAACAGAAAAACACATACATTTTTAAAGTCTTCATGTTTCTTTCTTTGATAAAATATTTATTTAGCCTGGTTGGGATGGATATTGTGTATCTTTTTGGCTATAATTCATACGTTCCGTGCATCATTAACATGTTCTTAGCACATTACCATGTGTCAAACATACAAGGAAACAACACTGGGTACTTAATGAGGTGTATAGAACATGTTTTGGGCTATCGCTAGCATTAAAAAATAATGGCAGTTCTTAGAATTAGCTGGAGGCTCATATGTGCTATGAACCTACAGTGTATGTTAGCTTTCCCACCCTTTGTGGTATAACATGAAGCGGTGAAATGTATTTTTTTTATGCTCTTTCAAGTGTTAATAGAGACTCTGGGCCAGCTGTATCAAGCTACAAAAAGCGATAAAGTGGAAAGTGATAAACAACCAGCCATGTTTGCATGCGCAAACCCTGGGAGCGAATAGTTTCATCGATTTTCACACTTGCCGGGCCGTTCACTCCAGAGGGGGTAAGGTGGACAGGGGGCTGGAGTAGGGGAACGCCCAGCATTTTATGGGTGTCCCCATGAAAACGCTGGGCATTCCTGGGAATGCAGGCGGGTCGATACTTGCTTGGGGCAGGTGGCTGCTGTTATATACGTATACGCTGCCTAGCAAACAGGTCTGAATCAGGTCCATAGTATTTCATTGTCACGTCATTGAAGTGAGTTTGTTGTTACTAACAATGGGGTAGATGTATGATAAGGTAGGAGAAGTGGCCCATGACAACCAATCAGCACTGAAGTAACATCTATAATTTGCATAATATAAAATTATACAGAGCAGCTGATTGGTTGCCATGAGCCAGTTCTCCTCTGGCTCACTTCTCCTCCCTTATCACTGCTTCCAGGGATAGGCTATAAATATATGGAGTTCAGGGATCTTGGTGACTAGAGAAGCATACCTGGGATTCTACCAAAAGTTTGCTGTGGGTACCGTAGAATTTTTGTTCTATCCCTGAAGATTGTTCTGTAGCATTTCAGGAAATCCTGCAACAATAATAAGTGATGATGGTGACTATCAACAGCAACAGTAACTTCTGCAATTTGGCGTCATTAGCGAGCCTTTGGTTTATACTAATAAAGTAGTTCTTTTTACTGCTATTTTTATATGGCATCCATGTATTCACATTATTTAATATACATTTCTGTATGGTCTACTGCAGGAAAAACATTCCTGTTTGAACCTTAATGAGTTAAATCCCAAATACAGTATACAGTATGAAGGTGTTTTATTTATTTATATTTTATTCCGAAATTCAACTTTTGCAATTTTTATAAATAACCCTGATGATGATGAAGATTGTGTAGACCTCAGATTGGCTATTTGTGTCCCAGCTCATCCCACCAAATAGAACTTACAGATGCTTCCTCATACACCAAGAGTTTGTCTTGGTATACTGTAAATGTGGATCTTATTCTCATAAATGAAACAACTGTAAGTGCGAAAACTACTCTGGTAGATTGGACTGTCAATTTAATGTGCAGTTTTTGTAGATCTACAGATATAACCTACATCATTTATCCCTTGATGTCGTACGCACACATCTTGGGAGTGACTTAGCATGGCTGGGTGCAACTATTTGTTCCATTGACTAGATAATGCATTGTCTATGAGCCGCGGGTAACTAAGTACTGGCGCAATACCTGTGACAAACCAATCATGGTTGCGATGGTAGCTGACTCAAGGATGAGGCTGGCTACATCTGTATGTAAAAGAGTCTGAATCTGTATATATTATACTTTATCAATCTCCGAGTTTTCATAGCTCTCCCTCAAGGTTCATAGAAGTTTTTTACTTATGTTTCAGGCTTCCTGCTGTCTTATTTGGTAGCATACCAGCACTGCTGTCTTATTTGGTAGCATACCTTGTTTTCCGTTATATGTTTTTTTTTTTTATTTCTTTATTTTATTTTTGTAATTTGATATTACTTCATAAGTAAGACTGATTATACCTTCCCTGAAAATATCACCATCTACACATTTCAACTGAAGCTGCGTACACGTTTTGTGTCCATGTTTAAGGCCAGAAAAAGAGTCAACATTTATAGAAATTGATGAGACATTAAGGGTGATGTTGTTCATGAGCAGCAAGGTCTCTGGATACAGGTCATCATGGATATGTAATGATAAGGTATGAAGCTTGTGCTTCAAATAATGGTAGTAGAGATATGCATTAACCACACTAATAAAACGCAGCTTATTGTGCACCTGTGAGACAACTACAGTATACTTCTCATCAATTTTCCCAGCAAATAACCTCTTATTAAATTCTTACATTCATGCTGTAATTGTGCGCTGACCTCTGTCGCTCGCACTTTATCACCGTCAGATGAAAGGTTTCAACTTTTTGAGTGCAGTGTAACTATGTTATTTTGGTGTGTTGTTTCCTATGCCACCTGCTCTTAAATTATAGAGTAGTCTTATGTGTTGATTTTTATTTCTAAGCCTAAATGTGTATTAAAAGCATAAAAGACCTACAACACAATCTAATAACTAGACTTCTGCTGCCTAACAGCTAAACCTTTATGTAACTGTTGTTAAGATTCATTCCTTTTAAATACTGAAGCATCCATGGTATGAGGATAAAAGCATCTATTGCTAAAGTTTCCATTCAGTGTCACAGAACGAGATGAGCTGAGACCAGTAGCTTTGAGGGAAAATTGTACTCTTCTCGGACCTGGCAGTAAAGAGTTGGCTCTTTTCCATAGAACATCCATTACTTTTAGCAAATGTGACTTCTCTCAAGACATTTGGCAAGACCATGCTGAGGGTTATATAACAAGGAATAGGAAAGACATTCCTGAAACAAAATTAAAAAATAATTTTATTTTGTGACTATTCATTTGTGAGAGTATAATTTCCTGTGTGTGCATATATCTGGGCTGAGTCAGAGAATAATAGCCCTTTTCTACCAAACAAAATGATCAGGGTTATTGCTGGGGCAACCTGGGTGTAAAAGAATCGTAACCATGTAGGACCCAGGTCGAACCCCGGAAGGGCCTAGGTAGCCTGTGGTATGAACCGTGTCATCCAACCTGGTTCACGGTAAAAGCTTATAGAGAGCCAATCACTGGCGTTGAAAGAATATGTCATCTTCAGGCGCCGGCAGAGGGGAGGCCTACCACTAACCCTGGTCCAGTTAACAGTGTGAAATGGGTTTCAAGTTGTTGTGGCATGGCTTGAAACCATATTTAATTACCCAGGTCCGAAATGTAGTTTTATTCTATTTGTAAGAAAATTATATAGTGTGACTACATAGAGTCTGTGATTATGTGGATTTGTTTTTAATATTTTATATGTTTAACTATATACTTTGTTTAACTTACCTTATTTGCTTTATATACAGTAGTTTGCACAAATGTCCTACTTTATTTGCAAGTTGTCATTATTAGCACTAGGATCCACCATACAGTTGTGTGGTAACAACATTAGAGAACCTGTTACTTTTTTAATTTGTTGTTTATGAGTTGTCTAGCACAGTGTTTCTCAAATCTGTTCCACAAGTCATGCTAACTTTTCATAGGGGAATGAAACAAACCTTCTAAAGAGGTCAAGTGGAGGTGTAACCCACAGCTGGCTCTTAACATGTGTTATAAATAATAATTGTACCCATGCTTAAACAAGGAGACATTGAATCATGCACTTATGTTTGTCTAAAGGTGCATACACATTTTCTGTCTGATCTATCTGGTGGGAACAAAAACCTGGAAATGTATGGGAGCAACTGACAATCAAAAAATTGGGTACTTATGTATTATCTGGGCTCCCATGTTAAATGCACCCCATTTTTTCATACCCCTACTATCCAACTATGCATGGAGTTGATTTTATATAGTGTGGCGAGCGCAGCGAGCCACCGTGCCCGAAGCGTGGCGAGCGCAGCTGGTCTCATAAGAAAAACGGGAGCCCAGATATTACATAAGTACCAAAAATTGTTCCCAAACGCTTAAAAACAGACAGTGATCAGTCAGACAAATTGTTTAATCGTTCTGATATAACAAATTTATCAAAGCATATATTTTTTTTCTGTTTTCCTGCATTTGGGTGGAAATTTTTGATTGTCATATGCTCCCATACATTTCCAGGTTTTTGTTCACACCAGATAGATCAGACAGAAAATCTGTACGTGTGTACGCACCTTTAGAACTGGATTTAAGAAGCAGTTGTCTTTAGAGAGATGGACATACACCAAAACATCACAATATTCTACATTAATATTTGAGTGACAATTTTTGTTTGATATTATTTGTACAACTTTGTCTCCGATTCTCTACCCTTTTTATATTTACTGTCCTTCACTGGCAAATAAGAAAGTGCAATAAAATGCTGCATTAATTCTTAAGACCCATACACACTGGGTAATTTTGAGCTGAAAGCATTCATAATTGGTGTTTTGAGCGGCTTTCAGCTCAAAGCCGCCCAGTGTGTGCAACCCAGCAATAAGCGGTGATGCTGGGCAAAATCGCCCAATGTGTATGGATCTTTAGTGTTCATTCTAGAGCACTGCATCAGTAAAGAGGGCATAGCTGAGTTTTGAAATGCAAATTACAAATACAGTAGCTGTAACCTGTCTGTTACCTGAAGATGGGGGCCAGGTACCCCCGAAACGTATCATTAAAATCAAGTTTTGCAAAGAGCCGCGAGTGCCACTTAATGGAATCCCTACAGTGGAGCCATCTGTTTCATGCATTGATCTAGCGAGGGCACCGGGGCCAGTGACCACGTCATTTCTGAGTGCCGGCTCGCAGCACCACTATATATATATTTATATATAAGCATTGGGAATTCCCAGCACTCGAGCACACACCTGTAGACCAAGAAAATTGAATGGCTTAGGTGCCCTCTGTAAACCCAAGGCTCACATGTAACAGAACAAACAGCAGCGGCACTCAGAAGGCTTCTTAGTGAAAACAAGTGGTATCTTTATTCCTCCAACATGTTTCGGGAGTTCTCTCCCGTCATCAGGGACAAAGTGATAACAGACAGACAAGGCATATAAGTACCTCAACAAATCCCTCCTCCACCAATCAGATCTTGTGCCTAGGCCGTGTCTCCACACCCATCCGCAATCACACACACAGGTGGACACACCTGACTGAGAGCAACTCAGGTGGGGGTGTGCCACGGCTTCAGCACTACCTGTGAATTAAAAACAACAAATAACACATCATAAAAACAAATATCATATCACGCAATGGACCATGTTTTACAATATCAAAAAGCATATTTCAGTATATTACAGCTTACTTTCACATAGCGGATATAGTGAGTAAATTACATGGACAATAAGCGGACTAAGCAGAAGGCAATAGAAAAGGGTTATAGAAATGTAAAATGAAACAGGTACTTGTGTACTTTCACGGCTCCCACGATGTGCATCGTACAGGGAAAAATCGCATTGCATCGCATGCGATCGCATGCGATCTGATGCGATGCAATGTAATTTTTCACAGAAATTATGGACATGAGTTGAAATCATGTAAAATGCACCCCAAATGACATTTTTCACACTGTACTACCCCCACTATCCACGCCAACCCGAAGCGTGGCGAGCGCAGCGACCCTGCGAGGGGCGGCAGTACGCATCCTACGACCTTTTCATACCCCCACTATCCATGTCGGCGTGGAGTTGAGAATAGAAAGTGTGGCGAGCGCAGCGAGCCACCGAGCCAAAAGTGTGGCGAGGGGACACGGATACCTGTGAGGCCCGCGAGGGGACACGGATACCTGTGAAGGTATCCGCGTCCGCTCGCCACGCTTCGGGCTCGGTGGCTCGCTGCGCTTTCTATTCTCAACTCCACGCCGACGTGGATAGTGGGGTTATGAAAAGGTCGTAGGACGCGTACTGACGCCGCTCGCCACGCTTCAGGTTGGCGTTGATAGTGGGGGTGGTACAGTGTGAAAAATGACATTTGGGGTGCATTTTACATGATGTCAACTCATGTCCATAATTTCTGTGAAAATGAAATGGCATCGCATCAGATCGCATGCGATCTCATGCGATCGCATGTGATTTTATAAAAATGCATAAAAACACGGGAAAATCACATCGCATACCACTACATATGGCATGCGATGGCATGCAATGGGAGCCGTGAAAGTACACAAGTACCATGAAACATTATTACCACATGTAACCTTTATAGTTAATACACTTATAAACAATTTAGAGGAAGCAGAACAATCCTAATTTCTTGTTGAGACCCGTAGGAGACAAAGTCTCCAATCTCATAATACCCCTGCTCTCCATTCTTAACAATAAATGTCCCCTGTCACCTCCGCGTTTAAGTGGCGGTAGGTGATCAATTAATTTGACCCGTAAACTGGCCACTGTATGGCCAGCAGTAGCCTTATGGCGGGCCACCGGCTGGTCAAGTGGCAATAGTTGCACGTATGGATGTCCTGTGATTAGCCATACATTCACGGATGGATGTCTCAGCTTTCCCAACATATTGGTAACCACACGGGCAGTATTTAACATACACAATAAATTTAGTGGTGCATGTGATAACATGCCCGATACTAAACTTCTTGCCACTATACGGGTGAACAAAATGGCCACTGCTGCTAGTGCTATACCGATTAATCCAAGGAAGAATGTTGGTTTTATCTTTATCTGTCTCCCTATTTTTTACAAGGCAATCCTGTCTGGGGATGGCCAATTCCTTGGATTTGGCAACCTGTAAATCATGCATATGATAACCTCTCTCAGCAAATTGTGTAACCATATTGTCAAGGGCAACTTCTGCTTCTTTAGGGTCACTGGTGATCCTACGTACCCTTAACATCTGTGAGTAGGGTAGCCCACGACGTAGGGGTAGCGGGTGACAACTACTATGTAACAACACTGAGTTATGGTCAGTCTCCTTTACAAACAGGCTAGTAGTAATTTTACCCTGATCAAGGAAATTTACAGTCTCGGCACTCTCTACATGCTCCCTCTGGTTGTGGGTGTCCAACAAGTCAATTATCTCCTGTTTAGGTCCTGTCCAGACAAATAATAAATCATCTATAAAGCGGACGTATAGACTCAATTGACCCCCCCAAAAAATAATGGGGTGAACAAATTACTCTCAAGGGCCCACATGAAACTATTGGCGTACGATGGGGCCACATTCGACCCCATCGCACACCCCTGTAGCTGGACATAAAATTGTTTATTGAACAGGAAATAATTTCTGGTAAGCACCTGGTAAGGGGGCAAGACCTCCGAAACGTAGATTAAAAAGGCTTTTTCACCACAGTACCAGTGTTGACAGTCCCTGAGTGCCGCCGCCGACAAGGAGCATATACCAGTGGAATTTTCACCACGGAGGGCACCTGGGCAAGACACCCCGCTACAGGGGCAACAGAGTGCCGGGAGTAAGATTGTATATATATATATATATATGGTACTCTTTACCTAGCACGGCGCCCATCGCGGGCATCGCGGGTACATTTATGTGTGCCCGCGACGCGACCGACGCGATGCTCACGATTTCCCATTGAAACCCATGTTAAACATGGAAATCGCGTCGGTCGCATCACGGCCGGCCATAAATGTGCACACGATGGCCGCGACGCGATGCCCACGATTTGCCATAGGAATTAATGTTAAAACACCCGATGGACACGATTTTAATGTTAAATGGCTCAATGGACCCGATTTTACCATAGGAAACAATGTTAAATGGGCCTTAGAGCCCAAATACTTACCCTGAACTCAGAAATGGCCCCCCCAATTTTTTACGCCACCCCACGATCAACGTGAACCCGAAGCGTGGCGAGCGCAGCGAGCCCGCGAGGGGCGGCGGTACGCGTCCTCCGACCTTTTCATTCCCCCACTATCCACGTCGGCGTGGAGTTGAGAATAGAATAGTGTGGCGAGCGTAGCGAGCCACCGAGCCCGAAGCGTGGCGAGCGCAGCGAGCCCCGCGAGGGGACGCGGATACCTTCACAGCTAGACGTGTCCCCTCGCGGGCTTCACAGGTGTCCGTGGCGACGCGGACACCTGTGAAGCCCGCGAGGGGACGCGTTTACCTGTGAAGGTATCCGCGTCCCCTCGCGGGGCTCGCTGCGCTCGCCACGCTTCGGGCTCGGTGGCTCGCTGCGCTCGCCACACTATTCTATTCTCAACTCCACACCGACGTGGATAGTGGGGGTATGAAAAGGTCGGAGGACGCGTACCGCCGCCGCTCGCCACGCTTCGGGTTCACTTTGATCGTGGGGTGGCGTACAAAATTGGGGGGGGCCATTTCTGAGTTCAGGGTAATTATTTGGGCTCTAAGGCCCATTTAACATTGTTTCCTATGGTAAAATCGGGTCCATTGAGCCATTTAACATTAAAATCGTGTCCATCGGGTCTTTTAACATTAATTCCTATGGCAAATCGTGGGCATCGCGTCGCGGCCATCGTGTGCACATTTATAGCCGGCCGCGACGCGACCGACACGATGTCCATGTTTAACATGGGTTTTAATGGGAAATCGTGAGCATCGCGTCGCGTGCGGGCATGTTTAGCCCGCATACGACGCGACCGACACGATTTTTTACCTCACGATGCCCACGATCAAGATCGTGGGCGCCGTGCTAGGTAAAGAGTACCATATATATATATATATATATATATATATATATATATATATATATATATATATATATATATATGGGCAATTCCAATGTAACGGATGTAACTCTCAGATACACTATTTGTGGTAAACATCTAGATGCATGCATGCATGCATGCATCCACCTCTGGCTGGATGCATCACCCGAACACAGACAGTCCCACAAATAAAGTGGACATGGGTCTTGAAAAAAATTGGGGTTATTCAAAATATGAATTTTCCAGTCCATCAGTCATAGAGGGGTATGCAATCGTACGCTGCTATTTCCAACAGGGGAATTAATGGAGGGGCCCTATTCAATGCTGTCTTTACCGACAGCATTGAAGAGGGTTCATGGCAGAATGAGCCCAACTTCAAAAGCTGACGGGAACTTTAAAAGCTGTTGGGCATGTTCTGCCGACATTGAATCCCACCTGCAGATTTTCTGTCAGGCAAACAGAAAACGGGCCAGGATCACGGCTGCCGGGAGGGATCGAGAGCCGTGATCCTGGAATGCATACCCCCCATAGTCTAGAGTTCTAGTCTATAGTAATTTACAAAAAATCTGTTGGTAACAGTGTGACACATGACATGCTGCTATTTTGTCTTCTTTCAGTAATGGTTATCAGGCAGACACTGATTGTGACTATTGATTATCTATTGTGGTTTTCTGAAAACAAGGGTAAGAAACTTGGATTATTCTAGTATAGAACACAAGTTGAGGAAATGTACTGTCAGAAATGATATGTTGATAATCCGTGTTTCGTGTGGTTTTAATATGCAAGAGAGAAATACAAAGAAGGAAGCTATGACCCCTTCTGGGTGTCCATCACATGTACTGTTTTTGAGGCTTTTACTGTTTTTGTTAAGCTGCTAATAATGGAAGGATTGTGGTGACACAAGTGATTTTGAGGAACTCTTGTCAATTAATGCCTGATGATTAACACCTTCCCTTTTGCATTTTCAGATTTCTGTCATTCTGTTTCTTGATTTGATTGCTTTTGCTTACCTTCTGGCACAAGTCCATTCTGACCACCTTTTATTCTGGTCTTCCGCATTTTTTTTCTTTATTTCTGCAGCCTTTTCGGTGTTCAGTCTGGCTCTGTATTTTCTCATTCTTTCTGCAGGTGTCAAAGATTCCTTCTTTGTATTCTCTCTTGCATATTGTCTATCTGGGGTAAGCAAGCTAACTTGTAATAATAGCTAACGGGCATATGTTGTTAATGTAACACATGTAACATAAACTATGTTACGACATAGGTTACAGAACTGCCAATGGTAATAAGTTGTGAACAAATTTCAAAGGATTTTTTAATCCTCTCATAAACATTAGAGATCTGGTAAATATCATGCATTACTCCTCTTTTTAACCAAAATATGGAAAAAAAATACCAAAAAACGTAACGGATGTAACACTTAATATGTGCCACATGTAACTCTTTCACTAAAATAAAACCACATGAAATACTGATAATCAACATATAGTTTCTCACAGTACATGTCCTCAACTTGGGTTATTTACTACTATAATCCAAGTTTCTTACACTTGTTTTCAGAAAACAGCAATAGATAATCAGTGGTCACAATCAGTGTCTGTAACCATTACTGAATGTATACTTCTTTTTGTTGGAATTGTGGAATTGCCTATATATATATATATATACCGCGGCACTCAGGACCAATAAAACATCACAAGGGCAGCCCAATGTATGCCAACGTTTCAATAAGACTTTACTTATTTTCCTCAGGGCAAAATACATATATAAAACTCACCATTATATGTGCTCATGCCTTCACCAAAGCAGTCCAAATTGAGACGCAATCCCTGCAGCCGCCGGAAGCCGCCAGGAAGCGTCCCACATCAATGACGTCACCCAGTGCACCCGTTCACCAATACAATAATAGAAAACAAAAATGCAACTGTAATAAAAGAATATAAATACGTATTAATGCATATTATAGTCCAACAGATATAAACATGTTTTAATCATGAGAGAGGCGTGTTGTATTTCAAAATTGCTGTTAACCTCACAAGAAGCAACTGAGACCCATCGTCTCATTTAACCCTTTAGGGCTCAATGAATCCAATTTGAAGATCCATTGCGCTTCACGCTGTAACAAAGCTCTGGACCTATTCCCACCCCTAGCAAGTGGTGGAATACGGTCAATAATTTTATGTTTCAATGCCGTTGGTGAGTGTCCCATAGCGGCATAGTGTCTTGCTACGGGCTGCTCACTATTCCCTTTTAAAACTGCTGCTCTAATGGCTAGTCGGTGCTGTGCCATACGTGTCTTGAAGGCACAATCTGTCTTGCCCACATAATATTTGTCACAAGGACAAATTAGAACGTAAATCACGTATTTAGTAGAGCAGGTGACCCGATGTTTAATGGGGAATACCAGGTTTTTAAAAGGATGCTGGATGTCAGTGCCAGTCCACATGTAGCTACAGGTTACGCACCCTGTGCATTTGACGCAACCCAATTTAGGGGTGCCAAAGAACATGGAAGGGGCAGATTTTTCAAAATTGGTGATATCGCTGTGAACCAGCCAATCCCTGAGGTTACGACCTCTGGAATAGTTGGTGACCAGTTTTTTGTCTTTCAGGCTGGGTAAATCACTGGTAAAGATGGGCCAGAAGGTTTTAATGGCTGATTTGGCTGTCATGCTACAGGTGGGTGACTACAGTGAGTTTACCCTTCTTGGCAGATGGCAACAGGCAAGTTATGGACCAGTTATAGCGAGTGCCAGAACTATCGACTGTGTATATATATATATATATATATATATATATATATGTATATATATATATATATATATTTATATAAAGCCGTGGAATTCTTTGTATCAATTTTTACATATGCCAACTGCTTGTGCCAACTTCATATGGTGTTACAGAACCCTTGTGGGTTCCTTAAAGCCATAAAAGAGGTTAATAATATTAATAAAAATATAAAGCATAAGCTATACATCTAAGTTTAATTGATTTGCAAAATGAAATATGTTGAAACTATTTTCCGCAGTGAAAAATATCAATTCAGAAGCAACTAGTGACGCATGACTCAATGATGTCACTTCTTCATAGCAAGCTAATAGATTGGGGTTTCATTATTAAGGGCTGACAAAATATTTTTCCGTCTGTAACCCCTATAGCAGTGGTTCCCAACCCTGGTCCTCAAGTACCCCCAACAGTGCATGTTTTCCAGGTCTCCAAGTGACATAATTAGCTCCACCTGTGGATCTTTTAAAATGTGCCTGAATAATCTGTGCACCTGCTGGGTGACCTGGAAAACGTGCACTGTTGGGGGTACTTGAGGACCAAGGTTGGGAACCACTGCCCTATAGGATGCAAGCAGGGTTTGTCTTCTATAGCAAAGAAGTAGAAGTCCCTGGGATATTTTTTGGTAGCCTCTGCTCTGTATAGGGAGCAGATGCAGTTTTTTAAAATGGTAAAAAAGCGACGAGCCACAGAACATTCTAATAAAGCAGTTTAATTTGAAATCGGAAATATTAAATACATTTTTTGCTACAAAGAAGAGTCACAAATTTTAGATTGAACTATAGCTGAATCTGAATTTACATGAAAATAAATATACTGTAAATATCATGACATCTTTACAAGCTGTAAAAGCTGGCTCTGCTTTACAGCATTAAATGCATATATCCTATATTAATGTGCATACTTGCCTTCTGAGAAGGAATTAAGCAAATATATTTATATTATAAAATGACAAAAAAAAATTGCAAAGTTAAGTAGGGAATGAGGCATATATTTACTTTGTTGTGTCTACTGCTCCTTAAAATGTATTTGTAACTGTCAGTAAATCTAATCAGGAAAATGTAAAAGTTATTTCTCATTGAAAAGTCTACATCATTCGGAGCAAATGGAAATGACCTTTGCTTTTAAAATAAAGACCTTCAAAATAACCATTTTTTCCCTTGACTTTTATTCCAGTAAAACAATGCAGATTGCTTAAGTTTAAATAACATGCAAAGGGTAAAAGCATTTGATATATAATCCAGTGAATGTTTGGAACACAGTGTAGGAGGGAGACGGAAGAGCACAAGAGGGGAAAACATAAGGCTGACCAATTTGTCAAGCAGAATGGCAGAGAGTCATCAATAGCCTGAACATTCCTTGATGAAAGTGCTCTTGTGTCCCGGGATTCAATGTTTAAAACATCAGTTATATTTTCAATTACATGGTTTGGCCTTTTCTACTTTACACATACTGGGGAAGGGTGTAACAGGTTATAGAAGTGTTTAACCCTATATTACCCGCAAAACAGTGCTTGTATAAATTTCCAATAATGTTTGAGGATAAACTTTTAAGAATATCTGCATTTAGCTTTGCACAGATTTAGGCCAGGTATACACCAAAATAATAGCATGTCAGTGAGATATCGTTCCGCCATTCAAAGAATTGGCCAAAATAGAATAGTACAGCCAATCTCTCTTCGTGCGAGACAATCAAAATTGTCCGTATACCCAGTGTAATTCTATTAATGACAGAATGATATCTCATTCAGTCCTCCATTTAACTGCATCACACTGTACATGCTTTCTTCTGATTGGCCGTGCATCATGACCAACCAGTAAAATATTGTATACATGGAGCATTCAATTGACCATACACACTCTACATTCCACATGATATGTCCGCATGATATGTTGTTGATTTGATGTGTTATGCCAACATCATTATTTATTTACAGTTTCTTATATAGCGCAGCAGATTCCGTTGCGCTTTTCAAATGTAAACAGAGATAAAACAAACTTGGTAACAACAAACAGACTTGGAGGGCCCTGCTGCAAACTTACAATCTATAGGGACATAGGAGGGAAACACAAGGACAGGCACCAGTAATAGCATAACTTCTAGGTCCAGAAGGGAAGCTATATAATACATAAGTGCCTTAGAGGGTTATGCGTATGGAACTTAAATATGATAGGCTTGCCTAAAGAGGTGAGTTTTCCGGGAACACTTGAAAGTTTGGAGGCTAATGGAGAGTCTTATTGTGCGTGGAAGGGCATTCCATAGGGTGGTAGCAGCCCGATGAAAGTCCTGTATTTGTGAATGGGAGCTGGTGATCCGTGCAGAAGAGAGACGCAGATCTTGTGCAGAGCGGAGTGGTCGAGATGGGATATATTTTGAGATAAGTAAAGAGATATAAGCTGTGCAGTATGGTTAATATCTTTATATTCTAGCAGAAGGGTTTTATATTGAATATGGTAAAACACAAGTAACCAATGGAGGGACTGGCAGAGCGGATCAGCAGACAATGAGCGTCTTGCTAGGAAGATTAGCCTTTTGAATGGATTGCAGTGGTCAAGAGTCTGTTCTTGGGAAGACCAGTTAGGAGACTATGGCAATAATCAATGCAGGATATACTGTAATGAGTGCAATGATAAGAGATTTAGTAGTGTCTTGAGTGAGATAGGGTCGTATTTTGGATATGTTTTTTAGATGCATGTAACATGATTTGGTGACAGATTGAATGTCAAGATTCATGCAAGTGTATACAACAATAGAAGGATTCAAATATATGTAGATGAAATATTTGGTAAGTGTTTTTTTTTTAAAGAAAACAAAAAAGTTTAATGTACCGTAGAATAACCTTATAACATTATTTTGATATTTGAATAATTCTATACTAATGCAATAACACTGTCACAGGTGTCGGCAAAGCAGTGTAAATACAGTGTTTCCCAACATTTTGGCTCTAGAGAGGATGTCTGCCTCTGGGGTGTGCATAGCACTGAATAGTGCTAGGATGACCTTGACCCCTGGATACTCTCCTACAACCAACTATTGCACATACTTACCACTTGGGAGGGTGCTGGCGCATGTGCAGTACAGCATTGGGGTATAATATTCCGATGGCGCTGTGGAGACCAATCGCAGGGATAGAACTTTATCGCAAGCTCTGTCCCTGCATGTGATAATTAACACATCTGTGCAATGTACTTAAATATTGCATTGCGAGTTTGGCAGATATTATCACATCACATCTGTATCCTCAGATGCGGATGCTGATAAATGGGCTCCTAAGAAAGGTTCTCTGAAATATATGTTCCAAGGAATTTAATTCTGGAAACAAAATCAAATGAACAACCATCCCAATAAAATAAATGGGATCACGCTGACCTCTTTTCTCCCTCCTAACGGCCACAAGAAGCAGGTTATTCTCACTATCAGTTCTCTCATCGTTGTTGCTGATGAGACCAATATCCATTGTGTCATCTGCAAACTTGATGATGGAATTAGATCTATATTCCGGCTTACAATCATAGGTGAAGGGGGAGTAGAGGAATAGACTCAAAACACAGCCCACAGGATTTGTATCCTACATCATAATAGAAAGTGCAGTTCAAATAATTTTTTTTGCCATGGCCCCAAGGAGTGCTGTGCAGCCAATGATGTTGCTCAGGGTGTGGTTCCCTAAGGGCGGTAAGGCCACTGCCCAAACTCGACATAATCACCAACTTCTGCAATCTCACGGGCAGCCAAACATAAGGGGGTGATGGGCACAGGCAGCAAACTACAAGTTTGTTGATTAGCAAAGGGGGGAGGGGGGTGGACATAGGCATAAAAATTAAGTCATATGATTGGCAAGGGGGGTGATTTCACTGGCATCAAAATATAGAAGGATGATGGGTAAGGGGGATGATGAGCAAAAAAATGAGAGGGATGATCAGCATAAAATATACAGTGGGTAAAATAAGTATTGAACACATCAACATTTTTCTCAGTAAGCATATTTGTAATGGTGCTATTATAATGGAATTTTCACTAAATGTCCGTAACACACCATGCAATCGACACATGCAAAGAAATCAAACCATAGATGTCCATAAATATGGAACACACTTACTGAAATGTATTTAAGACTTTGTACAAAAGCCTTTGTTGGTAATATCCCAGTGGTGTGCATGCCGACAGTTAAAAGACAGAACCCCGCATCTCGATATGGTAAATTCCAACAGGGACTCTGTATGTACCATAACCCTCTTCTCCTACCCCCTAACCTTCCTTTGCACTAGCCTAATCCTAAATTTCCCTCCCCATCTAGCCTAACCCTAAACCTCCCTACTAGTGCCTAAACCTAACCCCTGTACCACTCCTCATAGAGCTTACCCAGTACCCTGCTGCCTAAACCTAACCTTCCCCTTCCTGCAGCCTAACCCTAAGTCCTCCTACTAGTGCCTAAATCTAACCCCAATTCCCCGGCCACACGATAACCTGTCCTGTATACTCAATGATTGGGATTCCAGCTGTCAGTATTCCAGCATCAGCATCCTGATCATGTTCGAGGTTCTGGTACCAGTCTTCTGATGGCAGTCGTGATGCTGGTGTTAGTATATTGAATGCCACCACCGGGTTGCTGACTGCATGCAGTTTTGTGGTCTGCACTTCTACCATTGTATTTCTCTGGTTCTTTTTTTTTGCTTTGCCACTAATGAATTCTATTTGTTTATCTACCTTGTGTTGTCCTATTTTGTTTTATGTTGTATTTGTGATCATTGTTTCCAGGTTTTTTCTTACGAAGCTTATTTGTGCATGGTTGTGTACTACTTACCAATAGAGCTGCATCTGCACTTGGATCAGAAATACAATATAACAGTAAACTGACTTTTAAATTACAAAGACTAAAGCACCTAATCATATTTTATAGTGATTGCTACTTGAGGTATCTATTTTCTTCGTATTCATTCCATTTCTGTCCTTATACCTTGTAATAGGAGATGGTATTTCATCACCATCTCCATGTCGTAGAAGTGTTAGAATGTTGTACCCATAACCTACAGTAGCTGTAAATGTCCTGCATTGCAATTCAACGAAGACAGGTTTCATTCATTATTAAGCCTCTTTCAGTACATAAAAAAATATTTCTTTCTAACAGACTTAAATTCAATCTCTAATGTAAACTGACCTTTTCATTGTCTTAAGGGAAGTGGCTTCATCTTGTTTATCTTGTAACCTTTACATCGGTTACAAATCTAAGCTGATAAACTCTTGATATAAAAGACATGTTAACAGAGGTTTTGTCCTGTGATACAGCGATTGCATAGAGAACCAAAGTACGAAAAAATGCCAGGTCTCTATCAATAGAGAGGTCATCGAATGCTCAGCGCAAATGATGGTGCTGCGGCACCAGGCCACAAATGATTGCATAGTGATTATCACTGGAAGATGGAAGGGTCTATTTGTTATACAGACTTCCTATTGCCATCCTCTGCTTTCCCCACACTCTGCATTTGCTTGTCTGATATATTATTATGGTTGCAAATCTCTTCTCTATGTAATGAGTTAATGCATAATGCATAAGACTGCTTAACAAGGTAGGAGGGATCAAGGTTACCCTACTAACACATGCTCTGTATGAGAGAAAAAGAAGAAAGAGTTCTGGAAATGTATTATTAATAATTACATCTGAGAAGCTATATTCTATTGGAGCATATTTCATGTGACATATAAGATGTATAGAAGTATTCACTCAGAGAAGGTAGCATGGAAAATATATCCAGCATTTGTCCTTGTGCACGTTGTGGTAGAAGAGGGCAATATTACCCTTATAGGAAGCATGTCCTCCCAGCAGCACAAGAAATGGATTGAGATATACACATTCACCATTATGCAGTGAATATCAAAGCTAGCTATTAGTTATCTCTAGGTTATCTGTTTTTTAGTAATAAATGATATCTTGCTTGTGTCCAATACAGATGAGATTTTTCTGCTGTTCCCACACTTCTTCATGGCACAAACGTAACTAAAATATGATTTTAGAAGAGAAAAATCATTCAAATAAAAAGAGACGGATTTAATTTCATGAGTTTCTTGCCAGAAGTCTTATCACGCTTCCCTTTCCAAGCAAAGGAGGTCCTTAAAATGTCTGGGTCTTTTAACCCCTCGAGTGGTGAGTTTTGCTGGGGCAGGACAAACCTACAGATGGGTTGGGTCTCATCTTTGCAGGTGATGGCGATGGCGTTGCTATCGCCATCCCCTGCCCCGCCGCCATCTGTATGCCGGAAGGGGACGCGCGCGCACGATGTGCGCGCGCGTCCTCTTCCGACGGTGCTGACCTCGGTCGCCCGGTGCCCACACCGGGCGACCGCACCCCCCCGTAGCCTCCTCGGGTCCCCCCCCTGCCCCTCGAGCGGGAGGCGGACAGTAATGCGTCCGCCTCGCCGCCCCGTCGCCCGGATACTGTGACGCGCGTGCGTGGGGGACGCACGCGCGTCACAGTCAGATGGCGGCGCCGTGTTTTTCGTGGCGGCGATTTTCCTGCCCAGCAAACCCCAGCCCAGAATATAGGGGTCCCCCTCACCTCCACTCCGGCGTTTGTATGCCAGAGCTCCCCTGCCGCTCCCCACTTCTGTAGTTTCACTTTACACCTGAACTCCGGAGCGATCCCGAGTCCCCCCGAGCCTCCCGAGCTGCATCGAACATCCCCGAGCCTGCCGCCTTCATCACTGCTGTATAGTGAATGGTGGCCGGGGAAGCGGCAGGGGAGCTCTGGCGTATGATCGCTGGAGCGGAGGTGATGGGGGGGACGACTATAGAAGGGGTGGAGCAACAGAGGTACTACAGAACGGGCGGAGCGATGGGGGGGGGGACACTATAGAAGGGGGGGGGAGCAATGGCATGCTGCATAGTGGTATGCCCAGAACTTTTCCGGGACAGCCCACTGCGGCAGTGCAGCTGAGCCCAGAGAGTTTCCGGGAATGCACCCCAAAGGGTTAATAGTATACGTGCCTCTTGCATTTCATTACTGTGCTCTAGGTAGACACCTTTACTGTACTGTACACCCTAGTGCGTGCAGATATGTGGGCAAAAAGTTATTTCAATGAAATAAACCTTTCAGTGTATTTCCTAAAATAATTTTCATACTTCACCTTATTAATGCATACTCGTCTACTCTTTTGAAGTATCCACCAACCACCTCAATCCCTCTTACTTTCCCATTGAAGTGGGCAGTCTCGAGACTTTATGACATGATTTGTGATGTAATGCATAATGAAACCATGCCCCACTCTGCATATTGAGGGGCGGGGCACAGTGATGGGATCTGCGTCCCCAGCCCACCCATGGGATGCGGTCGGCAGGTCAACACTAATAAGGTCAACAGTCACTAGGTCGACCACTATTGGTCAACAGGCCATAGTTCAACACAAGAAAATGGTCAACATACCTTGGAAATGGTCAAAAGGCCGACATAAATCATAGGTCAATATGTAAAATGTTGACCATGGAAACAGGTCAATGTGAGTTTTTCACTTTTTAAAAAAAAACTTGTTTTTTAATACTTTACCATTCAAGTGGACATATAGTTAGATTATAAGTCTGCTGAGCATAGCAAGGCACCATCCCTGATGCAGGGCAACCAAAGCGAGCCATGCGAGGGGATACGGTACACTTATAAAGTGAAGTAAAGTGAAAACTCATGTCAACTTTTTTTGAGTTGACCTTTTCCATGTCAAACCTATTGCTTGTACCGACCTGTTGACCTAAGGTATGTCGACCTTTTTCATGAGCCGACCTATTGCCTGTCGACCAATAGTGGTCCACCTATTGACTGTTGACCTTATTTGTATCGACACTACAACCCATGCCCCCTGCCCATTTGGAGGCTTGAAATCTCCTCAAATATACCTTAATACCTCATATTAATCAGGATAGCATAGGAAAATGGGTACTGTCTTTATAGCATTTGGAACTGTTGTATGTAATAAGCTTTATTGTACATTGGTCAGTGAGCACCTGCTTCTCTGCCCATATGTATCATATTCCAATTAAAGTATAGAAATAGATCTGAAAACCACAAGATCTGAGTTTTATGCAAAATGCATGCAGAGTGAAAGTGACCATGCTGCTCTCTGCACAGCAATTAACACACCAGATATCTGGGCCTTATTTTGGTTCATTCTTTCTGACAAAATCCTTCTTAGATGGACAAAACCATGTGCACTGCAGGGGGGGGGGGGGCAGATGTAACATGTGCAGAGAGAATTAGATTTGGGTGAGTAATTTTGTTTCTGTGCAGGGAAAATACTGACTGCTTTATTTTTACACTGCAATATAGATCTCACTTTGAAGTAAAACCCCACCCAAATCTAATTCTCTCTGCATTAGTAACACCTGCGCCACCTGCAGTGCACATGGTTTTGCCCATCTAAGAAGGATTTTGTCAGAAAGAATGAACCAAAATAAGGCCCTCTGACCGGTGCTCACGCTGAACTAGATGAGCCTTCTTCGCGCCCTGCATGGAATGCACCACCATCAACTCCAAGACCTCTGATCTTATGGAGACACCGCCATGGGGTTCAGCAGTGGCAGCATGTTGCAAAGTGGGTCCAAAACACATACATTACACTACTTAAAAGACATTCAGTGTATTAAATTGTTATTTTCCTTAGGATTTTTTGGTGTTCCTTTCATAGACAATGGCCATTTCCAATCTTAGCAATTTCCAGTAAGCAAATGAATTGTTAAGTCCAACAGATGGAGATACGCTATAAAAGAGCTTTTTATATATTGTACTATTATCAGACGCGGCAGGTAATCTTTAGCAGCTGAAGGCTTAAAGGGAAGAGACAGGAAAACTTTCCTTTCGCCTGCTGCTCTAAGGATTTGGAGTACTCCAGTTATAATATAGTCTTGTCTATTGTTGGTTCAGACTGAAAACTGTGTCTGCCACATATATCTTGGTGCATGTCAATTGACTTGGAAAAAATTGCCAATTTTCTTTTCTTTCAGCCTGTCTGCTATTATAAACCCATAGTTGTAGAAAAAAGGCTGATCCTTGTACAGACAAACATGATTGCAGATTATGTTTATTATCCTGGCTAATTACAAATGATTACAGCAAGCATAATTTACCAATTAATGTATTTATGGCTTGATATTGCAAGGTATATAACAGTACATCAGAAACAGCTAATATGTTACTTTCAAATATTGTTTTAAAATAAGCAAATAGGGCATACAGTATATTTAACAAATTGCCACATGTACCAAATATATATGTATGTGGCAGAGAAACTCAGGTGTCACAGCTCAAGATGTTAAAAGGAGGTCTGGCACCAGGCAAAACCCACTTTTACAGAATTACAACCCTGGTGTGGTTGGAGGGGGAACTCCATCCTGTGTCCAAACTTCGGGTTTTATATTCCACCATACACACTGCAGAGATACACTTCCCCATTTAGCTGAGATAGAGGGTATGGTCAGTGCTCCTGATGCCAGCAAGTGGCCAGGCAATAGTCAGGGCCCTGAAAGGCAAGATAGTGTTAGGGAGTCCATGCTCTCTCTGCACGTGTTACATCTGCCCCACTTGCAATGCATCATGGCTTTGACCATTAGATTTGCGATCTAGTCTGAATTAGGCCCACTGCCCCATATGCCTCAGCTGTCCAGTGTCTATCGTGACACAGCCATTATGTCAGCCCAGCGGCACATGGGGAGATGTACTGTACTGTATCAATATTTCAAGAAAGCAAAAGTGGTGAAGTTTCCCAGAGCTATTTATCAGTTTCTAACTACCATTTGAAATACTGTGCTAGAAAATGCAGTTAGAAGCTGATTGGTTGCTTCAGTCAACTTCTCTATTTTTCTCTCTACGAGGCTTGATCTCCCCCTTAATGGGGAATTCCCACTGTAGTCACCCAAGCTGGGTTAGCTGAGGGCAAAACGAAGACACTGCTGTCTGTCCCCTCATTAGTAGCTTCTGTATATGCAGCTGAACAAAGTCTTGCTTCAGGCTTCTTTCTTCTACTCTTCTGGTCCTGCCATCTTTGCTGTAGCACCATTGCACGCCTCTGCTCAACACATCTGACTCCCACTTAGTCTCTGGTACATCACTCACTTTCAACTTTCTCTTGTTCTATTTATACAGTACTAATGGGACTTGAGCCAGAGTCCTTCTAGTGCTAGTGGCACGTTTTCTACATGCAACACTCCTTTCAAATCAACCAATGTACATATACTTTCATCTAAATATATGACTAGTGTCCGTGTGGCTCTGAAACACTGCCATCTGTGGCAGCAAGTGAAACTACATCTTCTACAGATGGAGCGTGCTCCATCCTTGCAGGGGCTGGCGATTTTATCGCCAGCTCCCGCCAGCCGTTGGAAGGGGGCTGAGTCCCAGCTGCCTCTCTGCCAGTCGCTGATGCCTGCCCCAGCATTCTGGCGAGTTCCGGCCAAGGAAGAGAGGGGCTCCATCTGTAGCTTTAGAAGCATTTGCTCCAAGCGGGCTTACACTGCCATCTGCTGGCAGCAAGTCAATCTAAATCTACTAGCTTTCATAGCATTTGTTTTGAGTGGGCTTACTAGTTATATATATATATATATATATATATATATATATATATAGATCTATCTATCTATCTATCTATCTATCTATCTATCTATCTATCTATATAGATAGATATAGCTACACACATACACACACACACACACACTCACCATTAACACAAATACATTTTTATAACTTCACTTCTAATTCCAAACATAACATACTGTAGGCTATGTAACATTTTTTACAGTAACCCTCATCTTTATATTCATACCATAATATCCCGGGTCCATAAATTTAATAGGAAAAATAACTTAATAAAATAAACACAATAAGTGGATCTAACTACAATAAGTATATCTCATCAGAGATATTATACTTTATGTATATGAGTTTCATTGAACTGAATAAAATAAAGATGCAGCATGATCGTACAGTGGTGAGCATCACCTGATGATGCAAGTTACAAAATAATTTCCTTGAAGTGCCATCGCACAGATGGCGGCACCACCATGACAACACAAACCACAGAGACAAAACAGAAAGTAAGCAATGAATAAAACATGAGGGCCACTGAAACAAATATTGGCTATATATTGTAAATATATAATAAACCTAGCAAATGGTAATTCCAACTAATGGAGCTTTACTTAATGACTGGTCTATTTTTACTATTTTCGAGCAGTTGCTTATTCTGATTATACATCTAACAGTCAGCAGTCGGCACAGACCCGGCTCCTGTGAATATTGATTTAGTAATATTGGCATTCCCTTTCCCCTCACACAATCATAGCATATGTGAAACTACCAGGTTCTTTGATTCATGTAAAGACATTTTATGATTTAAACTGGTAGTCACATTTATCACATCTATTGATTTCTTTGTAGGCAATAAGCTTGTTAGGGATTCACAAACCTGCAGGTATTGCTATCCCTAGTGTCCATATGGTGCTTTGAGGAAAATTGCCTCATTTTGCCAGAAACAGCTGTCATAGTGTTGTAGAACTTGAGTTGGCTCATGTAATAAGGAAATTGTGAAATGAAAGCACGCATTACTGTACTTGTTTTTCTTCTTCGTGTCGCTGGTGACTAGGATTAGACATAAATAGTAGGCTGCATTGTACAAAGAGATTTTCAAGGGCAAAACATAAACTGAGAACACATTTTATATCTTCATTGTTTTAAATGGAAGAACAATAGTTGGTTTTATCATTTGTATGATAAATCTAGCACAGATTTACCACAGCATGGGGCAATTCAGAGTCATATAAATTCTGATCGCATCTACATTAAATTGACTAAAATGAAAGCGGTGATGTTGCCCAATCAAACATATTCTATCATATTCTAGGATTCAATAGAGGTAGACAGAATCTGATAGGTTGCTATGGGCAACATCACCTCTTTTCATTTTTAGAAACTCTAATAAATTGACCCCCTACAACTACAGTCTGAACAGGGATCGAAGGGGGAATACTTACATCGGCAAAGTTAAGTAAGGGGATGTTCACACAAATGCAGGGCCGCCGACAGGGGGGGTCTGGGGGTACTTGAGTCCCAGGCCCCGCCACTCTGACAGTGCCCGGGCAACTCTCCCCAGTTGCCTGCCCCTTCACTGTCCGGCTTGAGCCCCCATGCCCCGCCCGCCGCTGGCTCCCGGCTCCAAGTTGATTACCCCGGCGGCCGCGGTGGCACATTGTGACTGCGCACTCACTAAGCACTTGTTACATCGGGTGCCAGATGATGCTCCGACAGTGGGGATCCCGACAGTCAGTGTCCGGACGTCAGGATCCGACTGCCGGTGCTCCGTCAGTGGGATCCCGATTCACAGGGGCTATTCACCATTGTGGGGGTCCACGAACCCCATAGAGGGAGAATAGAACCTGTAGCGAGCGTAGCATGTGTGGCATGAGCAGCGAGCCCGCAATGGGCTTCTTTGCGCTCGCACCCTTCGGAGCACCAGCAGTTGGGATCCCGACGTTGGGATACTGACTGTCAGGATCCCCACTGTCGGAGCCCCATACCACACCCGTTACATCTGCCCACCTCTAGTGCACATGGTTTTGTCCATTAAAGAGAGAATTTGCTTTTGCAAGTGAACGAGAATCAGGCCTATTTGTGTAGATAACAAAAAAAAAAAGAAATAATAATAATCCCAATGATGGGTTCATAGGTAGAACACAAAACTTTTCACAAGATGACCAGAAGATAGGATTGACAGCCTAAAAGATGCAGCACACACATCCTGTAGGTCGTTCAAGAGTTGCAAGTCTCTTGACCTTGAAGAACAAAATGTTTTTTTTTGTTGTCAGATTTTAAGCTTCATGTATTGCATTAGTTTAGTTCTGAACATGAAAGAGGTATGTTACATAAGCTATTATGCTAGATGGAACGGGTGAAGATTATTCTGGATATGATTGCAAATGGATAAGGAGTATTATGATTGTTAAGGGCTGTCAATGTGCATTTCAGGAAGGCGTTTCAGCAGCATGGTGCTCGGGGTCTCTTCAGACGTTCTTTGTGTCGCTCTCAGCGATTTCCCTGCCATATAAAACCAATGTGATGTCACCATGAATTAAATGTTTCTTTTCATATTCAATCACTCTGAGATTGTGCTTGTCCTCATGTCTTGATGATAAATTGGAGCTGTATTGCAGCATGATGTGATTGCCAATCAGAATATGATTATCCTTTTATTTTTGACTCCCCACTTAGGCTGTACTTAAAGCCACATGTGGTGTATTCAGAATCCCAGGGTTAGATTTATATTATTATTTTTGTTTATGCTGCCTTGTAATGATTTTGTGGTTAAACAACAGGAGTTACAAATTGTAAATAGTACACTAGTGGGTAAATGTTTACACGCCTTGTGTTCCATATTGGTTTAATCGAATTTGCAGTAAATAGGTCTATTTATGTTCCTAATTTGTTTTATACATTTGGTGTGTTGTTCATTAACATCATTGTCATTTGCTAACTACACTTTTAAGTCTTGTGTGATGCATTAAAACGTTTTAAAAATATAACTGTTATTTTCTGATTGATAAATAACATGACACAGTGGTTATCTTCAGTGGAGCTAATCCCACAGTTCTGGACAAAATTGGCTCTGCACTTGAATCCTAAAAAATGTTTTTGTTTGTGTGACTAAGGGCCCTGTTGACAGCCGCCGTCTGTATTTTGCAGGACACTCCTAGAAAACGCTGGCGTTATGCCCCAATTTGCCCTGCGCCTGCCAATCAACATGCGAATGGCTAGCAATTGCTGGCTGTGATCGCAAGGACATCCCATGCATGTGCACTGTGGACCATGCGCATGCGTGGCCATTCCATATTCGGACTGAATGTTTCTGAATCAGGCCATCTTTTTTTCAGCCGCTTCCGACGTATCGGGCCGAGAAATCAGGTGAAAAGTGGCCAAATTGCATGTGTTTGACATCAGATCCAATGCGCGGTCCTTCGCGGATCAGAGCCAGAGATCATACATGCAGCACATAGGATAAATTGTATCACAGGCATAAAGTGTATATCGCAGGTGCTTTTTAGCATCAGTGATATGTCACACGTGATCTTCCTTTAACTCCCACATTCCACATGCATTACTTGTTCCCACTTACACTTGCAGGACTTTTGTAGGGCAGCACCCACCCTATGGAATACCCTTCCACGCACATTAAGACTTTCCTCTAGCATCCAAACTTTCAAGCGTTCCCTGAAAACTCACCTCTTCAGGCAAGATTATCATATTCCAGAACCCCCACTTAACCTCCAGTAGCACTAATATCTAATTGCATCCCATCAAAACTGTATTGTAATCTGGTGAGACTGCCATGTTATGGAATCCTATCCTTATGTATCCCTCCTATTATCCCTATAGATT
Organism: Crinia signifera; assembly: GCF_055691185.1. Lineage (NCBI taxonomy): Eukaryota > Metazoa > Chordata > Amphibia > Anura > Myobatrachidae > Crinia > Crinia signifera. The sequence continues at coordinate 235,631,510 of NC_139218.1, forward strand.
AATTGCAAGGACAGAAAAAGTGTGTCAAGGTGTGGTGCAACGCAAGAAAAATAATAAATCACAATAAAATATAACCTTTATTAATATGTTTAAAAAATTATCAAAAAACATATAAACAAATATATTAAAAATTTAAGGAGCAACTTTTATGCTCTCTGTATTATATGCCAGTCACTGATGTCCTCAGTTTTATATGGCAGCCATGGTCACAGTGATGTTTTCTGCATTATAACGCAGATTATGTGATGACTACGTGGCAGTCATTGATTCTCTCTGTACTATATGATGGACACTAATGCACTTTAAATTATACAACGTCACTGTGATGTTTTCTGCATTACATGGCAGGTGATGTGATGTTCCCTGCCGTTCATAGCGGTCACCCATTCTCTCTGCATTGTATGGACGTTACTGCAATGCTCTATGATGAGTGAGATACTGTACAGGCTGCAATACTTATCTTTGAATCTGAACCCTTTGGAGTCTGCTTGCTCCATCTAATATTGCAGACACCCCTTTACAATGGAATAAATGCAGCAAGCACTGGTACCTTAATTTATTGGATGTTGTCCTCACCATACAAACATTTCATTGATTACAATGTTGATGTCTACTTCCAAGCAAGCTGAGGGTGACAATTATCTACTGTGAGGAAGAAGGGTAGCGAGCTGACAGAAAGGAAGCCTGGAAAATAAGGTGTAATTAGTGATTAAATGCATCCGAGTAACCAAATCCACAATATAACAGCTAAAAGAAACATGAGCCGATTTGAAATGCTGTTCATAAATAAAGAATGAGTAGTTACCTTGTTTATGTCAAAGAAAACTGTTCTCTTTGTGATAATCCTAGATTTTAGTTTAGCTGAAGTACAAGAAAGAAATACATGCTGTTTATAAATGGTCTAACATCACAGAGTTATAAAACATGAAATATCTAAAAATATTAATGTGGTTTGAGACCATATCACCCACCCACCCCCCCACCCCCCAATTAATTAGGTAGCCAACTTGATGTGAGTTGTAACGGCAGATCCCAAACTACTAGAGCAATTCAATATTGGTTCAATGTGGGGAGCAGCTGTCCTAATGAGCCCTATTAGTAGCACTTTTGCCATTAATTAGTAGCGGAAGAAAATTTACACTGCCAGGTTTGTCCCTGCGCATGTATGGCCCAGAATTATTTTCCAAAGTAATGAGCAACTTGATGAATGTAGGTCCCCATGCTATTGTATAAAAATGACATACCACATCAGTATTTCCTTGTAAGCAGGAGCTGCAGATATAGGTGAAGAATAAAATGTTCACTTATAGTAAGGAATGATGATAGACCCAATAAAAGCTCACAGCTAGCAAACCCAATGTAAAACAATAGAAAGACATTTCTCAATTGAATGTCACTTTGCTTTTATGCTGTAAAAATTTCCTTTAGTTTTATAATTATACCTTTGGTTTTAAACTGGTTACCCACTACACGATATGTTGCCTGATCAGAGCAACATATTGGGTACACCTTTTAGTGTGTACCCATGATATGTGCACTCCCGCCAGTTGCCAGCAACATCCGCTGTTGACCCTTCAGCAGGACCAATGGGGTTTGTCTCTAGCAACAACATTCAGCCTATTATGTGGCTCCCCCACCATCGGACCCAACATCAGCAAGTGTGTATGCACTTGCCACATGCCGGAACCCATCTTCAGCGATGTTAGGCTGGGTACACATTGTTTAGTGGGTGCCCAGCTTTAGTTTTGCAGGTAATTATTTTGGAAACAATGTGGAGTAACGACAAAAGTTAAAACAACACTATGTAGACAAATGAACATGAAACGGTGTGCTTCAGCACCTGACTTGTGTACAAGAAGGTATAAAACAGGTAAAGGGCATTGATTGGATAATTTTATAATGAAATAGCTTACTGGAGATAGCTAACCCAGTTTAAAAATGGGTACATCGTAAGCGGCTTGATTAGAGCTATGAGTGTTAGAAGCATTACGGATGTTAGGAAGGTTCCTAAATCCACTGTGTCCTTTGTCATTAATGAATGGAAGAACACTCCAAAACTGCAACCCAGGGAATGGAGACAGAGCAATGGTTCTCCCATACATAACATTGCACATGCATTCCAAATGGCCAGTAATGCTTCAGCTTCTACAAGACACTATGTAGGGAGGCCTATGCACTTAGGGGCGAGCAGCTACTCTTAAATCTGTAATCACAAAGAAGAATACAGCCCATTACTGAACTGTGGAACAATTGCGGTAAGTGCTATGGAGTGAGGGATCTAGATTTACACTATTTCGATTAGATAAACATGTTTGGGGTTTGGGAATTGTCAGGAAACGTGTGATGCCTAGTGTACAGTACCTACAGTGGTACAACCTCATCTTTTTGGCCACTGCTTATGCTACGGAACTTAATGCTTCGAATGCTTCGAGCGCCACAACTTTACTAAAGGTAATAGATGGTGGCATGGACACAGGACGGTGGTGTGGACACAGGAAGGTGGGGTACTTCATTACCGAAAATCCTTATGTAGCGGTTGCGTAGTGGCTAACGTAACTGGTGTAGCAGTGGCTGCAAAGATGAGGAAGTACCCCTACAGTAAAGCATGTAAGATGTGGTGTTATAATGTGAGGCTCATTCAGCTGCTTTGGCATAGGTTCACTAGATGTAATGCATTGTCACATTTACTCTGAGAAGTATAGAGATGACTCTGTTCTCACTACATTGTGACAGTTCTACGGAAAAAGTAGGACCACAATGTCATCTGTCATATTTCCAGGATGCCGACATTACACCGATGTTGGAATCCCGACTGTTAAAACCCCGACACTCTGGGTCCTGAAGGCCACTGGCTATTCTCCCTCGTGGGGGTCCACGACCCCCATAGAGGAAGAATAGAATAGGTGGCAAGTGTGGCGAGCCACTGTGTCCGCAGCGTAGCGAGCGCAGTGAGCCCACAAGGGGCTTTGTTTCGCTCCCCCCGCTGTCTGAGTCCCGGCAGTCAGGATCACAACGTTGGGCTAATGAATGTCGGGATCCCGATTGTCAGGCTTCTATACCACACCCATTTCCAGGGCAACACTGGACTAATATACAGAAAATGTGTTAACCTTGTGGACTGGCCAGCTCAGAGTCCATATCTTAACCACAGTGAGAACCTCTGAGATGAATTGGAGTGACAGGTGCATTTTAGACCAGATCAACCATCATCAGTGTCACAGTTTTTCACTATATTTAATGCAGAATGGCAAAATGGACTGCTGTTGCCCAGGTACTTGTGAACAGTTTGCTAAGAAGGGTATCTGCAGTAATCACTGCACATGGTGAACCTACAAAGTACTGACGTCAATAAAATCTTATTGATCTATTTGCTGTAAGTGTCCAATAACTATTGTCTACATACAGAAGTGTACAGTATATTGCTCTTCTTTTGCAAAGTACAGCACAATTATGGTGCATGGTACACTCAATTTGCTGCAAAACATGTTTGGTGATGGTTTGAAATATATGGAAGACTTCTCTGGATTAGCTGCCCATCTGATACATAGACTGTCACCTGGCAAATTTACACATTTTTCATTGGGGAACTATAATGAGCAGTCGCTGATGTTCATTGTGTTTGATTCATTTTCTTTTTACTCCAAATTGGTTACTTTGGATCAAGATAGAAGACTGAAGTACTGTATATAAAGATATCACTCCACTGCATAAAGATAATATATGAGAGTCGGCAATACTTAATTATCATATTGTAGATTTCCCAATAAGATATAATTATATTACTAATGTGGCCCCATCCCTGCCACCTATATATACTTTGTGCTGTCTCCATCAAAGTGGTGGGACCCATTGCACAGGACAGGACAGGACATGCCACCAATCAGTATATTATTGTAGAGTAAACAATATTAGGTCATAGTTGTCTACCTTTAGGGGCACAGTGTTCTACAATGTATAATATACATGGGCTTTACATTTTCTTTTCATATAGTAATGGGGTAACGAGGAGGGGATGCAGGCATTAGGTTGAGCCATATTAGGTCGAGATGCATTGGGTTGACCACTGAATGTTGGCTTAGGTCAACACATAGAATAGATCAACATGGCTAATGTCAACAGGGTTGGAAGGTCAACACAAGCATTAGGTTGACAGTCAAAAAGTCCACATGAATTTTTCAGGGTTTTTTTGAGCCAACATGTGCCGACAGACAGTATTTTATGCACTACAGTCCACTAGTGTGCCGAGAGCAGCGAGGAACCATGCCCGAAGTGCAAGCCATGCGAAGGAACATGGTAAACTTTTATAGTGTCAGCTGAAGCCTTCAGTAGTAGACCCAATGCAAAGCATAACTTGTGGGGCCTCTCTTTTAGTTTATTTAGTCTATTAGTGCAGATCCATTCATTTAGCAATTTGTGTTTATGTGGAGTGTGGCACTTTGTAAAGCCATGGGTATTTGGTGGTTGATCTGCAGTTGTTATTGGTGGTTTGCAAACCACAGGAAAATGCAAAAAATCTGTGTGTTTGTACCCTTTATTTATTATTTATTTATTATTATTATTATAATTATTATTTATTACCAGTTATTTATATAGTGCACACATATTCTGCAGAACATTCACATCAGTCCCTGCCCCAGTGGAGCTTACAATCTATGTTCCTTACCACATGTACACACAGACACAAACATTCTAGGACAAATTTTGTTAGGAGCCAATTAATCTACCAATTTATTTTTGGATAGTGTCAGGAAACCGGAGTACCCGGAGTAAACCCACACAAGTAAGGGGAGAATATACAAACTCCGCAAAGTTAGGGCAATGGTGGGAATCAAACCCATGACCTCAGTGCTGTGAGGCAAATGTAAATGTCCCCCTGTGTGTATATTACATTATAGTACATTTAGTATAATAACAACATTTATGTTATCCATGTCAGTTTACGCAGAGGAATGTAGAAAATGTACAAACAATAAACCAAAAATTGAGAAACCGCTAAATCATTTACACGTGCCACTTTCTGAATACAACCATTCAGAGCTCCATAATGTTTACAACTGTAAAATGCCATCTCTTTTCAAGGCTGTAAACATTTAATGCAAGCAAGTTGAAGGTACTTTAGGTTTTCCCACTCTTAAGGCTTCTCATTGAAAGACGTACAGTAGATCTGTTTACTGTAACCACAAAGCTGTAGTTAAAAATGAAACACAATACAGCATTTTTACACGGCTAAAATGTCTTTGTAGACTTCTATGAAATTAACAACACCTTTGAAATAAGCATAGGCTATACTACTTAAATGTTATTATACCACTCCATCCTAAACAAATTTTAGTTCAAGTCTGGATAATCAGCTTCTTTGATGTAACTATTGTATACTGTACTTTGTAAGCAATATCATCCTTTATTATTATCATCCTGTATCATTTTACAACATAAATACAAGAAAAATGTGTGAAGATTGATGCAAATGCATTAAAACAGCTGACTTTGTGATGCGCACTCACACTTTTTTACAAGTGTTAATAGCCTGCGATACATATTTTTTTCTTTTTCTTTAGGCAGTTTTCATTGCTTTTATATAGTAGAAGAGTGTTGCTAGGTATAACTTTTTTAGTATGTAATGTTTGTGGCTGTATTTTGGGATTATATAATCTGTTCAATTGAATGTTTTAAAGCAATGGACCCACACACCTAACTATTTAAACAATATAGCTTTGTGTTTCATTTGTGGATTCATTTAATTTTTATATTAACTTTATCTCCTACCATGTTTTGCTGCTTTAGCAATTTTTTGTACAAAGAAATGGATTGCTTTTACTCGGGTTTACTGTTGGATTGAAACCAATAGGTTTCGTCTTTGAATTGAAGTTGAAAGGTGCGTACACACTAGACAACATTTTAAACTCTATGTACGATATACAATCCTTGCCTTATCTAAGGGCTGCAGTCTGTGCAGTCCATTGAAGCCGGGGGTATGCACATGCACAGTCGCATATCGATACCCTTCGTATTTGAAGCCCCCTATTTCCACAAATCTTTTGGCAAACATGCTGACAGCTGTTCCCAGACTCTGACCAATCAGCGCATACCACCTCTTGTCTATGGAATGTCTCCCTAAGTAACCTCGCATTCATGATGTAGAGCAGTAGTGCTGTACTTTGTTTTGCCAATAGTTGAGATGCTACATAGATCGAAGGGGACATGCCCGTTTATAATGTAAGTAAAACATTGGTGAACAAAGGCTGTGTAAGGATGCTGTATAAGGAAGGGTTTATTCAGTGCTTCACATAAACCCATAAACTACCACAACCAGGTAAATTATTTGAGCATGTTGGCCATCGATTTTGGTCAATTTTGCAAGGCAGTACTGTAAATCCTCAGTTGCATAACTGTCTATGTCAAATACAATTTGTTATTCCAAAATTTTAAACTAGGTATTTAGTCAGTTTTTCGCCGGATAGGACTTTAGAAAATGTGCAGATTGCAAAACCACCAGAAAACAACTATGAAAACAACAAAGGCCTTTAGTAAATATACCTTTTATTATATAATATTTAGCCTTAGATACTATTGGCATATTTGTATGGATCCATGCTACTCCTCTGCAGCATGCAGCACTTAGCTAATAATGGTAAAAACATGATCTCATTCAATGTCATACAAGTCAAGATTTCAACCTCATGCAAAATGAGCCTGGCAATTTGACAACTCTTGTTAAGCAGTTTTATTGTAGTACAGCATCCTTGTCTGTCAGTTTCTTTGTCTTTTCTTAGCTGAAAAAGTTCTGCTAGGTGGCTTGTACCTGGATTGAAAATATGTATGTTGCACAAAGATATTGATCTGTGTCAAGTCTGTGAAACATCAAAACAAGCCATTCATAATTCATGAAATTGTCTTAATTTTCGTAGATTCTGAACAACACAGTTCCCCTTTTTTTAATGTGCCTGATAAATTATTGATAATTGTTGAATGTAGGGACCTGTTTGTTATTTTATGTGCAGGATGGTCCCAAATCATTAAGTTTTAACTCATCACAACTTTCGGTGGTGGATACTTAACTTCTGGAGAAATTCAGTATTGCTCCGGTGTGGAGACAGCTGCTACATAGCTGTGGTACTTACCCCTGCAGATCCAGGTAAATGTTCATGTGTAATTTGAGTTAATGCATGTGCATGGTCGCAGGGTATGTTGTTCGCTGGTGGTAGAGGAATCAGCGAACAACATACCGTGCGAGTTTCACAACCCCATAGATAGGAGCAGATTTCCAGGAACCAACATTATCTGAAAATGTTTTTGCTTTCTGAAAGCATAGGAGCTAATTCAGTAAGCACTACAGAAGTGCTAAAAATGCAATCCATCCATTTTTTCACTTCTGCAGATTGCAAACGCGCAGAAGCATGCATGTGTGAAGTGTCAAACTGCAATCACATCCCAGACAGATGCGATTGCATAATTTTGATCAACAGCAGCAACAGGGCAGCTATTCAGCATTCAGAAGGCATGGTCCGGACAACACAGGCATGTCCAGACCATTTTCGAGGAGGCTACATGATATCACACGCAGTTACTGCAACCCCAAAATGGTAACAAGGCTGTGAAGGCATGGGGCTACCCTTACACCTGTGGCTGCAGCAAGTTCTGCGATGCAATCGCAATATAATTGCAATAGCCTCACAGGGAAGGGCTTTACATGCTGGGCGGCTTCCAGTATGTGGGAGACAACTGTTGCAGTTTTGTTATTTTAGCTATACTGCAACTGCTGCTGAATCAGTCCCATACTCCGAAAATCTTTGAACTGGAATTTTTCTGAATATTAGACAGCACCATCAGATTCCTAACAATGGATGAGCCCATTACTAAGGACATGTGTAAACTAGCATTTCCACATGCTACAGGATTACAACATATAATAAATAGACCCCTTAGTGAGTGACTCCTGTGGGTGGCCAAAATCCATGTAAATCAATGGCAATAGTTCAATTTAGTGTAGAAGGCTGTTCATAATAAAATAGGTGTTTTTACTGTATTACATAGCAAAAAAAAGCACATTAGGAACATACGGAAACTGGATCCGTTTTATGTTTTGCATTTTGAATGGAGATAAACACACACACACACGCACGGACAAGATCAAATGTGTATGAAAATTTTGGTAAGTTTAAAAGGATATAACTAGATGAAAGAAGCAACACTGTCAAATACAAACCTATTCAAATTCACAGTCAATAAATAGAGTTAATCTAAAAGTTGCGTTAAACAAAATTGTACGAACCACTTTGAAAATTGGAAAGAAAATGTAATTTTCAAATGCAAAAAAGGTTTGCCAAGGCCTGTGGGAAGTAAGCGGCTTCTTATCAATTGTATGTTTTCCTTCCTGACAGAATTTCAATTATATATTCTTTGTTAACACATGAATGTGTATTGTGCCTTTACACTGACTTGATTTTCCTTTTATAAACCATGTATAGAGCACCATATGTGCCCGATTTATGATCCAAATATCAGAATGATAAACTGCACTGTTCAAATGTAATGTCAAATGTAATGATTAACATTCGACCCACGGAGGAAAACAATTGTCAGGAAAAAAAACACTACAAATACGGATTGTTACCTTTTTTATGTCTATGTGACATCTTAAACTTAAGTGTTGTGTACTTGATTGGGGGTTTAAGATAAAAATTGACCAATGCATTTAAGATTTAGAAGAACCTAGAATCTCCCGTTATTCATTTAGGGGTCAAGTTTTTAGCCATGTGGCCATACCTCCCAACATGCTCTGCTCCTGTACTTTCTTCTTAATTCATGATTGCTATCACCTGTATTGAACAGGTTATTTGATAAGAAAGGCGCTTCAACACAGGTGATGGCAACCATACATTAAGAGGGAAGTGCAGGAGCAGAGCAATGTGTCCCTCCTGGAGAGGGTCTAGTTGAGAGGTATGATGTGGCTCCTACTCTATGGAACTCACTTCCCCGCACAGTTCGACAGGCCCCCCACTCTAGAATCCTTCAAATACAGACTCAAGAATTTCCTGTTTTCTCAAGCATTTCCGTAATTGCCTCAAGTACCGCCATGCTCTCTGTAGTTTATGTAGAGCTTTTCTGTACTCCATTGTTCCTGTCCATCATCCAAAAATGTGTTAAAATAATTGTGTAGGTTCTTTCAAACACAAATACAGTAATTGTGTTATATTTTTGCCTCAAGATATTAAGTCATTACTTTACACTTACTCATGAGTAGTGAGATTTCTAACTGCTAATTTATGGCCATTTTGCAACCTGTATGACACATTCTAAGACAATAATAAATGTGGTGATAGCACATCTAAAAATAGGCCAGATGTTTTATAAATGTCATCAGAGATGCAGGTGGGATATTGAGGTGACCGTGTACTTTTAAATTGAGTTGAAAAAATTGAGTTAATAAAACACTAAACCAAGTTTTGTTTTTTTACAGTGTCAAATAAAGAGTTGTATCTGATTGTACCATGTACTTTTGTGACAGTATTTATACGTTTATTTGAGTTCTCAGCAGATATACTATCTGCTGTGAACTCAAATAAACTTATAAATACTGTCGCCAAATTGAGAGTAATACAGTGCCATTAGGGGCAGAACTAGGAAATGGGTGGCCCCATTGGAAAGGTGTAAAAAAAAAAGAAAACACGTGACACTCTCGAAACCTTTATCCTTACACATAATAACTCCGGACACCCTGTACAATTTACCTATGACATCAGCAAGGAGACCGTCCATTACCTAGACGTAAGAGTGAAATTGACCGATGGGATAATCTCAACTGAATTGTTCCGCAAGACTACTGACCGGAACACTTCGCTCCATGCCACTAGTTTTCATCCCCCCAAGTTAAAATTCTCTCTTCCCTACTCACAGTTTTTACGGGCTATCAGGATTTGCTCTGACCGTAATACAGCCATTGAGCACATTGACAGGATGCTTCACGACTTCATGATTAGAGGTTATGATGAAAAACAACTCCTTAAAGCCAAACAAAAGGCATAATGCCACGACCGTGCTGACACTCTCAAACCCGCAGGGAAAAAGCGACATGACAAGACCATGACGTGGGTTAATCACTACAATGTAGCAAGCGAAGGTATCCGCAACATCAGCAAACAACTTTGGCCAGTAGTTAGTTCTGACCCTGAGTTACAACTTCATGACACTAGACTCATGCCCTGCTACAGTAGGGGTAAAAACATTCGTGACTGGGTGGTTAAGACGGACATCAGTGGACTTGATAAAAAAACAGTCTGTTCAAGGAAATTTTTTACAACGCCGGAATGGCAGTTATCGGTGCATTAATTGTGCCGTGTGTAGATCCCTCAATACAGGTAGTGACTTCCCACATCCACACTCTGGGGTCCGCATACCCATTAAACATGTATTAACCTGCACCACCAGATACATTATTTATTTGATTATCTGCCCGTGTGGCTTAGGGTATGTGGGTAAAACCACTCGCACCCTCAGGGAAAGAATCGCTGGACACAAATCTGTCATACGTGCTGCACTTACTAGTGGCAGCAGCGACCAACCGGTTGCTCGCCACTTTGTCACACATGGACATAGTATTGCACAATTAAAATACACTCTTATTGATCATGAACCACAGAGGCTACGAGGAGGTGACCGGGGACTCAAACTTTTACAGCGTGAAGCACGCTGGATTAATAAACTCAACAGTTTAGCACCCAGGGGCCTTAATGAGTCTGCCGGACTCTATTGCTTCTTGTAGAGTTTTCCGCTCTATTCAGTATTCCACTATTTGACCTAATGGTCGACATACTATGTCGACGTAACTGACTCTGACATGGACCTTGCGTCCGCTGACATACCCATACCTTGATTGTTTATCCTGTGTATTTACCAAACAGATTTCGCTGATTCGACCTTTTGGTCTTTATGATTATGCATTGGGTATGTGTGGATTTTTGCGATCCTTTTGTAAATATTATGTATATATTTAATTGCCTTTTTGTATTTGTTATGTGTTCACTATGTATCACATATGTTTCACCTGCTGTGTCCATCTTGCTCCGTTGCTTGTTCCATTGGACACGCTATACAGTGCTTTCACTCTGACTTAATATTTTTTTGTATTTACTCTGTCGGTTACCCCGACAACCGGTAACGGGACGATGACGTCATCCATGGGCGCATCACCCGCACTGGGAGTGTGTGGGTACCTTCACGTGGTGTGGCTTATGTATAAAGGTATGCTTTGTTCTCATGTGCACTATCCTGATGACGATGTAATAAACATCGAAAACGTTTGATCACGCTACCCTGCAGTTGTTGCTTTTCTTATTAAGCCTCCGGGTGCCGCCGTACTTGACTGTATTACTAGTGGGGTTCTCCCTTCCAGGAAGGCACCGGAGCCAGCTATATACCATAGTGGATGTGCTGCTCTCCAAAACTTTGTATATATATATATATATATATATATATATATATAAATTGCAATAATTCGAGCTGCACTGCCGCACAAGATATAGACAAAGTCTGGGTGCCCAACCTGGTTCCAGCATTCACAGGTCCACAATAAATAGACAATGTTCTGGTGGCACTCCCAATAACTGGCTACAAGGCACAGGCTCTCAACAACGTTTCAAGGTCCTTTATTCCCTCGTCATCAGGTGATGATTAGGGAATAAAGGACCTCAAAATGTTGTTGAGAACCTGTGCCTTGTAGCCAGTTATTGGGAGTGCCACCAGAATGTCTATATATATATATATATATATATATATATATATATATATATATATATATATAGCATGCACAATGTGCGGCACTCGTAGCGAAATAATCAAGCAGAGTCAGAATCGTGTAATAACGTTTCATTCCTAGTGGAATTTAATCAGATTACAAAGTACAAATGAAATAATCTTACCTTATATCCCCACCCTGTGCACATTGCGCCGCCTTGGCGTCCATCCACGCTGCACGGCATCCCGATGACGTCACCGTGTCAGCGCCCTGCAGTCAGGCCGGCTCACATCAGTGACATAGTCATGTCAGGACCCGTATAGCGTCTGGTTGCCAAGGGGACGGTATCTGTGAGTTTAAAAACAAAACAAGGAACACAATGAAAAATAAGCATATTATACACGTATTATACTTGTCAAAATATGCTCTAAAAATGCCCAGTTATAGATATCTAGCTGGTCCATGTACAAGATCGCTATAGAATAAATATATTCAGCATATAGAGTCGACATAAGCGACATAATTATTAAATAGCAAAAATCATCTGCAGTAATGCGGGGGGTCAACATGGGCGACCTACTTGTATAACAATTAAGATCCTAAGTTGGTGAAAAATCATGTCAATTTACCTAGCAAGTAGACATGATAATGGCATCATGTCGTTCAAACCTCGGGGTGTGATAGTATCCAATTTATGGATCCAGAATGCTTCTCTACGAAGCAGTAAAGCATTCCTATCCCCCCCTCTCTTTAGAGGGGGCACATGATCGATCATGCAATATTTTAAACAGGTCAGGTTATGGCCAGCTTGCAAGAAATGTCTTGCCACCGGCTGGTCGCTGGTTTTGGAGGTGAGGGCAAGCTTAATTGAAGAGCGATGGGCCCCCATTCGCTCCTTGAATTTATGGCTGGTTTTGCCGACATACGCAAGCCCACACGGGCAACTAATCAGGTATACCACATGTGTGCTCTCGCAAGTCAGATGGTATCTGATGTTAAATTTAGTCCCCAAGCGTGGGTGAAAAAATATGTCACCTGTCACTAAAAATTTACAAGTGGCACAAGAGCATTTAAAACAGCCGGGTTTTTTATTTTGCAAGAAGTGTTTAGGGGCCTCGTTACCTCTACCTGTAATATCAGATTTGACTAAAATGCTGCGTAAGTTCCTGGAGTTGAAGTAGCAGGGCGTGAGCCTACTACCACCCAGCCCCAGGGACTCATCTGCTTGAACAATATTCCAATGTTTTTTGGAAATCCCTGTGATCCCACCAGAAGAAGAATTGTATTGCATTACCCAAGGTATAACTTCTCCTGCAGTTTTTTTAAATTTTGGCTCCAATAATTGGAGTCTATCCAGCTGAAGTATTCGGCTTTTTGTAGCCAGAAGGGAGTCTAGTTTGTAACCCCTTATACAAATTTTTGTATTAATTCATCCATTTGAGTGGCTGCAGATCGGCTATTGCTGTTAATCCGATGTATTCTCAACATCTGAGAATACGGTAAGCCTTGCTTAAGCTTTGTAGGGTGACAACTGCGCCAATGTAAAAATGTGTTGCGATCTGTATTTTTAACAAATACTGATGTAACCAATTTAGAATCTTCAATTGAGATCGCAACATCAAGGAATTCAATACAGGTCTGGCTCATTTTATAGGTGAATTTCACCGGGCTATCAGATAGATTGTTCCTCTCAAAGAGTGCTGTAAGGTCCTCGGTGGCTCCTCTCCAAAAAAATAGGAGGTCATCTATATAGCGGGTAAAAAATAATATCCTAGATGAAATATTTGGATCTGAAAAAAAGAGATCATCTTCAATATCAAACATATAGATATTCGCATATGTAGGAGCCACCGGAGACCCCATTGCACACCCTTTGGACTGCAAGAAATACTGACCATCGAATAAAAATAATTTTTTAGTTAAAATGACTTCAAGTAGTTTCATCCAGAAATCTACCAGGGCAAGATCTCTATTAGGCTGTTTAAGTAACAGGCGTTTCACTGCCTGTAAACCCGCATCATGCGGGATTACAGTGTAAAGGCTTGTCACATCAGCTGTGACAAGCCATACATCGGATGAGATCCTGCCCACATTATTCAATTTCTTAAGTAAGGTGGATGTGTCAAGCAAGAAATGGTCATGAGCTTGGATAAGAGGCTGCAGGATGAAATCTAGGTATACTGCACTCGGTTGTAAAATCGATCCCCGTGCTGATATGATCGGTCTACCAGGTGGGGGATCTAATCCTTTGTGGATTTTGGGGAGGGTATACAACAGGGGAATTATGGGATGTTTAGGCAATAATATATCATGCAAATCCTGTTTAATTAGGTCTGAATCCAAAGCATTATTCACAATACCACTTAAAGTGACAGAAAAAATATCAGTGGGGTCTCTGAGTAATTTGCAATACACCCCAGGATCGGCCAACTGCCGATAAATTTCTGCACGATATTTATCGATGTCTTTAAGGACTATCGCGCCCCCTTTGTCTGCCGGGCGGATAATTATCCGCTCATTAGCAGATAAATTCTTCAGAGCTTCTTGCTCTTGAGGGTAAAGATTACTCATAGATCTGTCAGTATTTTTAATAATAGGTATAGTGTCCCGATCCATTAATCTCATGAATGTCTTGATGCTAGGACAGTTCGACAGAGGATCAAAAGAGGATTTAGGTTTAAATTGTTGTAATTTCTTGGGAAGTTCATCGATGGTAGTAGATGTGGGAGGAGATTGTGATGCAAAATATTCTTTTAATTTGAGCTTACGATGGAGCTGATGTTTCTCAGCTAACCAGTTCAGCTCATTTAGATGGTTCGTAGGGATAAAAGATAAACCCTTAGACAGTACTGATTTCTCAGGTTCCGTCAATTCGTGGGTAGATAAATTAAATATCAATTCCCTTTCTTGGTTGCTTTCCTTCCTCCACGTCCCTTGGCGCTGGTTTTGCTTGCCCCTTCTGGTATATCTTCTACGGGGGCGTTTTGGCGGCGGGTAGTCACCCCTAAAGGGATCCCACGTCCGCGTCCCCTGGATGTAGTGGGTTCTGTATCACTTGCAGTGCTATTAGCTTCAGCTGAAGTATCTGTATCCAGATTATTTCTGAAGTTCTTCGATCGCCTGAAATAAGGTTTTTTTCCGGTGTTCTGTTGTTGCGTGCCAAATAGCCAACCATAGACTTGATGTGTCTCATAGTCTCTTTCAACTTTAGAGAATTTTTCTTTTTTAAAGTTGATGAGATCTCTCTTGTAAATGGCTAGTTGATTTTTCAGCTTAGCAAGCCAATCTATTTCCTCATCAGAGGATAGTGTCGGAAGGTTGATTTTTTCAAAGTCCTCAATTTTTTGCTTGTAAGCGGCCATTTCTTTGTTGGACTGGTCAATGACTAGTAGTATATGGTCCATGGCACATTTATTGGATATGGATATCCACTTAGCACAAAACTCGGAGTCAAATCTGCCTATCAAAGGGCTATTTTTGACTCTGAAGCCCCTCAGAATTTTTTTCCGGCGGAATATATATACAACCCAATAGTGTTATACAGCGCCCATGTATAATTAACCAATACAATGATTTCGGTCTTTCCACTAGTTGTAAAATATTGTCAACCAAGATTTATTTCAGAAATAAAACATTTATTATAAAACATATAAAAATTAGGATTAAATACTCTTGGAAACAAAGTGTTCTCTTGGAGTTAGGATCACACCAGATACCCCTATCTCAGGGTATCTGGTGTGATTGTGGATCCCTCTAGTAGGGGATCGAGTGTTAGTAGCGACCACCCTCACTTGGTGCAAATATCCAGTGATATTGTGATGTGTATATATATATATATATATATATATATATATAGTCATAGGACATAGTCATAAGGCCTGCCGATAAGGGGCGGGACCATTGTGGTTCAAAATCTTGAGGACTATCGCCAAGAGCTTTATTTACAATTGGCAGAGGTATATTGTAAATTAAGGTTTACCAATACCAGCTGGAGCTAAAGAACTTGCTGTCTGAAGCAGTGAAGAGTGGCAAACTAACTTCAAATATCTTCAAAGCGATGTACTCTGAATGGCCTAAGGTTCCGGTTTTGTACTCCTTGCCTAAGGTGCATAAAAACCGTGAACGACCACCGGGTAGGCCTATCATCGCTGCTTGTGACTCCCTTTATCAACCAGTGGCACAGTTGTTGGATTTCCTTCTCCAACCTTTATTGCCTTTTAAAAAAATCCTCTCTCAAAGATACTACAATTTTTTTGTTATTACTTGAGGAGGTTGGTTGTGTCCCGCCTGGGACTTTGATGGTATCTTTGGATGTTTGCACCCTCTACACCTCCATCCCTCATGATGGGGGGTTAGAGGCTGTATCCAATTTCATTGGCCAATATCTTGATCCTGTATTAATTGACCATGACCTGTTTTGTCAATTGCTTAATCTTATGCTCAAGCATAATTATTTTCTGTTCGACGGAGCATATTATTTGCAATTATGGGGGTGTGCCATGGGGTCTGCTGTGGCCCCCTCATTTGAAAATATTTGTATTTTTGTCGAGGAGGATAAGTGTTTTCAGAATTGTCCAGAGGTTAGCGAGCATCTTCTGATGTATACCCGCTACATTGACAATGTTTTTATGTTGTGGACTGGTGGTGAGGAGAGGCTACAGAAACTTGTCAATCAGGTTAACTCACTTGAGTCAACGATTAAATATACGGCTACATGGAGTACTGAAGTGGCCAATTACCTAGATGTGACAATTAAAATTCAAGAGGGTAGAATTAGCACTGATGTTTACAGTAAGGATGTTGAGCGCAACACCTTCCTCATGGCCTTTGGCAGCATTTAAAAGGGGTGCTAACCTAAAGGATCGGTTAATGAGAACCGACATCACTGGAAGAGGTGTTCAAAAACCTGCCAATGTAATTTTTAAACCCCCTGGATGCTATAGCTGCTTCCCATGTACCACCGGTAGCCATATTGTTTATTGCCGTACTTTTAAACATCCTCATTCATCCAAGCAATTTTAAATGACGTCATGAATTGTAAGTTGACCCATGTTGTTTACATTATTGTCTGCCCCTGTAATCTGTATTACGTGGGACAGACTACCAGGTCTTTTCGTGAAAGAATGGGGCTACACCGGTCTGCCATTAACCTGTCCATTGCGGGCCGGGAAGTGGATCAGCCGGTGGCATGCCATTTTAAGAACATGGCAAATTTATTAAGCTCTTTGAAATATTTCATGATAGATCATATACCTGAATCTATGCGTGGTGGCAACAGGGTTAAACAATTGCTTACTATGGAATCCAGGTGGATATTTCATTTGGGGACCATCCAGCCTGGTGGCCTCAACGTAAAGTTTAACTGGAACAGCCTTATTTAAATGTATCTTTCATTCTATAGTATGCCTATTGTATTTTCTCTGTATTTATATGTGTATTGTATTTTTTGCTTTTTCATGCTATCTTTTCATGTACCCCTATACTGTAGCTATGTTACCCATGGCTACTGAGATCTGCGGTGGTGGGCGGGACCACACGTTTCAGTTTTGTGACAGATTTTCTGTGCTGATACAAAATGATGTGCGTCTGACAGCCTTATACCTCCGCTGACCTGTGGAGCGTGGAGTCAAGCGACGGAGTCATGAACTATTGTACAGCTCCCTGTTAGACTTTAACAGTTTATGTGCGCCACTGCCTATGATCTCACTCGCGGCCGCTTCCGGGTCTTTGGAACGCAAGCAGGCTGTTGCTTGGCAATGCCTTGCGTGTCCTTAGCCGGAAGTGAGCGGCGGGGACATCTGGTATCGGCTGACACTGCTGGAAAGTCCGGGGAGCTTGTACCATTCAGGTATTGGTATAAAGAGGGTGTTTTGGGGGTTATTTGGTTGCTGTAGGAAGGGTCTGAAGATGGGGTTTGTCCCCCGAAACGTTACCCGTTACCTGCATATTTGAAATATATGTTGTTATGTTGAAAAAGCCTCTGAGTGCCTTTATTGTCCCTATATCATAGGGACTTGGATGATATATATATATATATATATATATATTTAAATAAGAAAAAAAGTTAATGTGCATATGTATATATGCCTATATATATATTTAATGTACAAGTTGTAGCAATATTACATCTAAATGTATATTTGTATTGAAGTATCACCATTCAGAACGCTGCTTATATGAGTGTAGTAATACTCAGTTGAGATTTCTAACACAACTGCTAATTGAGTTCAGATGTGTACGTGAAAATGAAACATATAAAAGGCCGACACTGGGTTCCTGAGATACACCCCCTAACGAAGTCCGCTATTGGATGAAACGCGATGGATGTGGCCTAACACTGTGACATAGACTGAAGCCTTTCACCAGCCTGTCATCCAGCCTGACTGCTCCACAGCTCCCTCTTTATTTTACTATATATATATATATATATATATATATATATATATATATATATATATATATATATATATATATATGTGTCCGAGGTGGGCGGCACTCAGAGACGATGCAGAAGGTTAAACCATAAAATGGTTTATTGTGAAAAAAGATGAGGCAACGTTTCGGGGATGACCCCCTTTCTCAAGCCAAAACAAACAAACTTGTTTGTTTTGGCTTGAGAAAGGGGGTCATCCCCGAAACGTTGCCTCATCTTTTTTCACAATAAACCGTTTTATGGTTTAACCTTCTGCATCGTCTCTGAGTGCCGCCCACCTCGGACACATATCTACTAGCCCTCTGGCATATGGGAAGGCACCAGGGCATTAGAAGACCCTACAGCAACTCCGAGTGCCGGCTCCCTCGGATCATATATATATATATATATATATATATATATATATATATATATATATAAATTTCACTGCTGGTCGGCACTCGTTTAAATAGCAAAGTCCAGGTGCACTCTGCATCAGCAAATACAAATCCAAAGAAAGAGGCACTCCAGTATAAATGGTCAAAAGGGTTGTATTGATAGCGCCAAGCGCTTTCGGGGATGAAAGCCCCTTCCTCAGGGCTGTTGTGTTGTGCAAGGTGTCTTCTGCACCTTGATAAAGGGACCGAAAGGTCTTGAAACGTTGGGATAATCCCTGCAGTCTGTCTCATTTATTCGAGTGCCGCCGCGCACCACACGCTGTATATATATATATATATATGCAGAGTTTGGGTCCGGCACTCGGTGATGCGGTCCTGAACAACAACCGACGGTGCCCTCCCAAATAATGTATAAAGATGAGTGTCAAGGGACACAGAGGGGGCGGCACTCGAACGGGTTTTAAATATAAATGAAAGACACAACCACAGTGTAGTGATCACTACACTGTGGTTGTGTCTTTCATTTATATTTAAAACCCGTTCGAGTGCCGCCCCCTCTGTGTCCCTTGACACTACACTGTGGTTGTGTCTTTCATTTATATTTAAAACCCGTTCGAGTGCCGCCCCCTCTGTGTCCCTTGACACTCATCTTTATATATATATATATATATATATATATATATATATATATAGTAGAGGAAAAGGGCACTCACCATTGTAGTAAAATATCAACAGGATTTTATTCCATACAATAAAATCCTGTTGATATTTTACTACAATGGTGAGTGCCCTTTTCCTCTACTATATGCCTTGATGTTCGGTCATCTGTAGGAGCACCCCCCTATCAAAGGATGTTTACTTGAGTGCAAACTTTGTGATTGCATGTCACACATTCTTCTAATAATTATTAGGAGTATTAAGCATCAGTGGCATCACTAGGGGAGTGCGGGCCACATCGGGGTGTCATGGACCCTCCGAACGGATAATGCCCCTTTTCGTAACACAAGCCTGCAGCACACACCTGGATCTTTGACAGCCATACCGGGTGTCATTGGCTTTATCATTTGAATGTTTTTGTACTGCCATGGACTGAAATGTTCCATTTACAATAAAAGTCAAATTGTGACATATTTTTCCTTTGATGTAATTTGTTTATGTTTCCCGAGATTGGAGCACTTACCTTATTTCTGTCGGTAAGGGTGAGATGGGCTCAGCTGCATAGTATATACATTACAGCCATAAACTGGTCACTCCCTGCTGCCAGCAAATGAAGTGGATTAATAGAACATTCTCTGCAAGGGCAGGCGGTTCCTGCAGAGATGCTTCGATTACTTTGTTTTGTTGGCAGCACAATAAAGATTGGTTTGGATCTTCAGTGTACTGTTAATAAGCTGCACAATGATTTTCCTGAATAAGATGGACAAAACTAGCAGGGTATACAAGTAGCCTAATGCCAGTCCTTGCAGTTCCAAGCCCCCTTCATTATATAGTTATATATGCAATGTCTTTAGGCTGATTTGAAAAGGAACCTACTGTAAAATAACATATATGTATGGAAGCATTTATTGGAAAGTGTTTTTCATATGCATTTGAGATCCGGCTAAAAGGTGACAATTTTTATCCCACTGAGATCTCAAAATCTTTGGTACAGGATCCTGGGGTGGAGGCAGAAACACCGACTGTGAAACTGAAATGTGTTTGTGCCAACTGAAAGCATGGAGGTGAATGAGAAATAACAGTGCCTCTATCTAAAGATCAAATCAGGCTGCTCACCCCCTCTAGCTCTGAAACAAGAACACATAGCAGAAGACAAACAGCCGAACACTGCTGAGCATCGAGCAGCAAGGACATGGCTGTGAGTGTGTCTGGTATCTTGCATCTAGATATACTGATAGGAGAAACTGTGCAGTGACAATGAGAAGTAATAGGCTTACTCATGCACGTTCTGTGCTAAGTCCTCCTGAAATGATGGGGCTGACTGCTGACAGGGAGCTCTCTGCTCGCTAGGCAGATCACTGAGGAGAAGGTGAAGCATCTGCAGAAATTAAAGTATAGAATACCTTAACATTACATTGTCAGATTGTACGTGAGCTTTTGAACTGGTTAAAATATGTACGTTGATTTTAATGCACTTTCCTGGTGTCAACATGTCATATTTAAAATAGCATTTCAGAGACGCCTCCTGAAAATGAAAAAATTTGCTGTTAATCTTTACCTGTATGTTACCCACCCACAAACTGCAGCATCTCCTGAGAAGTTTAATTAAAACATAAAAGCCTCGGTCTGTCATGGAAGCATTATAGTGTTTGCAAGAGAATCGTCACATATTGTTGTAATTTGATGTGCAATGCAGACATTTTTTTTTAGTATTTTTATTTGTTAAAGCAATAGCACTGAATAGTACACATACAAAGTATACATATGAAAAGAGATGAGCATTTCAATAGATACAAATGAAATCAATATTGTATTGCTAAATAAAGTTGGTCACAATAACATGTCTTGTCTTTACTTATTTAACAATTTGAATAGATCAATGATACATACCATTGAGTTAGACGCATGGTATTATGGATCTGGGATTGTGTTGAGTTAGGTAGGGTAGCAATAAAGCTTTCCCATGTGTTAAAAAAGGAAGCGGCTTTCTTTTCCTTGTCAAAAACGGTTTCAATCCAATCCATACGAAAGATAAAAGAAAGTTTTCCTGGTACTTGTTTCCTAGCAGGGCACCCAGATTTCCTATGTACCCTAACGTAGTGAAATTGCATTGCACATCGCATCGCATGGCTTTGTGTGGTGTGAGATGTGAGATGCAATCTCAGTAGTTAATATGGTAAAACACCACCACTCTCCACGTCACCCTGAAGCATGGCGAGCGCAGCGAGCCCCACAAGGGGGCGGCGGAACGCGTCGTCCGACCTTTTCATACCCCCACTATCCACGTCGGCGTGGAGTTGATTTTATATAGTGTGGCAAGCACAGCGAGCCACTGAGCCCGAAGCGTAAAGTGATCCACGTACCCTTGCGGGGCTCACTACGCTCGCCGCGCTTCAAGCTCGTGGCTCGCCACGCTTCGGGGTGACGTGGAGAGTAGTGGTGTTTTAGGTGTTTCACCATATGAACTACTGAGATCACATCTCACGCCACAAAAAAAGGGCCATGCAATGCGATGTGCGATGCGATGTCACTCAGGGTGCAATGAATAAATTAACTAAATTAACTACTGAGATCGCATCGCACATCGCATCGCACGCATCGCAAGGCACAAAAAGCCAAGCGATGTGCCATGCGATTTCACTACGCAGAATAGCCCACTAAGCAAATAGCTTATTGGGCGACAAAAGAAAAGAGAGTGGGCCGTTCCCCTCGTGTAATCCTATTTTAGGGTTTCAATCACTCTATCATGTAGTGTGAACAATCTTATGGTGTTATTCAATTCAGATCAATCGGGGTACCTCCCCCTTACAGTCACACTCACAAAATGAGCAGATCAAATGGCATTTCAAATGATACTCCCAGGGTCATCAAACTGCAATCAGATGGTAAGAGACGGGGTGATCCCCCTAAACCATATACTTACAGAGTAGTAGATTTCAAGGCGCATAGAGCAGGTTCTATCTCCCGTGGGTTTTCTCTCCCAAACCAAAAATAAATTCTGGATCCTTGTATATTCAACTGAAAAAGAACCACTGAGGTTTGAATTGCGTTGGTGGAGTTCCCTTTGCATATACCTGTGGAGGCAAACAGCTGGTGGAGCGGAAAGGACGTGGATTGGAAGTGGACAAGGAACAGGGGCCCCTGTAAAACTTGTTCCACATACTTTAACATCATTCCGTCCAGCCCTAACCGGTTCCATACAGCTCAATAGCCCTATTTTCTATTTGATTTTAATTGTATATTTTACAATAAAGGATACTTGTTTACATATACAAGGATCCAGAATTTATTTTTGGTTTGGGAGAGAAAACCCATGGGAGAAAGAACCTGCTCTATGCGCCTTGAAATCTACTACTCTGTAAGTATATATTTTAGGGGGAGCACCCCGTCTCTTACCATCTGATTGCAGTTTGATGACCCTGGGAGTATCATTTGAAATGCCATTTGATCTGCTCATTTTGTGAGCGTGACTGTAAGGGGGAGGTACCCCGATTGATCTGAATTGAATAACACCATAAGATTGTTCACACTACATGATAGAGTGATTGAAACCCTAAAACAGGATTACACGAGGGGAACGGCCCTCTCTCTTTTCTTTTGTCGTTTCATATTCCTCAATAAGAAAAGTACAACGGAGAATCACATCAGGACTCACTGGAAGTTACAGGGGAGTACTTGTCTCTCTTTTCTTTCTGTTCCAGTATATAAGCGCCTTTATTCTCATTTCAAAACATTCTTTCCCATACATTGTCCATTGTAGGGAGACTAGGTGGTCTCCTTTGGTTTTGAAAGAATATACAGTAGGCAGCTAAGGCGCAGACTAGAATTTTCCCAACAGACAAAACACAAGCTTATTGGGCGCCCTGCTAAGAAACAAGCACTGTTTTCCTTTATATAGTTGAAAGTTAACAGGGGTTGGTTGAATCCAATCTTGTAAAATAGTTTTTTTAGCTGCTGCACTTATTGCAAGACTTTCTACATCCTGTGGCAAATCTCTGTCCTTTTGGAAGGATACCAAGAACAGCCCATTCTGGAGTAAAGGGTATGAAGTTAATTAAATGGGTTTCAGCATCCCTTTTAACTTGTCTACAGAAACCCTGAACCACTGGGCATTCCAAAGACAATGCTATAAATCTGCCTCTTCCCTAGCGCATCTAGGACATACATGATATTCTGACAATCCCATTCTAAACCACCTATGAGGGGATAAATATGTTCTGTGATAGATGTTTAAAAATAACTCCTGTTAAGTACTAGCAGTAAGCAAGGAATGAGATTTCAATAGGCCTTGTTGTAGATCATGCATAGAGAGGGATGGAAATTGTGTTTACCATTGGCGCATTCCTTGGCTGATAAGGTCATGGTCTAAATTTTCTCTAAAAAATCTATGATATGTAGACAAGGCTTTACATGAAGGGGTTGGTTTAGAAAGATTATGGTCCAATATGTTGTCCCAATCTTTATCTGAGAAAGTTTTTATCACAGAAGTAATATAATGTTGTGCCTGGTAAAATGCCAGAAGATAGGCCTGTATAGTTTAAACTTTAGCAGTTGCCTCGAGGAATGTCGGGTGCCATCTCGCATTGAAGTCAATTAAGAATCGTACACTGTGTATCCCACCCACCCTCCACACTGTGAAAGGATAGGATGCTTTTCCATCTTGGAAATCTGGGTTTAGTATGAATGGAAGATGGATCGATTTATGGCAGTATTTATGACGCAGAATATGCCAAAGGGATTATCCGGAACCTCTTCTGGGATCTCTTGATCAGGAATATGCAAAAAGGATTTAAGAGCCATTGAAGGTAAAATTTGTGCTTCAAGGGACACATTGGCATAAACTTCTCGATCCTGTAACCAGTCGGACAGAACTCTCATAATAGAGGCATGATTATAATCGAGGATATTAGGAAAGCCTATGCCACCATTAAATTTAAGCTGACATAGTTTCCTGATGCGAGCTCTGCCGTCCTGCCAAATAAATGATCAAAATAGTTTGTTTATTTGTTGGATATCTTTCTTAGTAAGAAAAATAGGTAATGCCTGTAATGTGTAGAGAAGGCAGGGGAAGGTCATCATTTTAATAAGGGCTGCCCTACCTAAATATATAAGAAAGGGTCAAGTGTTTCTAACTCCTGAGTTCCTGGCTAATTGATTTAATGATCCGGGAGACGGAATTTTTTTTTTTCATTTGTTACTAATTTTTATGGGGAAATACAGAAATAATTAAGATGGGAGTTCCATTGAAGATGTGATGTTGCCCATAGCAACCAATCAGATTCTACTTCTTATTTATATAGCACCTTCATCTAGAAGATAAAAATTTGAATCTGAATGGTTGCTATGGGCAACATTCCATTTTCAATAGAACGCCAATCTTAGTAAATTTACCCCTAAGGGTCTATAGCACCTTTCCATTTTATCATCCCTATTTGCTTCTCTGTCTCTTTGTGTGATTGACATGAAGAAGCTAGGGAATGCTCTCATGGTAATGGAGGTGGAGGAAAGAGGCAAAGTGGATCATAAAACTGGACACTATTGCCCCAAAGAGCTTAAATGAGTCTAATGTGCTAGTTGTATTTTTGTTGGACATGATTAATATGATATGATACCATATAATGATGTCTTCAAATAGTGACATATGAGGTTTTCTATTGCACCTGGTAAAATAATGCACAATGTGTGAAAAAAAAATAGTGATATATTTCCTTTTTTGTATATAATAATTTTTATGTATTTTTATTTCTATATGTTTTTGGGTTATTTTTGGTGTTTATGTAGTTCAGGCTCCAATATGTGGTCAGTTAATGTTCCAAATTAAGTGGATAATTTTGCAGTCATTTTAATATATATTAAGCTAGCCCATAGATGGCGCTGTATCAGTGATGTCAATCCATAGAGGGTGTTGAATAATGGTAATATGGATATAATGGCACTAATATCTTGGCATTCCTAGTAAGATCGTAATTTGATAAATGTTTATATTGATAAGGAGTTAATGAAGCATTATACCCGGCGAGTGAAACACAGCCAGAGGCGGATTGGCCCCCCGGGAAACCGGGCCATTTCCCGGTGGGCCGGACCAGATGTCCCTCCGGCTGGGCCGCCTCACTTGTTTCTAGGGCTACCCGAACCAAGCGGAAGCAGCCTAGTCACAAACGGCACCATTGCCCAAAACAAATATGGCCACAGCATATATGAATATATTAAATTTACATGTGCGGCGGCCATATTTGTATTGGGCGATGCTGTACTCTGTGTGACCAGCTGCGGCCGCTGGTCGCTGTCCGATTACGACGACGGCGGTGCCTGGTGAGTAGTGTCGCCCCCCCGGCTGTATCGCCAGCACCACACACACACACACCCCCCCAGGCTGTATCGGCAGTACAAATCCCCCCCCCCCCATGGGCTGTATCGTCAGTACCCCCCCCCCCCGGGCTACAGTGTCAGCAACCCCCCCCCCCCCCGTTTTCCCGGGCCGAATTTCTAACCCAATCCGCCCCTGAACACAGCTCTATTTAGGACATCCGGGTAGTGACACGCATAACATTGTGTGTATACTGTGTGCCGACGGAGAGTATGATGTGGCAGAGTGCAGCTTCTGCCCAGCGTCGTTTCCGGTAAATGACACGCATAGTGGTTCACACATTACCTCTTTTTCAGCCAGTGAGATATATTTGATATATGTTTACATTGATAAGGAGTTAATGAAGCATTATACCCGGTGAGTGAAACGCAGCTCTATGTAGGACATCCGGGTAGTGACACGGATAACATTGTGTGTATACTGTGAGCTGCTTCCGGCCAGCGTTGCTTCCAGTGAATGACACACATAGTAATGCGCATATTACCTCTTTTCCGGCTAGTGATTCAAATGGAGGCGTGGAACGCACACCGTTTAGGTAGCATATTATTACATGTTTGTATGTTTGATGTTGATACTCTTTGATAGTCTTAGTCTGGGCGTAAGTACCATAGGTGCAGGGGGTGCAGCTGCTATGGCGCCCAGAGCTGAAGGGGGCCCATCTTTACTGTCTAAGTAATATGTTTTCCATACATTTATCACCCTCAGTTGCTAAATAGGGGGCCCCTTACACACTTTTGCTATAGGGTCTACGAATAGCTAGTTACGCCCCTGGTGCTAACTAAGTAACAAAAAGTGGTGCTTCCTGATATTGAAGGGGGAGTGACATCATGACACACTATTTGGATATTTAATGACCACCTGAAGCATGGGGTACAGTAGTTGCACGCAGAGGAGGCAGCAAAGGGGGTATTGGAAAAGGTCCAAGGTGGGACCTAAACGACCTATACCCACTGCCACAAAATGTCTACACTGATTGGTATGTAATTAAAAAGCTTCTGCAAACAAATCCAGTGAGTGCCCCATGATTCATCTATATATATATATTATTTTTAACCCCCCTAACCCTCTTTTCATACTTACCAAGTCCCCGGGCATCCACAGCAGGCCTCCGGCATCTTCTCTAGGGTCTACAGCGGTCCCAGGAATGCACTGCGTGAGTGTGCGCGCGCACCGGTGACGTCACCGGTGCGCGCGCACACTCACGCAATGCATTCCTGGGACCGCTGGAGACCCAGAGAAGATGCCGGAGGCCTGCTGTGGACGCCCGGGGACTGCGTGGATGCCGAGAGACCACCGGACACCATCAGGGGACAGGTAAGTATGCCTAAAAAAAAAATATTCCAAAAACCGAAAAATTCCCCTATCCGGAATGCTCGTGGTCCCGAGCATTTCGGATAGGGGATATTCAACCTGTATATACATATCTATTTATTTATCTATTTATTTATTTATTTATTTGACTAGTATTTTATCTGAAGTGAAGGGACAATTCATAAGGTTATCAGGTCTAGGCAGCCTTTTGGCATATATCTGGCTCCTCTATTTTTTGTTGACTTTTGTTATTTTACCCATAGTTGCTCATAACTTGTAACATGACTGACATGCTGCTACTATAGTAGAATACATGATTCCAAGGACTTCTATTGGCAGGTGTGTGTATTATAAGAAGGAAGCAGGCTTATCTAGTACACTTTAAGCTGCACAACCACACTATGACAAATGTATAATATGAAACAAAAGAAGTAGTTATATAACAATATTAACACTAGGCACAAGTTGGGAAATGCTCCCAGATGTTTTAAAATATACATTTTGTTATAGTACTGTACTATGGGAAAACAGCATAGGCCAGGAACACTGCTCTATAACATTACCATAATTGCAGCACAGTAAAAAAAGAACTATTGCTTCTGCTCAGTGGATCAATTTTAGGCCTCTCATAAATGACAGCAAACACAGAAAAGCTAGAGATAAATACATTTTAAAAAGAGTATTATACTAATTTGAAACCAAAGGTATGTATCTTTGGCTGAATTAAACAATTGAGTGTCATTAACAAAAGTATCTTTTGTTTCATCTGCCAACTCTATCAACTTTCAATGACATTTTTTGCATTAAGGTTGATGTCTAAGGTCTGTATTTTAAATTTATTTCAGCAAAGTATCAATGTGGTTGCATTAGCATACAGTTATACATGCAAGTAAAACCCAAGGCTCTATACAGTGTAACATGCTGTAATGGAAAGAAGATAAAGAGAAAGGTACCAAAATAAAAGCCAGATTAATAATAAAGCAGTAAAAGAAGAAAACTAGGTGGGCTGCACTAGAATAATTAACTTTTATTTGAAAGAAAAAAAAAACACCAAAAAAAAAAAATACATAAAAATATGTAAAACACACAATTTACATATATGGCAATAAATGCTGGGCAGTATAAAAAAATATGTTGGTACCCTGTGGTCCGGGTCTCCGTGCGTCTGCTATCAGCGGTCATAGGTTCAGGTTTAGATCATTCAGATCACGGAGACCCGGACCACGGAGCAATACCCTCACAGCAGGCTCTCTCCCCAGGCTCCTGAAAAAACGTCTCCTACAACAAATATATAAGGTATTTCTTCTGCGACTGAGCCTCCCTACTCAAACTTTGGGACTCTGCTTTACAGGATAACAAAACAGCAGAATTTTGTCCCCTCTACTTCCTTCACTACATATACCAGCCTCCGCTATCTCTTGGAGTGCCGCTCACCCCCCACCAATACCCAAGGGCAAGTGGGGAGCAGTAGCATGCTCTGAAACATAAGAGGCTGAGCTATCTTCTTATAACACCTAACCTATCACAGTTCTCTCACTGGTATGCACTCATCCCCAGTACTAAAGGTAAATACCCTGCACTGACTTCATATCAACAGGTGTTTATCCTATCAGGAAAGGGACAGAAGTAATACCCTTAATTTCTACCCTAATATTCAGTAAAAAGGGCACTCGCTCACTTTTAGAAGTCGCGGTTACCCTGTACAAGAAGAAGCAGTCCCTAAAATCGGTGGGGGTTGCATTCCCACCATTTATCACTCCTTTGACTATCCTTTTCTATTGGGAGGCATCGCAGATATACCAGTGGCATCTGTCTTTATATATACACTGGTATTCACCAGGAAGCTTATTTGAATATTCCATTATTCTTGTATCAGTATCAGGTTTCAATACAGTTAATCTATTACCCATACCTGTTACCCTGTAACACTGCATGTGAATTCCATTCACAATACCTGTTATAAAGTGTTATTGCGCTTAAGGTGTTCTCATAAATCAGTATGGATGTTTTAAATCACCATATGTCCAAAATCCTCCTGGTAAAAGTTCAGTTTATCCAATATGTCTGACAGTGTGTATGGAATACTTAGATAAAAAACAGAGAAACACAGATGGTGCAAATAAAACATGAAATTTAATTTTGAATTGCACTCACAGACAGACAATTTTAAAAGCATATAGAGGGAGTCCCCAGGCAAATCAGCAACAACAGATGTTAAAGGCAAGCGTCCTGAGCAGCACCCGGTCCGGACCAGTCAGCTACTCCACACTTGTGCTGTATGCAGTAAGCCGTTCCACCAAGGACACACTTCTGAAGAAGGGATCAATCCAGAAACGCGTTAAGTGTGGCAGAGGAACACCTTTAGCGCTATACTCCTACACTAAAACCCTTTCTCTATTGTATTCTGTATTTGAGTGGTATGGGGATGTCACTCATTGTGTAGTGTGGTTAAGCTGCTATAGGGGATTTAAGTGCACTTTAGCACTAAAGCACTTTTTTTCTCTCCATAAAGTGTTATTGAGCACAAGGAGAGATATTCCGCTATCTCCCACTGTGCTCTGACATATATTACATGCACTAATATTTATTTTTGTATTGCAAGCCTGACTGTTCATTGTACACACAGTCAGAGACGTAATTCAAAGGAGGGTATTTAAAAATATTGGAGTAATACGTTAACCATAAATATATTGTTCGCAAAACTTAAAAATTGTATTTATTTGTCAGGAGCTCAAAAGTCGCCTAATATTTATAAAGAGGGTCGACACCATCTATACCAGGTTGAACTACAGTAGATGGACGCAAGTCTTTTTTCAGCCTTACCTACTATGTAACTATGTAACCTCATTTAGGATAGAGCAATACAAAGCAAATAAGTCTTGAGTGTACGAGATAATTCTAACATCACTCAATGGGCCTTATTCTGGTCGGTGTGGTTATATCCGCGTGCGTTCGGCCCGCCGATGTTTTGTGTCTGCGCATGTGCGAGTGGGGCGTACGGCCAAATCCCGCATGATATGTGAACACTCCGAACAGGGGGTGGAGAGGGGCGTTAAGGGCTATTTGGGCTCATTACCATATGCATACGCCCCGCGTTTCATGGGCGTTCCCATGCAAACGCTGGGCGTACATATGGTAATGCGGCCGTGACACACGTGTAGGGGGCGGACATATGTCATCGCCGGATGTCAGCTGCCCGCCCAGATCCCTGCTTTTGCACGGAAAAATGTCTGTGTGGTCTGAGGTTGCGGGAGCTGGTGGAGCACTCGGTCCTGCATTCGATGGTCTGCGACCATCGAATGATGGGGGAGGTTCCCTGAGATGGAGTAAGCGTATTCCGTGAAAAATACACGTGCGGTCCGTTTGGCCAGCTTCTTACCGCGTACGGACGGAGTTGGCGATACGTATGGAAGGTGGGGTTTCGCACGCACGGTCCTGGCCGCATATTCGGATCCGGCCGCACCGATCAGAATAAGGGCCAATATTTGTTCCATGTATCTGTCTGTTGTTGTAAATGTGTTGTAAGTGTATTTTATTCTTTACTAGAGAAATAATTAAAAGTTACATTTTTAAAAAATTATCTGATTAAGTTGTGCCCCCAAAACCATAGAGTGCTTTTTCTTTCTATCTCATACACCTCAAGATACCTCACTGAAATATAGAAATAGTCCGAAATACGGAATAATCCGTTATCCAAAATGCTTCTAGTCCTGAGCCTTTTGGATAAGGGATACTCAACCTGTATTCTTATTTGGATTACTACACTCTAATAGTTTATGGTCTTTTTGACCCAATCTGTTAGAAGAATTATTAAATGTTCCACAAATAGAATAGATTCCCGATTAAAAGATTGTTAGAATAAACAGTTTTGTTTTTCCAAATTAGTGCATATAGTAAAGCGGCCTTCTTATCCTGATGTTAATATTTATCATTCACAGTACTAGCATTAGAACTTAGAACAGTCACTTTGTTAGTTCCTTTTGGGCTGTCAAAGCATGCACTGCTTCTGTAAATGACCACCTGTATACAAACAACTGTAGGATGACTTCTGGCTGTTTAGCACTTCCACCGCACCTTATTTGAAGAACATCCTTAGAATTTAAGTGACAGGTAGTGTAATCTGGAGTCCTGGTCTCTCTGATGCGTTTCTCCACCTTCTCCCGTCAACAGCTTCCTCCACTTAAATGCTAAAGACAGTCTTCAGCCTGTAACCTTCTCCTGGCTTTGGCTCCTGCTTCTATGGCTTACCTGCCTCCCAACTACCTTCTCTTTCCTACCTACCTCCCTCCTCTTCCCAACATGCCTGAGTTAGTCTACCCAACTTTGCTTCCCCTCTAATCTACCTACATCCTCTTCCTACCCACCTCCCTCCTTTTCCTGACACGCTTGTGTCCTCTTCCCAACTCAGCCTCTCCTTCATCTTTTGTTCATACTTACCTTTTCCATTAGGTCCTCTTCCTCTTAACCCCCTCCTGCTTTGAGTCCCCCTCTATTCTGCCACCATTCTCTATCCTGTCCACCTCCCTCCTCTTCCTGGACCTCCTATATCCTCCTCCTGGCTTTTCACTCCCCCTCCTCCCTACAATCTGAGCCTGCACAGTGCTACATTTTTTTCATCTGACCACATTGCCACGGGTCTCTTTGTGGGCTTTATATGGATAAATGCATTAGGCTTGTTGGGTTTAGAATATTTTTCTAATTAAAGTGGCTACAGTATGTGTAAGGTATTGTAGACATGAAATAAAAAGATTTGTAGTTGCAAAATATATTCAAATGAACTTTGGGGGTTGGAGACTTCATGTAGAAAGCTGCCTCCAGGTAAGTAGATCATCAGAGCGCTTGCAGAGCTTTTTTATCAACATGATTCCAGTGATCAGGAGGCAGACAGTTCTCTGAATGATGTACATTTAGATCATCAAGAAAGCTTTTGATATTGGGAAAGCATATTTGTAATAGCACAAAATCTAAAGTAATTAAAAAAAGTTGAAATAATTTAACATGTCAGATGAAATAATGACAGTCCTGATGCCCTTATGCACTTTTCTTAAGTGTATTTGATTTAATTAAAATATGTAAATGAGCAGTATTTTCAATTTAAATAAGAAAAGTCTTAATAAATTAATGGGTGGGCTAAAACTTAATAACAACTAACAATAGCAGTTACAGTAGAACATGAAGAGAGACACACTTTTTGGCTTTAAACAGATCTGCCCCCTAATGTATTTATAACACCTCCTCATTTTTCCCAGTTTTTTTTAGCTTCAAGTTCTGGTCTTTTTATAATAGATTTATTACATATAGTATTTCGAAAAAGAATTCCTGATTGAATGTAATATATTGTTTACAGAAGAAGCAGCAGAATTCATCTACAAGAAGTCTCCAGGCCAATCCTCTAGGGATCGTCGGGTATACGGATCCTGATAGCACTGTGGAAATAGCCCCTCTCCATCTAGATAAAAACATCTCAAGGAGCTCAACGCTGTGATATTCAGCAAAATGGGAAAAAAATAATTGACTGCACAGCTAAAGGAGTTAGATGTGAGATCTTACAGGAAAAACAATAATCATGTTACTTGTCAGGGTTGGTTCTAGCATGTTTTCTAAACTGAGAGGCAAATACATTATATTGTGTTTTGTTCTTAGACTTAGGCTATATACAATTTGAATGTCCTCCCAACACAGATGTTTGTCACTGCAGCTTCCTGAAAGTCTTCATTTCCATTAAGTTGTCTGTCTCAGCTAGTTCCTTCCACTTTCCTCTGCAGATATTTTAGTATTTTGATGCATCTTTCATCCGTTCTCTCAACTGTATATTTTTGGATGAGTCATCTCTTTTTTTTTTCTCACTCTCATCTCCTTTCATATTTTTCCAAACAATATCACTTTTGCTATTGTGCCTTCATTTGAAATTCTAAAGTGCTATGCAAATGAAAGTCTTTATATCAGCCACCTGGAATACATTTGTCTCCCCTGTACATTCATTTTTGACATTTATATTTATTTTTAGTTAACCATGCTGCCCAGCATTTAAAATAACTAAAGTGGTGTAATTAAGAACATTGTAAACAGACACATTTTTACTCATGTTTATACATTAAATAGAAATTTAGATGAGATCTGGAACAGGAAAATGTAACATATCTGCAACCTATGAACCTCCAGGGATACTTATATCCTGCTTGGTTGGGGGTATTATTTTGAACGTCTAGCAGCATTGCCATGGCCCCTTCCATTGATTTTTATTTTGAGTATTTTTTTTTTTTTTTTTATAAACAAACTAGAAGTGTGCCTAGGTTTGTGGGGAGGTATCAGATAAGTTTCAAGAGGTTCACTGTGCAAATACTTTTTAGTTTTCTTTTTGAAAATAACGCTTTATTTATCCTAATTTATATCCTAAATCAATCTTGAAAGTTAGATGACATTGAGACTCCTTATTATATATATATGATATGTAGAATGATATTACAATTTTTAAAACAGCTGCCATTAGGGGATACTCTTGATGTCATATCAGAGGATCAAATGTGTACAACACATGGCAATACAATGCAACCACCTGATGTGTTACCATGTCTGGATCCACCTTTGTCAATTTGTTACTGTTTACTGTGCCCTTTCATTAACGGTCTGTTTATGATCACAATGAGCTAGATCTATATTGGTAACAGCTTAAGGTGCCCATACACGGTGCAATGAGATGCGTGCTCCCGTGCACATTCCATTGCACAGCACATAAAGTCTGTGCTTTTAGTACTAGATTGCATTGTATCTAGTACAAAAAGCATGGTGCAGTAGCACATTGTATGCTGTTTGTACTAGATGCTATGCAATCTAATACTAAAAGTACAGAGTTCATCGCACCATGTATAGGCACCTGTATAATCTCAATATATCTAAGACTGACATACCTCTAACGGGTGCATTTAGTAAAGGTGGGTCTATAAGGGCTATGCATTGCGCACCTACAACAGTATACCTGAAGTCTGTCCCTTCTTAGAGTTTGCCAATCTTACCATATTTTTATGTGGTATATTGGTGCTGACAGTGGTGATAGTGATGTCAATGTGTCAGGGCCAGTTCTATTTTCTGTTCATGTAGAAATGTCACATGTTAAGAGGTTTTGCCACACCCCTAACTGACCTGTTATAGCGAGAAAGTCCCGCTAATACCTCCCTGCATCTCTTCAATGCATGGTGGAAGCACGGGATCACGGCACTAGGCCACGCTCAATCTGATCGAGGCCCTGTCCATTCACCCGGTAGTCCTTCCCCTGTTTTGGGTGTGTCGGGCCTTCGGCGCAGCAGGTTTTGTGGTTAGCTCCCGGAATGATTGTAAGCTGCACTGGGGCAGGGACTGATGTGAATGTTCAAATATTCTCTGTAAAGCGCTGCAAAATATGTTTGCGCTATATAAGAAACTGTTAATAAATAAATATGAATATTTTATTTTGCCTCATTACACATATATAAGCCATTGGTACTTACCTACCTGTTTTTAAAGATCGTTTTCTATAAATCTGAATCTGTCACTGACACATTGGATGGCAGAAATGCATTTGCAGATTTTGCATGTTCTTTCAACAATAATCTGTACCCCTTAATTCTACATATACTGAAGGGAAAGGATATGGAAAGAAGAAATGTTAGTCAATACCTCTGTGTGCATGTATGTTTTTTTTTTTTTTATTAATTGGATTTCCGCTGTATATATAAAAAAAAAGATAGTGGAGCGGTCAGCCTTTAGATGGATGTGTGGTGTGCATCGTTATCTTCTCTTCACCTGAAAATACTCCATACCATTAATTATCTTTGACATGCATCACCTAGTCAGGGAGCAATCTAAAAGTATAATATGAATAGATTGACAACGTTCTAAACAGCAGAGTTATTCGGGAACTGAAATAATGCAGCTAGAAGGTAGAAAGCAACTCGTTAGTGGGGCTGAATGCTTTACAACAACAGTTAGTTACTTTCCATTACCAAGCGATCCAGTCCTGGACTGCCGAACAAGCCATGACACATGACATCATTGTGCTGCAACCATTTCACTAGGGTAAGATTACCAAGTGAGTGGGAATCCACTTTCGATATGACCCGATTAGCATCAGCGATCTGATATTCGCAGATTGCAATCCACCTCAGGTGACAATCACGGACTACTGACATTCAGGATGACTCAGGTTCTGCATTATTTATAACATTATGGGCGAGATAATCAAGCATTTGCATTTTGCATCCCACCACTCTCTGTTTGTATATCAGGGTTATTAATGCTGTATGCATGAAGAAAATCACAAAGGACAGCTCTAACAATAAGATACCAGGGAGCTGTGAGGGTTCAAATTAGGTCTCTCTTAGAGGGTCAGTGTGATAAAAGCCCCTAGGCTTCTATTGGGCAATTCCATTTAAAGATGACCAGTAGGCTTCTATAGGCACTGAAGCCCGGCATTGGCAGTACGGACGGTGTAATGGTTAGCATTACTGCCTCACAGCACTGAGGTCATGGGTTCAATACCCACCATGGCCCTAACTGTGCGAAGTTTGTATATTCTCCCCATGCGTGCGTGGGTTTCCTCCGGGTACTCCAGTTTCCTCCCACAATCCAAAAATATACTGGTAGGTTATTTGGCTCCTAATAAAATTAACCCTAGAATGTCTGTGTGTGCACTGGGGCAGGGAATGATGTGAATGTTCAACTATTCTCTGTAAAGCGCTGT
The DNA here is from genome assembly GCF_055691185.1 of Crinia signifera. Lineage (NCBI taxonomy): Eukaryota > Metazoa > Chordata > Amphibia > Anura > Myobatrachidae > Crinia > Crinia signifera. The sequence continues at coordinate 235,667,105 of NC_139218.1, forward strand.
GGAATATGTGTGCCCTATATAAGTAACTGTTAATAAAATAAATAATAATGAAATAAATAATAGTAAATATGGGAATGTAGCCAATGCCCGAAAACTAGGCTTTTGCCTACATTTTCCCTTTAGTGCATCCCACCATCCAAGGCTTAGTACAAAGGATCCTCAACGGTTTGGCACGTCTCCTCCATAGTCATTATTAATACAGTATGTTGGACACTACAGATATTACACAGGCAAAAAGGCATGACCTGGTAATCACAGTCTTTTACTTCTGCTAATTTAATATGGGTGAGATTGTCAGCCCCACATACAGTAGATTATGTTTATAATCCACTGTATCTCCATGGACATGTTAATTTACAGATGAGATCAGATGAAAAGGTTATTCATTTTTATGGAACAGTCATTTTGTTTTACACAAACCAAATAACAGCCAGAAAGTAAAGTGGATTTGCAGAGGATGTCCCCATTCAAAATTCTTTCCATTTTCCAACACAGCTTGATTTTCTGGTACAGAAAGTAAATATAAACAACCTCTAAGAATACTGTACCATGGATTAAATCAGTGCCACAATGAAAATCATGGTCTGTGGCATCAGTTCAGCATTATGTCTAGAAAAGATGTCTATTAATTGCAAATTTCCCGAAGGAAGATATATTGGCACAGTAATAAATGGACTAGGTTTAAGTTTTTTCAGACAAGAGAGAGCCGATAAGGAATTGAACGAACTTCCATTTGATTATTGGGAGTTGTTGTCATAACCATGGTATAAAAAAAAAAAAAGATTTGAATTAAGATATAAGAAGAAATGTTCCATAGTTAGGAGCATAATGCTGCTTGTGACTTGAGAAGAGCAATTTTAAAACAAATAAAGCCGATTGGAATCACACTTCCATTCCAGCTGTACTGCAGAGGTGTTTTTTAAAAAAATGACAGGAATATAACATTTTTCAATCAAGGATGTGTTGTAAAGCTAGCAATGACCAACAAATCCAGGAAACTTTGGACTTGCAAGGCACATAACGATTTCCACTGGTCAGGAAAATATATTTTGTTGACTGGAGAGCTGTTATTGCCCAGGAGGTCTACTCCACATCTACCTACATATTGATGCTTCCCAGTGATGTGCAGTGAGGTAAATGGCTGTGGAAGCACTATTTAGTGTCAGAGCCAGATATGCACACATAATATATGAGCCTAAGGGTTTATTTGGGCTTTATACATACAGTAGGTGCAGCAGTATATATTGCTGGAAATTGGTAATTTTCATCAGTGATGTGCGGACAAGGTAGGCAGGTGAGGAAGTTCCTCACCTGTTATACTTCAGTATACTCCAGAGTTTTCACTATAAAACTGATCAAAATAATACAAAAAAGATATACAGTATAGAATATCCTCTTTTTATTTTTCTTATAATTTGTATAGCCCCTGATGCTTCTAGACTTCTGAACAAATGTTGTGGGGCAATTGGTTTGAAGATGCTGGGACATGGCTTGAAACTCAGGTGAAGTGACCCAGACTGAATTTGGGATTTTTGTGTGGAAGGGGCATTAGTTGCTGCTGAACTGTTGTTTCCCCTTTGCGTCTTCACATTATAATAAAAGTCCCAAGGCCGAATTAAGTTTCTGACATAGGTTTACAGTGCTTCAGGCCTATCACTCTAATAAGGGGCAGATTTATTAAGCTTGGAGAAGAGATAAACTGGAGATAAAGCAGAGAAAAGGTAAAAGGAGATAAAGCACCAGCCAATCAGCTGTGTTTGAAAAAGACAGTTGGGAGCTGATTGGCTGTGCTTTATCTCCTTTTACCTGTTCTCCGCTTTATCTCCAGTTTATCTCTTCTCCAAGCTTAATAAATCTGCCCCTCAGCAGTTTTAGAGATGTGCTCTGCATTGCCTCTGTTACTACCCACTGCACCCACTGCAAGATAATAGATAGAATCTGGTTGGTTGCTATAAACAACATCCCATCTTCAATAGAACTCACATCTTAGTAAATTTGCCCCAAAGTTTCACTAGTCACATTCTGTAAAACCAACCTGCACCTGTGAGGGATGACTCCCATCGGTGACTGTTGTCCTTTGCTGCAGTGAGTGATGCCACCCCCGGCACTGCTGCAGCATAGGCAGTTTATTCCCATGCATTATTGACAGGAGGTTAGGGCTAATGCTGGGCAACACCGGCCCTCCTGATGTTGATGAACTACACATTCCAGGATGCTTTGCATTAGTTTTGCTATATGGCCATGCTGAAACTGATGCAAGGCATGCTGGGATGTGTAGTTCATCAACATCTGGATGGATTGGGTTTAAGCCCCCAGACTTAAATATGGGGGCACCACAACTCTTGTAGACTGAGGCAGCTCCCACAGGGCAGAAAATTGGCAAACTGCTGCAAATACATTGTATGTGGCCTGTCTGTTGTGTGAATAAGTAAATCAATCAAGACAATTTTGTTTTTAAGTTTTGTGGTACACACCATACAGTTTACCTATACTTTGTTATACAAACACTACATGCAGGAATGGGCCCTCATATAATTCTCTTTTAGTATTTTTAATTATAAATTTTTATTCTAAAAGATTACATTTATAGTTCTGATCATTTCAGAGAATTTTGAAAACATGCACCAATGGGAGGTTCTGTATGGAGTATCACAGCCCCGAGACACGGAGCCAGGGGAACAGTTAGTGCCACATTAGTTAATAATAAAACAAATTGTGCAATCCAGCATATATGCATGATTTAGGATGTTTATTGGAAACCACTGTAGTAGTCACAGGGTTAATTAATGAATGACAATCTGAAGATGATTTTCTTACTAGAACTAACAACATTCTTGATTACTCTCAGTGCATTTATACAGGTGAGAGAAGAACAAGTGTACACAATGGACACATGCAGAGAAGCAATTTGATAGCAGAGTTGGTAGAAAAATCAATGGTTCCAAATGATTCCAAATGAAAGCAACACTGAAATAATAAACAATGACTGAATTGACTTGTCATTATTGCTATATCATCAGAATTTAGCACAGCTGGAATTTACTTCTTGTTTAAGTAGCATGGCCAGTTTATCCAACTTGTATTATTATTATTATTATTTCCCTGCTACAAATAGGAATGATACAGGTATCAGTGTACCAGTAGCCTAATGCCCTCAGATGCTCAGTTACACTCTAGTTTTAAACCATATGAGGCCTACAAAGATTTTTTAATGTAAGAACGGTAACGTCTAAAATATGCTTTCAGAACCAAAAATGCCTCTTTTTATGCCATCAGACTCCTCCTTTGCAGGAGAAGTCACAAATGTCCCCATGTACAACAGTTATGGAAAATAATTCTGCTTGTTCATATTATGCCACGCAGTAGTGCCTCTTATTCACCTTATGACACAGTACGTGCCCTTATTCACATCATGCTACTCAGTAGTGCTACTTATTCACATTATGGACAATAGATATGAGAAATACTTAGAAGTGTTTGTGCAATGCAAATACAGGCGGAGGTACATATAATTGCTAACAATATCAGTGTGATTGCATTTCTATAAAAACATCATAATGTTCATCCATGACTGCAACCTGAGTAAGTCTGAACTTATACCCCTTTCCCACTGCAGCTCTTAAACGGTAAATTGCCGTTTTTTTTAGCCCTTTTAAACTGGTAGAGCTGCAGTGGGAAAGCTCCAGGTTGCTTTACCCATTTAACAAATACCGGTATTTGTTAAACGGGTAAAAAGCAGCGTTTTACTGGTTTAAGAGCCTTTTTTTGCCAGTGGGAAAGGCTCTTAAATGGTATCCTCTGGTACCTGCCCTGACCCCCCCCCCCCACCCTGGTACCTGCCCTGCGCCCGCCCTCCCCTGGTTCTTATGGTACTTACTGCAGCGGGGTTCACGCATTGCTGGGGAGGCAGCGGGATCCGGCATGGGCACGGTACTTCAGGGCCCCTACCTGTGGCTGATGGATGCTGGGCAGTGGGGAGGGAGCGGTATCCATCCCGCATGGGCACAGTGCTGTGGGGGCTGGTGGTGCAGCGGGGTCCATTCAGGGTCCATCCGACGTCCGGGCAGTCCCTGCGGCTGATGGTCACTAGTAGTTCCAACTATGCACATGTGTAATGAGTGCTGTACATAAGAATGAGCCCCTCATTACATAAGTGCATATGTAATGAGCGGCTCATTCATATGCACAGTGCTCATTAGACATGCGCATAGTGGGAACTCCTAGTTCTCATCAGCCACAGGGACTGCCTGGACGCCTGATGGACACCGGACCCGGATGGACCCCGCTGCACCACTAGCACCAACAGCACCGTGCCCATGTGGGATGGACCCTGCTGCCTCCCCACTGCCCAGCATCTATCAGCCGCAGGGAGGGACCCAAAGTACCATACCTCCCCAGCAATTTGTGAACCCCGCTCCCGGATCCCCCACGCAGGTAAGTACCAGGGGGGGGGGGGGCACAGGGCAGGTACCAGGGGAGGGGTGGGTATATTACTGGTTAATTACCATTTTGTACCTTTCACAACGGGTTCAATGTGAAAGGTACAAAGACGGTAATTAACCAGTAATATACCGTTTACTATATGCAGTGGGAAAGGGGTTAAAACCTGCTTTGACCCGTTTAAAGAAACATTTCAAAAACCAGGTCAAAGCAGGTTTGGCAGTGGGAAAGCAGCATTAGTCAGACTTGAAGTCTCAGGAGGACTTTTAAGGCCTGTGTTTGCGACACAGTCCTTAGCCTTGCCATACCTGGCACGCCCCTGTTTTCCTGAATGCCTGTTGATGCCACCCTTATCCCTCTGGCAATAGCATTTTTGTGCCTTCGTTTGCGGACCCATTCTGCACATGCGCAGAACAGGTCCTGCATGTGCACAGTTTCCCGACAATCGAGAAAGTGCGCAGAGAGGAACATGGGCGATCCATGCTGAATTATAATTTATAGGGATAGTGTAATTTAAAGGAGTATCAAGGTCTCAGCTATGCACCAGACATATATTTTTAATAAGTGTTTTAGTTACATAAATTATAGCTGGTATATAAATTCAGACATCTCTCATACAGAGATATAAATAGAGATATATCTCATGAGAACTCTGTGCATTTCAGGTTTGAAGCCACTGGATTTCTATCCACCCTAAATCACCAACAGGAACATATTTCCATGAAGCACACAAGCCTCTTCATAATATATGAGGTGATATGCTGCAGCATTATGAAGGGTTTGCTAAGCTACAGGAATTCATATTTCACTCAAGTGAGATTGTTTGATCAAACAGCTTAGAATGTGCAATATATATATATATATATATATATATATATATATATATATATATATATATATATATATACACATACATATAAATAAAACTTTGGCAGACGTTGCTTAATATAGTTTTATATGTTAATTACAGTGTGCCATTTAAAAAAAAATAAAGTTTACACCTAGAAATGAAATTGATATTACATAGTAATCGCTGCCTTCATAGACTTTCCTGTCAGCATTCTGACTGCTTTGCCATTTATCAGTGATGCTTGACACAGTATACAAATAGGAACGTATAATGTTTTTGCCACAGATATGTTATATTTTCTCCATTGTTCCAGTAAAAATGTGATTCTTGAAATTTCTCTGCATTTCTTTACATCTCTTGGCTTTAGACCAAATGGTGCATATCTTGTTCTGGAAGTTCTCATGGCAGAAAGGAAATTTAGGATTGTGCGGCTCAAATGATATATGCCGAGTGTCAAAAGGTGGTTTGAATGTTAATTGGTGATGAACGACATAGGAAGAGATATTTTGCAAAATGTACATTTCATAATAGAGGAAAATGACTGCAGTGTGCGCTTTTATTAACTTTGCACAAAATTGCAAAATTGCCCTAAAACCATTGGCAACAATATGTACTGTAGTTACATTTTTTTTTCAGGCTAGAGCAGGGGTCCTCAAACTATTTTGCTCTGGGACCCCATCAGACAATAAAATGAATTATAGGACCCCAGCAAGTTACTGCAGAAGGTCATCACATCACATGTGTAGTCAGCGGACAGCACATACATGGCAGCCTTGTGGAGGCACACCATTATGTGAGGAGTCTACAATAACAGACAATTAAACAGATTTATAAGACTCCTTGAATCACTGACTGAGAGTAGAACATTCATGAGCCTGATGGTCAGCAACATGGAGTCGCAACCCCACTTTGGGGTCAGAACCCACAGTTTGAGAACCGCTGGGCTAGAGCAAGAAAATATCTGATTGATTGATACGATATTAGTGCATACATTTACACCATACTTGCTTACCCTTCCTGAATGGCCAGGAGGCTCCCGAAAATTGGGTCTCCCTCCCTGCCCCCCGGAAAGGTGGGCAAGTTTCCATCCTTGCCATCACACCCCTCTTCCCCAGTGCACCAAGTTAAATGAAGGGAATCGCATCACTTCGCATCATTTAGCACCTTCCCCAAACACCCTTTAATGATTGGGAACTTAAAGTGGGCCGGCAAACCTTTAAGCTGCTGTAACAAACCGCATAACTCCACATTTCAAATAATCAATATAGCACTCCAGCTGTACACTTGCTCCTGAGGAAGCCGGAGTGCTATATTGATCTGGAGAAACGCGTTGAGCTCTATTAAATCAACTACTGGCACACCACCAACTGGTATTTCACCTTCTGCTTTGGCTGGACATCCTGAGAACAAACCACTGTTACTGGACACTGCATATGGGACTAATGCCTTGCCCCTAATTCACCAGCTTATCCAGTAAATTACAAATATTAAAGAGACCAGAACCTCTGGGACTTCAGGACCCGTTTCTAAAGTGCACTAAAAGGGGGAGATAAGAGGCACATATTTATATGTGGGATTTTACTATTTTCTTATCCTCTTTCAACTCCATCAGCCTATGCATGGTAATATTAATCCATTCTCCAATTTTGAGTGGTGTGACCATATGTGACTGTACAACTTATGCAGCTCTAGGTTTTTTTATTTAACATTTATTTTTATTTTTTTCCTTATCATGTTTGATTTAACATTATTATTGTGGTATATATTAAAACATTGCTACTTATAACATTATTAAAAATATTTTATAAGAGATCCGTCTTGCTATCCTTCAGCCAGCGCGGCACAGTTTTCTTTTTTCGGATATAGATGGGCGCCCGCCTTAGATGACTATTTGCAATGCTGGTAACACTGCTTTGTGACATGTGGAAGGTTGTTTGTGTGGGACATGAGGTGGGCAGGGCCACATCTTTAAAAAAAAGTACCTGGCTGACAGGCAGCCTCACCGGTGTGCTGGCCTACCGTGAACCTTTTCTGCTTCCCTCTAAAGGCAGCCATCCACTAGTGTGATTTGGCCACTTTTTATGCAATTCTGACTCATTGCTGCGACGGATCGCATGAAAAGTGACAAATCGCATGTCATTTTCCTGCAGTTGGAATGTGATGCAGGTTCCCGTGCACCTCGTATTGTAGTCGCAGATCTTATGGACCGCCATCAATATTCATCACAGCCAGTAGCCTTTGCTAGGATTGCATACAATGCATTTTATGCAAAAGTATCACATACAATGAATGCATCATTTGCAATCATGCCATCCGGCAGCTTCCGGGGTGAGTTGGCGGGGTATTTCAGGCGAGGTACTGCATGTGATACCTCGCCTTTAGGCCAATTATCAATCTGCTCCTGCATTGAATTATCCTAACAAATACATTTGAGTGTATTACTTGTGGCTCTGTTTAGTCACTGCTGACTTAATTTCACCAGATCATTTGGCAAACATGCAGAGAGGGCTGGCAGCAAATAGGCATCACACAGTGGAGGGTACAAGACAGTAATACACACCACACTTATGACCCATCTACTGTTCATTCTGTCCATGTAAGGGTACTGTTATTACTTTCCTCAGCAGTAAATGCATCCTATAGTAATATTGTAGCTGTGAAATAGTTACTGCATCTCCCTAATACCCCTTTCACATCGCACTTTTAAAACGGTATATTGCCGTTTTTTTCCCTTTTTAAAACGTTTAAGCCTGCACTGTGAATGCACCACAGCCAATTTACCGTTTCAAGTTAACTGGCATTTCGAACCGTGTAAAAAGCAGAGTCCTACACGGTTCCTTGCCGTTTTTTGTGCAATGTGAATGTGTACAGTTTGTCTGAAACGGTATTTCAGGCAAACAACACAAGCACAAGCACAATTTGTGGCGCCCCCTCCCCTCCTATATGTCAGCAGGCACCGGGGATCGAGCGGGGTAGGCTGGACGCAAATAGCCAGCGGAGGTGAGCGCTGGGGCTTGGAGATCTCTCTCCTCCACTTTTCTCCTGTTAACTCACTGTCAGTGACCCTTTGAAGTTTTTTTTTTATATAGTGCAGCAGGCAGTCCCGCACTCCCCCCTTCACCACTGCAGACACAGTAGTCCCTCCCGCCGCCGTCCCATGCACCCCTCACCTAGGGGCAGCAGCCTGACCTGAATCCGCCCACAGGAGCTGCTCATGTGCCCCCGCCGCAGAGAGACGCAAGGTGCTGCCACTGCGCTCGTCAGGGCACGGACCGTGCCGCACGGTAGGAGGAGAGGCTGCACTGCAGGGATCAGCCATAGCACCACCAGGGTGACTGCCCGCGCACAGGCTCCGGTCAGAGCATATGAACCTTGACGCAATGAGGTTGGAAGCTGCTGCTGCAGCACGGCGGTGGTAAGATCCACTGAGCTGCCGGCTACACTACACTCACCTCATTAAAGGGATCCGCTGTGTCCGCGGTCACTATGCGATGCCCGGCAGCCTCTGTGTGTCCCTGTCAGGCTGCCTGCATTCACACACCCCTAAATCCGCCCCTGGCAATCGTCACACACTGCCTTGAAACGTGTTCTGGATGAAACGTTTCAAGTGCTATGTGACACTTAACCGGTATTTAAAACGGTAATCTGGGTCACTGTTAAGGCTCTGACCCGTTTTAATTACCGTTTTAAAATACCGGTTTTTAAAACGTGTCTGCGATGTGAAAGGGGTATAAGTGACTCTCGTAAAGCTGCTGTACAAACAACACATTAAATTCATAATTTAAATATGCACATTTTTATTACCGTAGAGCACAAAGGAGTTTTATGAAAGAATATCTTCTGAAAAGTATACTATTCCATAGGCATGGCTATGTCATGATCACGTCATGGAGGAAAATGTCTATATATGCCCAGGGGACCTACCTAACGTTAAAAACCACTGGGCTGAACCTTATGTTATGGAGAACAGTTACAAATGGGAACGTACCTCCTCAACTGCCATATTGATCGTAAGAAAGGGACATAGCTTTTAAATTGGGACAGCCAAAATTGCAACAGTGCAGAGATATAGCATTCAAAGGTAATCTCAGATACTAGTTGCCCTAGTGATAATATTTGACACACACTGATATTATTACTGTAACACTGCTTACCGAATTCTGTTATTGTCCTCTCAGGATGACAATAACAAAGAGAAATGTGTAATTATGAGACATTTCAGATCAGAAATTTTGACACATTTCTTTTCAGTTTTTCCTTGGATTTAATTTTTTTTTATAAATAAATAAATAATATTTCATGTAAAGAAAATAAAGTATAGAGTCACTTTTGTAAACATAAAATCCCCTATTTGAATTTAGGACTGCTCTGCAGCCCCACTTCTGGAGCTGCCACTGCTTATGTCGGCTATATTCTTTATTATACAGATTTATTTTGTCTTTAAATGAAACTTTTTGATTACTTTTTCTGACATTAATAATAGAACACTGCTGTTTATGTTGTTTGGATTTATTTTTTATTTTTTGTCCTTTTACCCGTACTGTTCCTTTTATCATATGTTAATATGCACAGACTACAGTAACTCTGTAATCTATGCTTCGTTGTTGCTTAAGAAAGCTACACAGACTGCTCCTTGCAGGAGCTGGAATGGTTTATTGTGTCACTTTTAATCATGCTGCAATTCAGCTACAATTGTCCCAAAGGTGTTAATGTGACAAAAGATCTAGGCTAATCCAAGAGCAATTTATTTTCAACTAGGAGGGAAATAGACTGCAGCAACCTGTCAGCTACTTTGCCTTTAAGGAGGAGCTGAGTGATACATATGCTAGAGGGAACTGATATCCAGCTATGATCATAGTGTAACTTTGTATGATTCAGGTTGTTCATATTGTTGCTTGCTTATGCTTGATGTAATATACTGTAGGCCACAAAAGGTAGATCAATGTCCAGTTTGTCCATACCGGAGATGGGCTATGTGCTACCCTGCACTATGCCACCTCTGAACCCGTGACTTTATGATGTCACTTCTAGGGGTGGGGCCCCTTGCATTTGGAAGTAAAGCACTGTACAGAGCATCAGGAAACTCTGTCATTTGCATGTTCGCTTTCCAAGTGTTCCTTGGCATCTCTAGCACACCCTAGTTACGTCAATGGGTCAAACTTATGCACATGTGTTTTTAGTAAATGCAGGTCAGTAGACAAAATCACAGTCACATTTTAAATATACTCTACATTATGGTGATGATTGTTGAGCACTTTTTGCTACTGCCTGTAAATCCATGAACGCTCATGCTGCGGTGCCAGTTTTTATAATACAGGGGGACCCTGTTTGATTTTTCCACAGTATTCAGGAAACCAGGGACCAGTTCAAAGAGCCTGGGGCTGGTTATGCTCATGAAGGGGGACCCCACGCAATTTTTTATTATTTCTTTTTAATTTTTATACACAGATAATTCTGCATCTCACTGATCTGTGAAGGCTTCATGTTCATCCGTATTTGGCTGATGGGAAAACTCTGCAACCAAAAACGAATCACTTCACCATCGGAAAATACAAATTCTGAGAATATGGCAGTTTAGTAAATCAGCCGTATTCTCAGTTTGTATTTTCAGCCCGATACTGGTTTTACCTGTTTGTAGACGGGAACGTCCATAATCGCATAATCGGGGATGTTAGTAAATTCCCCCAGAGTGTATGCAATAGAGATGCATGTTATCATAAAAGTCTTGGAAAAATGACGGGAGGTGACTTAGTGCATTTCCGGAGATGTACGTGAAAAGTACATTACTGTACATACACAGAATCTCCACCACTAACTGAGGAGGCACTACATGGACAGTTTACTTTATCAGCACCTATGAATGTCAGGGCAATCTTAACATTTGGGCTCAGTAGACAGCTGCCCAAGGGCCCTTTAAATCTAGTGCCTTTGAGCTAGGGCATATTGGGTTGTGGGCATCTGCCTTGTCACTCTGATTGGGAATTACACAATTAGAATAACCAGGCAGCATTCCCTTCCTGCTTACCAGCCTGCAGACAGACAGGTAATGGCTGTCAGCGTGCTGATTGGTGGATGGCTGGAGCTATCCACCAATCAGAGTGCTGACAGTCATTCACTGTTTGGAAGCAAGTGGAGAGATGGCACAGGGGCAGAGGGTGGCATGTTATGATTTTTTTTGTTTATTTTTTTCTTGTGGAAGGGTCTCGAGGGGCCCCAAAATGCATTGCCTTGCCTACAATGCTGTTAAGACAGCTCTGATGTATGTGATGTACGCAAACACATACACACACACACACACAAAATAACACAATCTTCGTGCTATTCCCCAATATATGCGAATACAGTACTTTCTAGTACAGTGGTCGTGCAACTCGGTCCTCATTACCCCACACAGTGCATGTTTTGCAGGTCTCCTCACAGAATCACAAGTGAAATAATTAACTCCACCTGCGGACCTTATAAAATGTGTCTATGAGTAATTAGTACACCTGTGCACCTGCTGGGTTACCAGCAAAACATGCACTGTGTGGGGTAATGAGGACCGAGTTCCCTGACCACTGTTCTAGTGCATCTGCGCTAGACTCTATTTATGCCTGACTTCATCATGGACACATGTTGGCAGTTTGGGTGGCACAGTGAGACACACCAGATATCTTGGAGGCCATAACTCAGGTCTCCCCATATACTGTATCTCAGTGAGATATTGTTGTTATGTTATTTGATTCAAGTGCATAATATTTTTCATCTACCTTAGCAGATAACCAAAGCCCCATACACACAGGACACCACCGCCTCCCTGCTGAACCAGGTCAGATCAGTCAGCACACATCGCGGCTCACAAATGATGCACCCGTGATGTGTGCTGAGTGATCTGGGATGTGCAAAACACTGCAATCTAGAATTAGCTGTCTGTCTGGATGATGCACTGTCTATCTCTGCACATGGCTATGGGGCATACACACCGAGTGATCCGTGCTTCATTTTTCAGCGGTCTAGTCAGATTGCTTAGAACTGGGGCTTAAATCGCCCCATGTGTATGCCACATAACATCTGTGTTACTGGCAAGCCTACAGGCCTTTCTCCAGTGGGATTTTTCTTGCTGGCACTTACATACAGAAGTAATAAATGACACATGCATTTTATTGTGATTTGACCATGATTAGAGACTGCAAACAGCCAAATATCACCTGTGCTCAATTTATAAGACGTGCGGCTATTTCAAGCTTGCATTCATTGTGGTACTTATCTACTCACTGTGATAGCTATTGCTTCTAAAGAGAACGTTATCCTGCTCCACTGCAATCCATCATTTAACGTTACAGACAGGCCCAATGCATGGCATTTTAGACACCAGAAACACTAAATTAAATAGAGGCGATGTGGATATTTGTTGTGGAATTTTGTACAGTTTAGATTTATTGTTCATGGCTTGTTAAGCAGATTTTCCCCCTTTTGGTTTATGCTTGATATTCTTTAGCAAGCAACAGAAAATGCAACTATTTCTTGTCCAAATCTGAGCGTGTAATCTAGCTGTCATCGGCACCAACAGACCACTGAAACAGACCAAGGGAATAAAGAAATTGCTTCAAAAATTTAATGGTTGAGCTTATGTCCTGCCTCAGCTTTAGTACAAGCTCGATGCTTGTTCAGCAGGTTATCTGGTCTGTTGATACTGCTAGAAACTCCCCCAGGAAGATGTGAAGGCTACTAAATAGATGCTTCCACTGGGGGTTACACAAAGTACAACAGAACAAGGATCTTTACTGCTTTACACGGAGAATAACAAATGTAAGGCTTTTATAAATAAGATGAGCACAGGGACTGCACTGTCACAGAGTGTGTGAGGAACTGTCAGGTAGAAAATAGCCTCTCTTCTATCTGTGTGCTGCTTAGTTCAGCAACAGGTTTATAGTGAAGATGTTTACATAGAACAGCAGCAATCACTGCTTCTTCATACTATGGGCCAGATGCACTAAGCCTGAAAGGTGTTAAAATGGAGAGTGATAAACAACCAGCTCCTAACGGTCATGTTACAGGCTGTGTTTGAAATCTGGTTGGCTGGTGGTTTATCACTCTCCATTTTATCACTTTTCAAGGCTTAGTACATCTCGCCCTATATACTGTAAGCAGAATTTACCAATGCAATGTCTGACCTGCTTCTTTTTCAGATTGGGGTACCCTGGGTCATTGGGTCCACCGACCCAGGGTCGACATTCATTGGGTCTACCACTGAAGGTCGACATGGCTTAGGTTGACACCTAAAACAAGTCAAGTATTATGTCAACAATAGCTTGGTTGACAGTCAAAAGGTCGACATGAGTTTTGTACTATTTTGTCCTGAATATCAACATGGTCGACATGGACACTGCATCAGTTGACACCACGTCCCCTCATGGCTTGCTTTGCTCGCCAGTTGTCTACTGTATGTTATTAAACCAGTTTATTATCTCTATATTCCTAATATTTCTAGCAAGTAATGGAACACAATTATTTATATCGGAACACTGGTGGCAATACAGCTACGTGTCTCATAACTGCTCAAGTAATTCAATATATGACCTTCTCCTATATTCTATTACAGTACAGCTAGACATCCAGTATCCATCCAGGGGCTTGTATCTGTATAGAGTGAGAAGGAACAGTAGCTCAGAGCAACCATTATATGAAGGTTTGCAGAAGTGGGAAGGAACGCCAGAAATATTTCAACTACAGCCAAGTGCCAGGAAAGGAGATAATATATTGAGCAAGAAGAATGCCGATCCAAGGATGACAGTATATACAGATGCTTCCTCATACATCTAGCCTCAGTATGCCATGCAGAATGATATGCCTGGCAAGAGTGTGCCACCACGTTGCATAAAGTTCTACTAACATTGGGTGTCTTTTTTTGCTGAAAAATCATCTTATTCGCAAAGCAAACAAGAAGACGTGCTGATTTATTTATTATATATAACACTTTTATATCATTTCTGATTGTCTGTATACGGAGTAGAACAGAACTTGTATTGAAAATGTTTTATCTTCTACATTGTAGTAATTCATATGCAGAGACTCAAGCTAAGTACACAGATTAGAATATATATATATATATATATATATATATATATATATATATATATATATATATATATATATATATATATATATATATATATAGCCAGCAGCACACTGTGGGCAAGACAGCCAGCATCGGCAAGTACATACACATTGGCCATTGCCACCAGCCACAGATCCACGGCTGCATTTGGCAGCATGACTCTCACTAGCTATATCTCTTGTCAGCAAATTGTGGGATCATCATTATCAGCAATATTAATTATACATTGGACGATTTTGACATTTTGCTGTTTCGACCTGGCAGAATAAGCCAAATCATTCAAAAATTCTAGCTGTACCCAGCTTTAGTCACTTTAGATACTTATTGCACAGTATATGTGTTAAAAATATCTTTGTATTTTTTTTTAATCATTTATGACAGGTGAGGCACTGCCTCCCCTGACTGCACGTCCCTGCCTGGCATGGCACGGCTGTAGCAGAGATGCACAAGGACACATCTATAGTATGCATAAACAATGTGGTTTTTAGTAAAATTAGCAATGCTTATTTTTTACTTCTAATCCTACATCAAGCTTTGGGAACAAACATTTCAAACCAAAAGTGCAATACTGATATAGACTGAAACTCGCCCATGGTAACGTCCAGCATTTCCTTTGGGATTTACATGAAAACGCTGGACGGTCCCATGGCAATCGCCCGGTGACGTGGGCGCCAAGGGTGGGCAGCTGACATCACCAGATGTTAGCTTGCAGCCCATTTCCTCCCAAATGTTCACACATATCTGAGTGACCTGAGAGTCAATTTTGATATGCGTGCATGCACTACATCTTTCGATGGTCGAAAGATGTGGGAGGTTCCCCCTGTCCTTTACGTAAAACATCTAGTCGCATGCCGGGCGAACAAACCCAGCATGCAAAGGGGGAGCTTACCACCATTTGCAAGTCTGGTTCCGTTTTACTCACAAGGGTGCAAATTCGCATTTGAGTGAGTCAACAAGAATATCCCCCAATGTGCAATGTCCAGTGTCCACAAGTTCCAACTTTACAACATGATAGAGAATAACTCCTATCAGTGGATCCTATGGAAAGACCCTTGTACTAGATGCACCAAAGAAAGTCACTCAAAGGCCACTAATTGCGTGTATTCAATTCAGTGTTCAATGTTTTAATAGAATTTAAAAATAATAATCATAACCACTCCAGTGCTTGAAAATTTCTCAGGCTGAGCTGCACTGCCGGTGCGGGCTTGCCCGAGAAATTTCCAGGCATGCCACTGATTAATAGTTGTGCATCCAGCTGTACATCACTGGTGCACCACCTCTAGGGGCACCCCCTCCATCACTCACCCCCAGGTGCTCACCTCTGGCCAGTCCTGACTCCCCACCCTGCCGATCATATGCTTGGGCTCCCCTGCTGCTGTGCCCACCGTCATTCGCAGCAGTGAGCAGGTGGCAGGCCCTGCTTGGAAAAGTTTGGAGCTGCTCGGAAGCGCTCAAGAGTTTGGGCACCTGAGTCCCCCTGCGATGCCCTGAACATCCTCGAGCCTGCCACCTGGTCACTGCTGTGAATGGCGGCGGGGGTAGCAGCAGGGGAATCCCGGCGATCCGGGGTAGGAAGACGGGACTGTCTGGCAGTGAGCAACAAGGGTTGACGTGAAAGGGGGCACTGCCCCTAAATTCTGTGATGGTTATTTATGGAGCAGAACAAGCCCGCCCTGATACGCTTGTCCTGCCCCAGAAAAACCCACCACTCAAGGGGTTAAGGCACCCATATATTAGTCTGACTTGTCTTGTCGGAGGAGCTCAAGTTGGACCAGATTTGTCTTGAGCTCCCCAGACAGCTCCCTGGCGGCTCATATTGGACTTTTCACTTGATGTGCCATTTTGTACATGATATCTATCGCATGTTAAAGGGCTCCCAGGAAGCTGCCGGGGGAGTTCAAGAGAAGTTGGATACGATACATCATGGCTGCACATACAATTTATCTTATGTGCAGCACATCCAACTCCAACGCGATGCCAATGGGTCGGAGAGCATATCAAATAAATGTGATTTGGCCCGATTTGACCCAATATCTCTGCCCGATCTGTTAGAATCGGGTGAAATTGGGGCAAAATGCATTAGTGTATGGGGGCCTTTACATTAAATTATGGTTGACTGCTACAATCCAGCTGTAGCATCTCCATCGGCTGAAGTCATAACCATATATTTACATCTTTCATTCTATATTTAAACAGTGCTTCCTATATGGGAATGACCATGGCAGGAGGTTGCTCAGAGAATACGTAATCTTGTCAAGCAGAGTAAAATGTCTCCACTATCTCATCATAAAGACAATTTCATTAACGGGGGAAACTGCCTGTAAAGTGTTCACATTCTACATTGTTTGGGATTCTTGTTTTCTTAAACAAATACAGAATTTTAATAAGAGATTAATGATCCCAGTGGAAAATTTAATTTACTCTCAGCATATTTATTTATTTATTTATTTGAGAATTGTTTTTTTTATTTCTCAAGTCAGAAAGAAAAGGAGAAAAACATTAACACAGCTTGTGTCTAAGTGATTGGAGAAAATGTACCCTGCATGTGGAAGCATTGAAACAACCACAAATGAAATGTGATTCCCTGGACTGGAAAGACACATTAAAGATGAGGTGTGGAGGTTGATAGCACTGACTGTGCCATTGCATTAACCTATTCTCAGCTGGATATAATGAGTTCCCTTTTGTAGATTACATATGTTACCCTACTGAGAGATGATGACAGAAATGTCTTCTAATCTGATAACAGTTTTCATCATCTCTAGTGTTGCTAATGTGCATGCTAATCACTTACACAGGACATGGTGTGTGGCTGTTGCCACACTCTTTAAGATTACAGGATGATTTAAATATATATATATATATATATATATATTGATTTAAAATGTGATCTGCGCTGTTAATATGAATGATCATTATGACTCAATAGGGTATTAATGCTGCCACTGGCTTTGGACTCTGATCAGGCATCGGGCTCTTGTTCCACATACTTTTATCTAGCCTGATTAGCTGCTGAAGCACTCATAATTCTTTCATATGCCCTACATAATTCTTTTCAATGACTTTCTTTATAACATAATGCAAGATACTCTACCCCAATGTTTTAATACTGTATGTGAAGCTGTAGTATTGCAAGTATTTCGGAATGAGCTATAACCATACTTGCCTACCTGAACCTCTCCATGAGGGAGAAAATGCTCTGTTTCTGGACTTCCCTGGTAATGTATGATTGCCATCACCTGTGGTGAAACACATTTACCTAGCTCCCCACAGGTGATGGCAATCATACATTACCAGGGAAGTCCAGAAACAGAGCATTTTCTCCTGCATGGAGAGGGTCAGGTAGGCAAGTATGGCTATAACTAATCCAGTGAGTTCTTAAGAAGGGTATGATCAGTTGCTCACCAGCAAGTTGTTGTCATTAGGTCGACATGCATTTATGTGGACATGTGTCTAGGTAGACATGCAGAAATGTTGACATGGGTTATGTCGACAGGGTCCTAAGGTCGACAGGGTCATTAGGTCAACATGGTTTAGGTCGACAGTCAAAAGGTCGACATGGGGTTTTTCACTGTTTTTTTGACCCGAACGTCAACACAATCAGCATGGACACAGGTTAAAGTGCACCGCGGCCCCTCGCATGGCTCGCTGCGCTCGCCATGCTTCGGGCGCGGTGCCTTGCTATGCTCAGCACACTATTTTTTTCTCCCACCACACCCTAGTGGATGGTAGGGCATGAAATACCGCCTGTCGGCAGATGTCGGCTCGAAAAACCCGATGCCGATCTTTTGACTGTCGACCTAACCCATGTGGACCAATTGACCCTGTCGACCTAACCCATGTCGACCTAGACTCATGCCGACCTTCCTGCATGTCGACCTAGACACATGTTGACCTAAATGCATGTCGACCTAATGACTGTCTAACAACTTGCTGGTGACCCAATGACCCTATCCCCTTTATGCTGTGTACACACGGGGGCGATGGGGGATGAAATCGCTGGGAATATGGTCGCTGAGCGACCATATTGCCAGTGATTGGAGTGTGCACCAGCGATAAATCGCCGGGTGCGCGCTCCCGTTTTCAGCCCCTGAATGGTGGCTGGTCGGAGGAGCATGCTCCTCCGACCAGCGACATCCCCTGCCTCTTCTCCCGGCAGTGTGACATTTTCAAAATGGGACACGGGGCAATATGATTGCTGAGCAATATATTGCTAGCAATATATTGCCAGCGATCATATTGCCCTGTGTGTACGCACCTTTAGAATGTGGAACAAATCTCTCACACCAAGGTTTATATTTTGCCAAGGTCATATACTGGTAGGGAGTTTTAATAGGCAAAGCCCGGACACCTTATGGCCATTTGCCTTGCTTCTAATTCCAAACACTTTATAATGCACCATCGATAAAGTAAAACGGGAATATTAAATTGCACAATGGCCTTTTTTTGCTATGAATAGTTTTACGTCAGGTACACACCTACACAATCCCCTGGTGATTGGGTTAAATTCTAGCAATTAAGGTGCGTACACACGGGGGAGATATATTGCTCAGCCATATATGGCTGAGCAATATATGGCTGAGCAATATATTGCTCAGTTTCTACTTTACATCAGCGACCAGAGATGGTCGCTGATGAAAAAGAAACTGCCGGGGGGAGCCCGGCAGTGGTAATCAGCTGGTCGCAGGAGCATGTTCCTGCGACCAGCGATCACCACAGGGGCAAAAACGGGAGCGCGCACCCGGCGATATATTGCTGGTGCACACTCCCATTGCGGGCAATATGGTCGCTCAGCGACCATATTTCCCGCGATTTTGCACAAAATCGCCCCTGTGTGTACGCACCTTCAGCTAAGCAGTTGCATGTAGCCGTGACCTCCTATGAGGAGGTGGCAGCAGCACAGGGGAGGTGAGGGCTAAGCACTACTGTCGCACTGCAGGAGAATTACAAGCTGCTAATGCCCCTGCAGGGATTCCCACACACAGTCTTCCAAGTCCTGGTTTTAAGGCTATCCATGCTTGAGCACAGGTAACTTAATTAGTACCTAAGTTGTTTGGATTTAACCACCTGTGCTCATGTATCAGTAAAACCTGGACCGTTAGTGGGCCTTGAGGGTCACGATTAAGACACATTGGTGTAAAGGTGCGTACACACGTACAGATTTTCTGTTTGATCTATCTGGTGGGAACAAAACCCTGGAAATGTATGGGAGCATATTACAATGATAAATTTACAACCAAATGCAGGAAAACAGAAAAAAAATATATGCTTAGATAATCAGAACTATTAAACAATTTGTCTGACTGATCACTTTCTTTTTTCAAGTGTTTGCGAACAATTTTTTGACTGTCATATGCTCTCATACATTTCCAGGTTTTTGTTCCCACCAGATAGATCAGACAGAAAATCTGTACGTGTGTATGCACCTTAAGGCAGGCCTGGCCAACCTGTGGCTCTCCAGATGTTGTGAAACTACAAATCCCAGCATGCCTCGCCACAGTTTTAACACTACCTTATAGCAAAACTGTCTATTAGTAAAAAGAAAATAGCTAACTTCACAAACACTGATACATCTAAAGGGACAATACACATTGGGCGATTTTGCCCAGCATGTATGCAGACTGATGATGGGGAGAATCGCTGGGCTGAAAATTGCTCAGTGCATACACATTGAGCGTTTTTCACCTGTTTTAGTGATTTTCCCTATGGTAAGCCTACAAGCTTACAAACTGGAAAACTGAGCTGCTTTCAGCTTAAAGTCGCCCAGTGTGTACGGGCCTTAAGTATCCACCAGTGATAGTTTAACCAGGATATTGCAATTACTGGCACAAACACTCTTCTGTTGTCACCATTTCAGTATGGCAAAAGCAAAATAAAATGAATAAAAAATGTGTTAATATGTTTATAATATAATTTCTTTGATGGATGCAGTTGCATAAACAGACATCATGGGTGACATTCTATGGGATGCGATTTGGCTTTTTTTGCGTTAATTAGAGCAGAAAATGGCGATATCGCATTTTTCCTTAAAATCGCCAATTTAATGTGATGCGTTAAGGGACTGAAATCGCATATTATGTGCGTTAAGGTATGCTGAGTAAAAGTGCGAGATTAATTCGCATTTTTATCGCATCCAGATGTTTTCCAATACAAAAGTATAGAAGTCGCTTATTTAATGCAATGCGCATTTGCACATCGCATTTTTTAGGTGCCTAATTATCGCACTTATTTCAGACATGAAAATCGCACATTTTCAGGACTAAAGACAGCGCACCACTTCGCCGAAAATCGCCCCTCTTCGCACTTTTCAGCCTCCAATGCGCATCACATTAAATATGCGCATTTTGACTGAAAAGTGCGCATTGAAAAAAGGCGATTTGCGGCGATGTGGTGCGCAAAGAAAACATGCGCATTTAGCGCAAAGCATAGAATGTCACCCCATATGCTGAAAATTGGTAGAAAAATTAGATACAGCTGGGCATATTACTATAAAAATATTTCTGCCTTGTTTAATTTACAAACTGTATACTATCTGCCTCTTAATTAAGTAGTAATAACTGCCATCTTAATACATATGGTTAATTCTTATCTTATTATAATTCTCATCTTATTATTTTTATGGAATAATTTTGCTGAACAAAAATAAGTTGCCATCACTTTTGCATTGCTGTTTCCAATTTCGGAGGCCATATCTCCAGAAGGATATAAATACATTAGAGATGGTACAAAGAAGGGCAACTAAAATGGTGCATGGCCTACATCACAAAATTTACCCAGAAAGACAAAAAAAAATGTATAGTTGGAGCAGAGAAGGGAAAGGAGAGACTTTATAAAAACTTTCAAATTTACCAAGGGTTATATAACAAGGTCCAGGAGGGAAAACTTTTTTCAAATTAAGGGAAGTATTAGAACTTGAGGACCTGCACTGAAAACTGGAGGGAGGTACATTCAGGGGAAAGGGTGGTGGACAAGTAGAATAACCTCCAATCAGAGGTGGTAGAGACTAATACTGCTTTCACACTGCCAAACCTGCTCTGACCCAGTTTTTTTAAACATTTCTTTCCCCGGGTCAGAGCAAGTTTAACCCCATTCACACTGCATGTTGTAAACGGTATATTACTGATTAATTACCGTTTTTGTACCTTTCACATTGAGAAAGGTACACGGTAATTAACCAGTAATATATCATGCAGTAGGCAGAGCGAGTTCAGGGGGTGACCCGGGGGCGGTAGCCACAGGTGTCGGTAAAGCAGCAGGGCCCCCCCACACAGCCAGCACCTAGTAACACCCCCTCCCTCCCCTGGTACCTGGCTGCGGATCTGGGCAGCGCAGTAGGCAGTGGGCCCGCACGGGTCACTAGGAGCCGCTCATTACATATAGGAATATGAATGAGCCGCTCATTAAATAAGCGCATATGTAATGAGCGGCTCCCGATTATTAAATATTCACTGTGCTGATAACCAGCTCAGTGATAACTGCTGTCTGAGTCCTATATCCCGGTTCAGAGCTGTTCACACTGCATAAAAAATGTCTCTGAACCGTGTAGGACTTTTTACCCGTTTGCAAGTTCCGGTTATTTGTAACCGGTAAATGCAGACTGGCGCTTTCTCACTGCAGCTCTAACCAGTTTAAAAGGCTAAAAAAACGGCAATATACTGGTTAAGAGCTGCAGTGTGAAAGGGGTATAAGACAGTAGAACAATTTAAAAATGTATGGGATAGGCATTAGGACATCCTTACAAATAAATAAGGATCAAATAGGGTTTAAGGGTAACAATATGGTTAAAAAAAGGGAGCAGATTAGATGGGCTTAATGGTTCTGCGTCAACTTTTTTTTTTTTTGAAGCCTCCAAACCAGTGGTGGGATTCAAATAAATTAACAACAGGTTCTATGTCCTAATGCCCATTGCGCATAAAGCCGCACGCCGTAATGCCAATTACCCATAAGGCCACACACTGTATACCCATTACACATTGTGCTACACACCATGATGCCAGTTACACATTATGCCGCACACCATGATGCCCATTACATATTTGAAACATAAGTGCCACTTACCTACAGGCTCATTGCTAGGGGGGTTTTGCTTGATGCCAGGGGCTTCTTGCTGGATGCCAGGGGCTTCATGCTGGATGCCAAATGGGGCTTCATGCTCGTTGCCAAGGGAAAATACATGCTGGTTGTCGAGGGGGGGTAAATTGCTCGTTGTCAAGGGGGAATACATGCGGGTTACCAAGGGGGAGTAAATTGCTCGTTGTCAAGGGGGAGTGAAATGCCGCCGCATCTTACTGCCACAGACGCTCACAAGGTGCTGTGACAGCCGGGCAGAGAGCTATGTGCTGCCCGGCTGTATACTGAAAGCAGGTCCGCGGCTATTTTGAATTCTCCCGCTGGACCGCGAGCCAATAGGAGCTTGCGGCCCAGCAGCCAAAAATGAGCCACCACTGCCGCTTCTTATTGGCTGCTGGACCACAAGCTTCTATTGGCTCACGGTTCAGCAGTAGCATTCAAAAATAGCCACGGACCTGCTTTGTGTATACAGCCGGGCAGCATGCAGCTCTCTGCCCGGCTGTCACAGCTGCTTAAAGTACCTTGCGAGCATCCACGGCAGTCCTTAGCAAACGGTTCTGCAGAACCGATCGTATATTAGGTATCGGTTCTGCAGAACCGATTAGAACCGGCTGAATCCCACCTCTGCTCCATACCTCTATAAAACATATCAGGTGGTGTGAAGGATACAAATGGTGGTGGACCAAAATAACCAGCCATTGATTTTCACCTGAATCTTTTTTTTTTTTACTAAATGGACCTAAAAGTCTGAACAGATTCCATTAGACAGGTCTGGTGATGTGTTAAGTTTCCCCTTTCTGATCCAGGCAAATACCAATGAGGCAACTGTTATTTAGTAATAGCTTCATAGAAAAAATTGTCCAATCAGCAGAGTGATGTCAGCCTTGCCCCCGCCCCCTGACGTGTTGCCTCTCTAGGCTTCTCCCTGAGAGGTGAAAGTTAAAGTAGGCAAGTATGATGTACTGTATACAGCCTGGCTGGGCCAATTGATTTTGCTGTGGTGTGTGTTTAGAGTTGAGCTGGGAACACATATGGCCATATTCTGCGGGAAAAGCATGTGGCACTTCCGGACCAGATGCAGAATGAGGGAAATATATTGCAGTACAGAATGAATGTTTCGCTCATCCTTACTTGAGATGTACATTTCCTAATCTAAGCAGCCTGGTGTACTGAGTACCTCTGCATAGTGCAGCATTAGTCAGAATAATGGTGGCAGTGGCTTTCCCCAACCACTCAGATCCGCAACACGCTATGCATATATCACATTTTCCTTAGGATTTGATATTTTGATTGCTTCACTTGACAGCCTGACTTAAAATGTAACACTTAAAATATGCAAATAAATGCATTTACAGTAATTTTACAATACTAATGCTTTTACAGTTGTGAGAGTCAATTCTTAAAATGTTTGAGTGATTCTTTATGATTTTTATTATGTGCATTTGTTTTTCCTACCATTGTAATGCAGAAACAAACATAATTATACTAAGTGCTTTAGAGGAAAGGTTGGGGATATAATCAGCATACATAATCAGAATAGTCGCAGGCGTTTAGGTGTCTGCAGGCCAAGGAGCCTCTAGCAGTGCTAGCTGCACCTACCATCATCTAAGTCCACTGTTACTGAACATTTGCAACCTTTCGAGTCTGGGACTCATAATAAGCTTACAAGCAGTGGCACAAGTTCGTCCCAGTTGCCTGGAGGCAAGATAAATATTGTAAGAGCTATTATAGTTGGTAAAGTGCTGGGAAATGGTGCTGATGATTCAATGTAAATGTATCTATCTCTCATTCCTTTTTTCCCCCAAAAAATGTAACAGTGTAATGTGGGTTAGGTGACATGAGGGAGATTGCTAGACTAATAAGGGAGAGAGGGAGGTTGCTGTTATTTCAGGGAGTCTCCTGCAGAATGCAGGAGGGTAGTCAGCTATGAGGTAATGACATAATTGGCAGTATTTTCAGTGGGGCAAGGTCACTTAATTCACTAAAGTTTTTGAACCACCCACTTCACTGGGGCAGAAAATGCTTCTGGGAGGCTGTCCTATGGTTTTAGCACAAGGGAGCTCCCTGAGATTCATAAGTCTGAAAGAGTATTATAGTCTAATGGTCCAAGTAGGAGACTATTATTCTGCTTTGGTTGACTTTCCCTAAAATCGACTCCCCTGTGAACCTACATGTGACACCAATGAAAAGAAAACTCATCTGAGCAGTATAGTAGATCTCCTGTCTGGACTTTTAGAAGCAATGGTGGGAAGGTATGATTAAATATTTTGTTTACTAATTTTATATGGTCTTTAAAATATATGTACACTATTAGTAGTTTTGACCTATCCTACTGTTCCTGGGTCTGTCCCGGCTCCACCCTTGTTCCTGTTTCAGTCTTCTACCCCTTGTCATCTATCCCATGTCCTTTCCCACTCCAACTCCAACCCTTTCTCCATGGCCTTCTCCCATCCTGGGCTCAGTATACTTACCCTTAATGGTCTCATTCTATGTTTTGTTGGAGTCCTGCCCTCATTATTACAAATTATTTACTTTTTATTTGTTTAGAGGAAAGGAGAATGGAAGGGGGTCAAGAGGATATTAGACTTCCATGGCTTCCCTTCTATGTAAATAAGGCATATCTTTATTCATGGATAGAGCATTATAATATTTTCACATGCACTGTCATTTTTGGGGTTAGTGTCCCTTTATTAATTGCAATAATCGAAAGTAAGCAAAGAACTTGCAAAATTATATTCATGAAACACTAATAGAACTTGTAGATGGATCCCAAAGGTTAAAAAATGCTGATCTATAAATTCATAATAGACTACTCTCTCAGAATGTTGGCCAGGCTTCCACATTAGGGCAATAACTCCTCAACACTCTGTAAAACAGGCAATTCTCCTCTAAGGATTTCTACTTCTCTACAAGTTATTCAGAAACATGCTGCAATGTAGCAAGTTATGTATTCAGGTTGGGTACAAAATACGCTGTCAGGATCCCGACAGGAGTGACAGCAGGATGCTAATGGCCAGTATCCGAGACATCCCAGTAAGTCCCATCAGAGGTAGTAGATGCTAGCACAGTAGAGCAAAATGTTTGGGATAGATATAAGAATACCCCTACAAAGAACAGATCAAATACGGTTGAAGTTACCAAAAAATAACAAAGGTGCAGTTTTTTTTTATATTATTATTTCTAATACTGTTATTTTTCCAGCTTTATTGCTGCACTTTGCAAAATAGTACACCTTTTGTGTGT
Organism: Crinia signifera; assembly: GCF_055691185.1. Taxonomy (NCBI): domain Eukaryota; kingdom Metazoa; phylum Chordata; class Amphibia; order Anura; family Myobatrachidae; genus Crinia; species Crinia signifera. The sequence goes on from NC_139218.1 coordinate 235,692,805, forward strand.
CTGTAAATCAACCTAATGTTACATGGAAAAATATGTTTTAATTTTATTAATTACTATGTTACTATGTATAATATTCATTATTTTATTAAATTACAGGAACATTTATGTAAATCTTAGGGGGGGGGGAACTTTCATAGGGGTTTATTTACAAAGCTGTGGCTTTTCAAAGATGATTGTGATCTAGTCGTGAGTTTTAATACAGCAAATATATTAGGCTAGTTAAAAGCCCATCAAGACAACTTGTACTGCAATGTACTTTCACTTTGAGTTGTGACAGTTTTTACTTTCACTTTGAGCTGAGTCAGTCCCTATCTGCTCCTACCCTACAATCTCTGTCGTCACAGCTCCCTCTCTCCATATCCAGCAAGTTTGAAACAGATCAGTGTCCCTGCAAACTTTGCTTTCACTTTCTACAATGACATCTTTTAGCACACAGAGGAGTCATTCGATCCAGTTGCCTCTAGTGGTCAGTGGTGGTGTTTCACCTCATAGAAGTGCAAGTTTACATATAAACTTGCCTGATTTTGTATATACTGTAATATTATTGGCATTTTAAATTCCTGGGTCAAGAGTCAGTGACAGTCTGTGGCTTGCAAATGCTGCTACTTTGTAAATATACCCCACAGACTGGCTTTTCTTGTTCTCTAGATGCTCAGATTAGGTAAAAGTGGGTACGACTAATAGTACATTAGACCAGGTTAAATAACAATCAAACTTGATTTCATAAAAATTGGCTGTGTGAACGTATTTTTTTTAAGATATCTATGAGTGCAGCATAATATTGTGGGCCTAAATTAGCATGGACTTGTAGTTCTACTGTAAAAAACAATGTTTTTAATTATAATTTTTACACTTATCAGCCCAGCCTGACCTGGGACTCCAGGGACAGCCCAGGGCTTCAGCCCAGGATGGGTGAAGCTGGGGGACCCCATTATTTGGGGGGTTCCCACTCCTCCAGGTGCCCTATCCAAATCTGACCAGCCACAGTGCTCATGGTACGGCCAGGGGACCTTACGTAAAAATGTTCCCCGGCTGTGGCATGAACCCCTGGTGTTGGTTCCAGTTTTTTTGTCCCCCATATTTTTGGAACCTGGACCGGTCCCAGATCCTGGTGCTGGTTTCTTAAATATGGGGGACCCCTACACATTTTGTCCCCATATTTCTGAAACCAGGACCAGCTTAATGGGTCCTGGGCTCGTTTGGTTTGGCTCAGAAAGGGGGACCCCCACACCGTTTTTTATATATATTTTTTTATTTTCACTTTAACACTTTTTGGTCAGAACCATGCACAGATCTCACTAATCTGTGCATAGTTTTGTCATACTCGCCAGGCTAGCCCTGGTCTATTTGTTTTGTGATTCTTGGTCATCTTAATGGTACAAATTGAAAATTTGCACCCTATTACATATATACAATTTTCATGTTTTCTATGAGAAAACATCTGGATATGATTTTGATGTTTTCTATGAGAAAACATCTGAATGCCATTTTTAATGTGCAATTTTTTAGTCAGTTCAAAGCGTGCAAATTTACATGTGCGACTTTTTGGAAACATGCAAATTCACCCATTTTTGTCCAAAAAAAACAACCCATCTCGTACCCTATTGTATTTCGACCGACATTTCTAAATATTATTCCAGGAAGGTATAATGCACTGCTTTGGTTACACGCATAACAATGCATTTATGTAATTCAAATTATATTTCTAATTACCTATTCTTCAATTAAAATTATCAGTGGAAGGTAAACATTATAGAAAGAGAATATAAAAAATAAAAAATGTTTGATCCTAAAATACAATATGAATAAAAACACAGGGGGAAGGATGATTCAGAAAGCGAGAGATTTGGTAAAAAAAATCTCCAGGGATTTTTTAAAGCGTCAAACATTTACACTGCAAAACTAGTTTGATTTAGCAGTGTAAATTATTGCCGCTTTAAAAAAATCCTATAAAATTGTACCCACTGACTATTTTTCACTGTGTAAATCAGCTAGTTAGTCAAATAAATCATGGGTGACCCCTTGAAACTCAATCTTTTTGAGCATACTGTTTCCATCATCAAAATTTATTGTTTCTTTTGATATATAGCCTAACGGTTAAAGGGGATGTTTTGCAGCAGTAAAAACAAATTTTTGTTCTGTATTGTAATATACTCTAGGTTAGTATAATTTTTTTCTTAATTGTATACATAGTCTGCAGCACTTTAGAAAAGCAATGATTCATACTAACACTCTGGACCAAATGTAATAGGGTGAGAGAATCTGAAAGTGAGTGATTCTGGGAGTTTTCCCATTTTCTTTAAAGCTGCAATCATTGACACTGCAAAACCATGTTGATACTTCTATGAAAATGATTACCGTTTAAAAAAAAAAAGGAAAACTCTCCCCAAATCTCTCACTTTCTGATTCTTAAGGCCCATACACACTAGACGATTTTCAGCTGAAAAACGATCACAACAGACGTTTTCAGCAATTTTCACCTGAAAGTCGCCTAGTGTATATGCCCCAGCGACAGCCGACTGGCGATGATGCGCGCTCCCGCATCGCCAGCGAGGTGGGCCATCGGCTGGTTTTAACAGAACATCAGCCATCATCGCTAGGTGTGTACGCAGCCCGGTTGACCACCCGCTCTCTCCCCCGCCCTCTCCAGTCATACTCACCGCTGCTGAAGGACCGCCCCGCTCATCCGCACCGATCCGTCTGGCTTCTGCTTCTACTCCTGCGGCTGCTCCCCTGCCCGGCCACACAGTCAGCTGACGCCCTGCCCCTCCTGGTTTCCATCAGCCCTGCTAACCTCAGCCTACCTCCGACTTGCTCCACATGGAGCATACACTGGCCACCAATGTTTTAGTTATTAGCCAGTAATATATACATTGCTGACACAGGCCAGCAATGTGTATATTACTGGCACCACTACCCACCAATGAATATTTATATATTTGCCAGTAATAATATATACATTGCTGGCACATACCAGCAATGTATATATTACTTGCACCACTACCCACCAATGATTATTTACTGGCACCACTACCCACCAATGATTGTTTATTAGCCAGTAATATATACATTGCTGGCACAGGCCAGCAATGTATATAAAATTGGCACCACTGTCCACCAGGGGTTAAAGTTAGCCAGAACTGGGCACAACTGCGTTCTGTCAGGTAATTTTGGAGGAGGAACGGTTCTGCCTCTGTCTGCTCACCTTGCCCCGCTGTCTGTCCTTCCTGCATCGTTAAATAGACCACTTAGCAGAGCGGCGGGATACCCAGCTGTCTCACAGCAGGTCCATCTGTCCGCTGGCACCGAGCATGTTACCCTTGTGCCCATGCATGTAACCCCTGGCACCGAGCATGTTACCCCTAGTAATGAGCATGTAGCACTTATGTGGCATTATAAGTAATGGCCATTACCGTGTGTGGCATATTGTGTAATGGGCATTACGGTGTGTGGCATAATGTGTAATGGCCATTATGGTGTGCATAATCCCATGTTCCACAAAGCCATGCCCTACATTTTTGCTGTTGGGTTGCTTTGCACTTCGGAGAATAATATGAATTAGGGGTGGTATTATGAGTCCCGCATTATTATTTTTATGGGTGTGTGAAATAGGCCATAAATGTAAAGCTTGCAGGGGACCGCCGAACACCCCAGCAATGTGTACGTTACTGCCACCACTGCCCCCGATGTATATTTTGTTATGGCGGTAACTTATACATTGCTAGCGCAGGTGAACGGATTTCTCCCTACGTGCACGGCTGCAAATGAAATCGTAGCCATGCACATGGATGGGATTTTGCTCAGTCGGGGCTGCGCAGGGTGGAGCTTACCTGATCGCTTTGCTATGAATATACGCAGCCCAGCGATCAGTTCTGAATCAGGCCCCAAGAACAGAAATGCACTAAATAAAATGGCCGCTGCTCCCACCCTTCGGAATCAAACCGCACCCATTATGTAAGTAACCTTTTATATTAAAGACTTTCAGGAATGTCTTTTGCCTCCTGAAAATCTTTTGCTCTTTGGGAAAATAGCTCAGTGTGTATGCACTACTTTGGTGACAGATATATCTTTCAAAGATTTTGGCAAAGTCTTTTGAAATGAAAATCTTCTAGTGTGTATGGGCCTTTAACACCCTATTACATTTGGCATTCTGTATGCTAACAGTACAGGTATTTACAGTGTAACAGGAAGGCAGATGCCCTGCTTACTTAAACTTGCATCTAAAGGTAATTTGTGGAATTGATCTGCTTTTTGGACCTGTTGCTTGTTTTTTTTCCAGAGACAAAGATATCTGCTGTCAAGAGTGGAATGGCTATCCAGCTGAGATGAGCTAGAACCCAGTACAGCAGTCTTTGTAATCTCTCAGAATGGCTGAATCCATGCCATAGTGCAGTATGCTCTCTACAATTCAGGGAACATACACTTCGCTTTAACAGGAATACACATGAAATACACTTTTAATTACACCTTTCACTTAAATAATTTTAACATTTTTACAGCATGAAACAACTTGAATTATACATGAAAATATGACCTATTTCTTCCAGGAGTTGATTGTCCCTTTGTATTTTACACTGACTTTCTGAATGAATTAGGCCATTCTCGATAAGGAATCTGCTGTTACAGTACACTAATACATATTTTTCTGCTTATACAAATACACATATTATTAAATGCTATATCCATCAATAGGTCAACATTGTCTAGGTCAACATTCAATCTATTGACAAAATATGGTCGAAATGGACAAGGTTGTTGTGGACAAAACTTAGACACAGGCATAAAGTCTGCAACTCCAAACATGGCCAGCCTGCACCTAGGCTGGGGGCAGACATGAATGTGTTTCATTGTGTAGTTAATCGCTCACACTTTAGTTAATCGCTCGCCCCTGCTTTAGTGATGTGCCACCCAAATTTAGCTAGCACATCACAGGGCGGGACCTGGCATGCATGGCAGCCTCACTCTGTGCTGGATGACACCCCCCCCCCCCCCCCCGCAGCCTGGTGCTGGGAGTTGTAGTTTAGCAAATCCTTGCTAGGCTACGAGTAAGGGGGGGGTATTCAATGTCGGGTCACGATTGTCGGGCTGGCCCGACAGCTGTGATCCTGTTCCGTTCTCGGTCGACTCACCTCTCATTTTGCAAGTGGGATTCAATGTACCGCCTGCCGAGCGGTGAGAAGGGGGCGTGGCCGTGAGAAGCGAACGGAGATCATCAATCTGCGGCCTGGAGCTTGACAATTCCTGGTCATTCTCTGCAAAACAAGCCTGACTGCTTCTAAAGTCGGCTTGTTTTGCTGAGAAGCTTGTTCAATGCTGTCGGGGAAGGCAGCATTGAATAGGCTCCTGCTGCTATTTCCGACGGAGGAAATAGCGGCAGAGGATTGAATATCCCCCTTTGTCTGAATCAAGCCAGTTTTCTGCACTATCTTTGTACTCTTATTATACCATTTAATGAAGAACATGATTGCTGTTACTTGTAAACCAGGGGGACAAAATAACAGAATTAAAAGATGCTTAATTAAGAGCCAGTTTAATAACATTGCGAGCCAGCAGATGTGTATACATTGCACATAGAAATGATTGCCAAATGTTATGTGCTAGTAGGATTTTTTGGCACATTGGCTAAGTGGCTCATGGAATTTATTAAACTTTAATTTAACCTTGTTATCGATCTTAAAAATAATTCCTGAATGGATGCCATGGGTTACTGCATCTAGAAAACATCCCTTATTGCCTATTCTACATTTTGCTTCTTAATGGCTCACTCTTATTGTTTATGTACTGGCACCACAAGGGTTCCCTGGCACCGTGCTGTACGTACAGGATAGACTAATGGAAGTAGTCAATCATGTAAAGATAACCAAACGCTTAACATAGAAATAGAAAATACTTTTGACTTAGATATGAGGATTTGTTTTTGCATTTTGGAAACAACTTGCCTAAGCTCTAAAATAATTCTTATTACACGGTCTCTGCCTTTCACTTGCAGAACCCCTTCCCTAGCCTACCCTTTCCTATGTGCCAGCACTGTGCAAAATGATATGTGTGATATACAAATAATCAACATAAACAAAAAATTGTAGTTTAATAAATTGACCATCAGTAAAACCTATATATATATATATATATATATATATATATATATATATATATATATATATATATATATATATATAAATATATATATATATACAAGCAGCTAAGCCTACGTTGTGAATTTTTTTGACCTGAGTGCCGCCGGACAGTGTTACTGTGTGTGGACGACTTGTCTCCAAATTACGGAAGGCAACAGGCAAGTTGGCTATTTTTAGCGAGTGCCAGATCCCACGAAGGTATATATATTTATATAAAATTATTATTGTTTATTATTATGTGCCACAAAGGTTTCGCAATGCCTAACAATACACAAATGAGCAAAAACACATAACAAATTACGGTACTTGTTTCCTAGCACGGCCACAACGATCATGATCGCGGGCATCGGGGGTAAAATCGGGGCCATCGCGGGCATCGCATGCACTACAAAATCGGCTGCGATGGGCCAGACTCGATGCCCGCGATTTCCCCATAGAGAACAATGTTAAATGCCTCAATTTACCCGCGATGACCACGATTTTCCATAGGAAACAATGTGAAATGGCTCAATTTACCCAAATTATCATAGAAACAATGGTAAATGGGCCAAAAACACCCCTGAACATTGAAATGTCCCCCCAAAAGTAGTTTACGCCACCCCACGATCAACGTGAACCCGAAGCGTGGCGAGCGCAGCGAGCCCGCGAGGGGTGGCGGTACGCGTCCTCCGACCTTTTCATACCCCTACTATCCACTAGGGCTTGAAGTTGAGAATAGAATAGTGTGGCGAGCGCAGCGAGGCGAGCGCAGGCGGATACCTGTGAAGCCCGCGAAGGGACGCGTTTACCTATGAAGGTATCCGCGTCCCCTCGCGGGGCTCGCTACGCTCGCCACGCTTGGGGCTCGGTGGCTCGCTGCGCTCGCCACACTATTCTGTTCTCAACTCCACACCCTAGTGGATAGTGGGGGTATGAAAAGGTTGGAGGACGCGTACCGCCGCCCCTCGCGGGCTCGCTGCGCTCGCCACGCTTCGGGTTCACGTTCATCGCGGGGTGGCGTGAACTACTTTTGGGGGGACATGTCAATGTTCAGGGGTGTTTTTTGGCCTTTCTGGCCCATTTACCATTGTTCCCTATGATGATTTGGGTAAATTGACCCATTTAACATTGTTTTCTATGGGAAATCGCGGTCATCGGTCATCACACGATGCGACCGACCTGATTTTCACTGTTTTCAATGCATTTCAATGGAAAAATCGGGGGCATCGCGTCGGTCGTGTCGCAGGCCACTAAAATGACCCCCGATGGCCAAGATTTGTGGCCGTGCTAGGAAACAAGTACCCAAATTACAGCACAAGACAGTTTAGGAGAAGTACATGGTTAATATGGATAGTTGCATCAGGGGACAGGACACTGAAGTAATCATCAGGGTGGCAGAGGTTTATATATTCTAAGAAAAGCATATGAGAGAGGGCCCTCCTCGTGAGAGCTTACATTCCAAAGGGGAGGGTTAGACAGACAGGGGTGACACAGAAGGGGAAGAATTGAGCATAAACAGAAGGTTAGGATGAGAGATGGGTCAGGTTTTATGCAGGAGGGTGGGAAGAGGTCAGCTTAGTGTTTGAGATTTTAAGTCTAAAAAAGCGTTGGGTCATCCAAGAGTAGATATCACAGAGACAGTTGGAGATATGAGTGAGGATAGAGGGAGAGAGATCAGGAAAGGAGCGGTAGATTTCAGTATTATCAGCATAGATGTGATAGTGGAAGTCGAGTGAGCAAATGAGCTCTCCCAGAGAGGACATGTAGAGATAAAGAAGAAGAGGACCATGAAGAAAATGTTGGGGGACACCTACTATCCATGGAAGAGCAGAAGAGGTGAAGTTATTATCAACAATCCACACTAAATAGTAGTTGTTTTAAAAATGTGTGCAAATCATATTCTTATTTGTATGTGTTCAAAAATGCTACTATAGAGCCTGTGCCTGTGGATTGTGTGATATCCCCCTACTTTATACCTTTATACAGTATACAGTAGGTGTAAAGTGCATTCTCTCTACTTCTAAAAGGTTACATATATACCTGGATTTCTCCCAGCAGATGCTAACATTAACTTTTAATTGTACGAGCTGTGATAAAATAATTATTATGGCAATTAGATAATAGATCAAACATTACTTTTCTCTTTTGCTTTTCAGTGCCCAAGGCTTTGCTAAAAATAACAATCCTAGATTACTTATCTTTCCTATTAAATGGTTCATCTATCTTTAGCTTATAGGTGAATGGTTGATTTGCCTGAAAATTTTAAAATATTTAAATAAATGCCATTTCTTCCTTTCAGGAATTATAAGCTTGGTCAATCATACAGTACTTTTTTAATTCTAGTGTAAAAACACTGAACATCATTGAACAATATATAAATCCATTAATGTGAAGTAGACTGTACTGCTAGTGACAGGCAATCACTTTTGTTTTAGAAATGGTCTACATGGTTTTCGCATCCATGAAAGACCTTCATCCCTCAGTCTACCTCATGCATGAAGAGCACTTTACATATGACCCTGGTTTATTTGGTCTGAGCTGTGTCTACCGACCGGATGAACACCTTAACATAGGCTGCAAATTATGATCATTTACTGTATGAAGTTTGTGTCATAGCTGAGCAACATTAAATGCATCTCAACCACATTTCCGCTTGGGACTGTAATTGGCCAGCTACTGTATCTTGGTACATGTGCCAAGTGAGGGCATGACATTGGTGCAGCTGGATTGGAATACATATGTGAGGCCGGCAGTCAGGATGCCAGTGGTCAGAAGACTAACGGCAGCATTCTGATAGGGGTACTGCAACTATACCTACCATCTCCTTGTACCCTCCATAACCCTAACCTTTCCTACATGATGCTTAACTCTAACCCTTTTGCACCAGGAGTAGGACTGGTGCAAAGTTACACTGATGGTAATAACGGCTACTTACACAAGCAAATGGATATAGGCCTGAATACAGACAAAGATATGCATTTATTTTCAGCAATGTGAACAGGAGCCGGATGTAATGACACCTGGTTTGCCTGGAGGTGCATGGTTTTGCCTTGTAAATGATTGCCACTTTAAAAAAAAAAAATCTTAGTTTGCCAGGAATCATCACCTCCAGTCAACTTGGGCCTCATTACATCCGACCCCATATCTGCAATTGACTTGCTGTACATTTCCCCAAAGCTAATTGAGTGCATATAAGCAACTTTGTATCATAAAAATAAGTCCCTGGGCGACAGAGAAAGGTAAAGTCTGCACTTTTTGTTGATTTTCAGTTAAATTTACATTCGACCTATTCAATTAAAGTGCAGATTTTTGACTGTCATAAAAATCGTCATGATTGGAAAACACATGGATCGGCGAATTAGCGTTTTAGTGGAATCCGCTGCCGGTTTTGGCAATTTTTAACCATTAGAGATTTGACTTTTTAGATCGAAACTACATTGCTGAATAAAACATCTGAAAACGGCCGCAATTGAAGGTATGTCCAGATTTATTTTGCTAGCCAAAAGATTTGGACATAATTTCATATGCCCCTTAATGGCAAAACTGCAAACATGGAAATCAAATATTGGGTCCAATTCAGCTAAGAAGTGTGAAAATCACTATTAGACAATTTCCGCTCCTCTGCGCACGCACAGCCACTGCAGTGCACATGCACAAAGCCTAAAGTGCGGTCGCATCCTGGAAGTTTGAGTGATAACAGGGGTTAGTGACGCAGCATTAGGGGACTGCGATTCGGACAACGTTAGCTTTGTCAGACCATATTCTGGGTGGTTTTGTGAGCCAAAGAAAGAAAGGCAGGCTGTGGAGAAAGTGCACTACGCATTGCGTCAGACACCAGTTGCAGTTTTGCTTTTTTCAGCAGAACCGTAACTGAAAACGAATCAGGGCAATAATTAAATAATTAGTAGATCGGTTCAGATCAAATCCATGAAGTCAGTTTTATTACCAAAGAGACCAAGAGTTGTCATGTATGCGGAATAGGAAAGCCGACAATGCTTATTGCTTCAAGGGTCTAAATTGCAAAGGTCATAAATAGATCCCAAATATTTTTAATGTTATCCCTTGAATAGCACATGTGTATTAACACTTTACAAGGTTCCGATTTCTGTAATAAAAAGTTATGAATTGTGCTTAAGGCGTATTAAGGCCCCATTCAGGTTGGAAAATTGCTCACTTATGTCAGGTTGCCTTTATCAGTCATTAATATCTGTTGGAATGAATAGATAGTAACAATGGTTACAGCTTATCAATTAGGGAAATTGTTCTGCGGTGTGCTGCTGACCATGAAAATGGGTTTATGTGAGCTAAGAGTGTATTAAACCAATAATGGATTAAATGTATAACTTCCGTAGAAGAGAATTTTCTGCAAAAGGCCTAAAGTGTGTACATAACAAAACATGTTAAACAGGTGTATTGACTCTTGCCTACTATGTAATCTCTTCTTGATTACAATTAACTAGCGTACTGCAGAAGGACCCGTGGTTTGGCAAGCTGGGTTGTTGGCAATATTAATTCCTGCAGACACTGAATAAATAGAACAGCAGGGCAGTGTTATTTATTTTTACAGGGCTTTGTTTTATATAAATGATGTAGAAATGGAATAACAACTACTTAAACTGTTTTTGGTGGTGTTATATAAATAGCTTAAAACAGTTTCCTGTTTTAGCTTTATTCTGTACCGTTAGGCCATTACCAGAAATCATTTGTTAAAGTCAGTACTGAGGGGGGATAAGGAGTGGAGGCCATTCATTTTGGATAGAGGGTTGAAAGTAGAGTTGATTTAAGGGGTGGTTTTTGTGCTTAGTTTTAAAGATAAAAGAGTGAAGAGTATTAGCAGACTTAGAGGTCTGCTGAGGAGGGCCGTCCTGAAATCCACTCACCATCGAATAGCCCCCCCCCCCTCCCGTGTGCAGCGCAGCATAAGTCAATGCTTATTCAGTGCTGCGATGGCTGTGGGGAGATACTGATGACATTAGTGGCCTTCCCAATGTCTGGTCCACCTGCATTTTTGTGCGGCACTCCCAGAAACGCTGGGATGCCACCCACAAACGCTGTCCGGCTGTCAATTAGCAAGCGTATGGCCTGCGATCACAGGAGGGCTCGCGCATGCACATTGTTTACTGTGAGCAAGCGTGGAACTTTAATAATCGCCAGGGCTGCAAATTCCCAGGGCTGAATCGAGCCCTTGGTACATACTGTAGGAGTGCAGATCCGTGTTTGTCAAAAATTAAAAAGTAAAGAAAAACATGCCTAACCATGAGTTATATTAACCACTTAAATGGCAATTTTATTTCCCAAAAAAAAAAACAGCTCAAAATATTGTGGTGTTTGTGTGATTAAATTAGGTTAAGAACATATATTTAAAACTTTTTCAAATAATTTTATTTAACTATATACAGTATATTTGTGTAATTTGTAAAACATATGTTTTGCTAACACCGAAACATTGCGACCACCACTATTGGAACATCAGAAACCATGAAGTCTTTGATTTTCCCATTGGCTGCTGAGTGAGTAGCCACCAGATACACAATGGGGGGCAGCAGGTTCGGTGTTAGTTTACATCTCCTGGACGGCTGCTACCCTGTGCATCAGCCGGTGGGGAGTCCTGCTGGGCTGACCGATCAGTAGTGATTGGCAGCACAACAGACACTGGGGGAGGGTGCTGGGATACAGAGAGAACAGGAGGTCCCTCTATGATTGGCAGCTATTAGAAGAATATCTAGCAGCTGCCCACTCTCCATTTCTGACTGGTCATATAATTTGCGACCAGTTCAGATAATGCACAGCCTGGTGAGGTCGCAAATGACCATGCCAGGCAAATGGTAATAGGCTTCCACTGAGATAATCATAAAAATACAGTGGGACAAATCAATGAGCTTCAAAAAGTAATAAAGTGAAGACTGATAAGGCCCACACACATTAGTGCAACTTGGACCTTGTTCAGCCGATTTCGACCCATTGGGCTGATAAATCATGTGAAAGTGTCATCGTATGTAATTTACTATTGATGCATGGTCCCGTGTGCATCGGATCGGATCCAGAGATTGTCACTGCTGCACCTAGGAAACATATATCAGGGTCAAAAAACGGATTGCATAATATACATTGTATAGAAATGGAGTATCATAAGATGTATCATATGCAGTTTAGCCGCCGGGGACACAGATGCTAAGGGATGGAATGCACAGCTGAATTTGATACCTCGGCCTAGTGTATGGTCACCTATAGACAACCACCCAACCAGCTCTTTACTGTAATTTTTCAAATCCAATTTGAAGCATGGCAGTTAGGGGCTGGTTCATTGGTGGTTTATCACTCTCAACTTTATCACTTTTTGAAGAATGGTGCATCTGGCCCAATATATATGCATCCTGTAACCAATTCTATTTAGCATATGTAAAAATCAGATTATAAAATTATAGAAGAGAGTCCAAAAACCCTTGATGTCAGTTCACTAAGAACTCTTGGGAATTAAGAACTTTATAGATGAAAGTAAAATGAAATTATTGAGCTCTATTAATGAAAGTCATTTATTAGAAATATGCTGGTTTTTAGCCTAGATTTTGGGCAGGATTTTCCTGTTGATTTATCAAGCCCATACACCCACTAACATTTCACACATTAAAATTTGCAATGCAAATTTTGTAGTTATCTGGTGTGAGACACCTACACAAACATTTATAATTCTTTCATGATTCATTAAAGTGCTAACTGGAGAAAATGTTGATATTCATAATAAAACAAAACCAGTGTAATAGACATTATCTGTCACAGCCATTGCCATATACTGTTCAGCACCACTTCAGGTCAATTTATACAGTAGAAGTTGATTTTTTCATTTACTCTTCCCTTAAATTTTTCTTTGTTAATAAAACAAAATATATATTTCAAATGGAAAAATCTGAATGTCCACAATATCTATTCATATCTGGGAGTTAGTCCAGTTTAAATTGAGAAGATAATTAATTCCCTCTACTGTATTTTTAATCAAACAGATGTGACCACTTCACGTATTATTCGGAATCAGACCCCAAATATATATTATTCAAATAAATGGGTAATGATTTCTACGTATTGTTTTATGACTGTAAAACATATGCATTAACTGCACAGTGCCAGATTAACCAATACGCTGATTACACTGCAGTCTAGGGCACCAGGACTGGGGGCGGGACTGCCTTGCAAATGACATCGAGGAATATAATTAGGGCCTAATTTATTCCATGCTTCTTAGCTATCACCTATCCTGATGAACTGAGGGGGTGAAGTTCTTAAGGTGGCTGCCAGATGGCCAAATGGGAGAATTCAGGGGGATTGCATTTCGCAGCTGATGACCATGGCATTCCAAGGAGCCTGTCTCTGTATCACTAGCCCCCCTGGGAACCGGAGATACCTGTATAGTCTGGCAAAGCTGGAACATTTTCCCCATAGGGTTACATGGGATCCGCTAATTCCGACCCCCACCCGGTTCCGATGGCTGCCAGTTCCCCCGCTGGCATCACAGAAGCTTGTGGTTTATCTCATTCGAATTGGGCCTTCAATCTGATATCAGGCTGGTCCATATGGGTCAATTGGTTCTGTAGATATTGCGGGTAAACTGATTTTTATTTTTGAAATGTAATTTCATGGCTGTTCATGTTCTTTGAGGGCAGATTATTTTGGAACCAAATGGCCCAGTTTCACGGGACCAAAATCATTCGACGCCCTCTCAAAAGTTCTTCAATATGATACTGTCGCATGTAAGTGAGTCAGTTGGTTCCAAAGATATACTGTAGCCAGTTAAATGAGATAGCCAGTAAAAAGTTGGTGGGGGGGGGGTTTATTTTTAATAGGCATTATGGTGTTTGGCATAATACGTAATGCACATAATGGCTTGTGGCTTAACATGTAATGGTCATTATGGTGTACATTTTTTATGCGCCCCTTTGGCACGCAATGTCCCTCTTTATGAAGCATATTGTGACTTTTGACTTAATCTGTGTGGCATTATGTGAATTTTGGCTCTAGCCATGTGGCATTATGTTAATTTTGGCTCAATACGTGTGGCATTATGTGAATTTTGGCTCAATCTGTGTGGCAAAATGTGAATTTTGACAAAATTCGTGTGGCATTGTGTGAATTTTGGCTCATTCCATTTGGCATCATGTGTAAGGGGCAAGTATAATGGTGTCTAGTATTTTGTTGCATAATGTGTAGAAGTTGTATATGGTGTGGTACACTACACTCAAGGACACGCCCCCGTTTGAGTGGCCACATCCCCCCCACAGTGCAACTTCAGCGCGCGCACAACTACATCTTTCACATTTGTCGCCAAGGTGGGCCTGTGTACTTTAAATGCCAGGGCCTATTTTTATTCCAATTCCCGCCCTCTCTCTGCTCTTCTCTCTCTTGCCACTCTCTTAGCATTTACACTGGCACCACTAACACCCCCCTTCCCTCTCCCAAACTATCATGGTGCCCCCCCTGTAATTTTCTCCTAGATTCACCCCTGGATGGCCGTGCCAACGTAACTTACTGGTGTACTTTATGTACTTTGTGCTACAGTGCCAGCTGGACTGCCTAATGCCTTCAGATGCGACAAGGATTAGATCCTACATGCCAGTTGCATAACCTATATTACGTGCACATTGGTTGTATGAATGGTGAGTCTCTGAGCACCCGACACGTGTGTTTATCAGCCTTACATGGGGAGCGACATGTGTATTAGCCTAGGGCACCTGGACCCTTTAATCAGGCCCTGCTTGTACATGTTCTGAAGGGCTAAAACCAAACCAAATCTTTCACTGAATAAAGTAAAATCAAGACTGGGCAGTAAATGCAATACAACAGTTTACTGTTCAACTGCCCTTAAATTTTTCTTTTCATATGTTTTAGAAATACTAGTTATTTTACTGTTATCTCTCAGTGGTGTATCATTAGCAGAGCAAGGTGTATAATCCATGTGTTAAAGGAGAATGTGCACCACTCGCTCAGCATTGAATGGGGTTTATTTACTAAGATGCACATTATTTTGAAGATGGAATGCTGCCCATAGCAACTAGTCAGAATCTACATCTACTCCTATTTATTCATATAGCACCATCTAGAAGATAATGGATCGAATCTGATTGGTTGTCCATAGCAACATTCGATCTTCAATAGAACTTGCATCTTAGTAAATTAAGGCCACTGTGTCATGCACTGGCCACTCATTACATTCTTCTGATGACAGCATCTTGCCTACAATGTCTTTGGAAAGATGGTTTTGGCACCGATGATGGCAAAGACTCTGGTACTGGTTGGGGATAGGGCTGCACACAGGCTCATCTTTCTCTCGGAATTCTTCTATCGCCTCTCATTGTGTTTCAAAATCTGACCTCTCCCTATATGGTGAAACTGAAAAGAATGTAGGAGGTTGGTATTATCCTTTTTGGAGATTAATACAGAGGTAGGTACAACAATTAATTTTGTTTTTAATTATATGACCGGCAAATGTTTATTCAAACATTCAAGGCCCTTTAGACTGAAGATCTGGGCTGCCCAGAAATCAAGTTGTATGGATAAACTTCATTTTCGAAATCTTTATATTTGAGTACGGGAGTCTTCCTACTTTGTGCTGTTTGGGGATCCTGTTTCTTCTAGCTTGTAGCTTTCTATTTATCATTCATGGCACTATGATACTGGCAGTGTGACACACACTGCCTGAGGAAGGGACACTTGGTCCCGACACGCGTTGCAGCAGCCTGGAGTGTATCACTACATAAGGAGTTTGACCAGACCTGGATCTTTTGAGGCACCTGAGACCTATGGTTTTTCCGGAGAACCGGTAGATCTTGAGAATAATACCACCTATTCTACAGGCGCAGAAAAATCCAGATTCTGGTAAACCTCCAATTTTAATGTTTCGCATATAGCAACAGGGTTGCTTTGTAAATATATACAGTTTTATGGTAGTGTGAATTTTTTTTATGTATGAATAAAATTTTGTGACAATATCGCACTATTTTATATATCTTATCTTTCACATATCTCCATCATATCAAAAATTGGAGAGCCTCCTGAGAGGTGAAGAAACTCAACACAAGGAGAGTATTATTCTCTTTTATTTATTTGTCACCTTATTTATTTATTGACAACTTATGACCTGAATACTCTCGACAAATCACACCAAGCACCTTCTAAGCATGATCTTTCTCTGAAATATATAAAAGATTGCTTCTGTTTCTGTATCCCAAACTGTGCTAGGTAAATGCTAGAAACCAATTGGTAACTTCTCCACTTTAGCTTTCCCCAAGGCTTAATACATGTCCTTTGATGTATATTATGGGTGAGGGTGAGAGAATCAGAAAGTTAGAGATTTGGTAAGAAGTTTTTTTTTTTTAAGTGGCAATCATTTACGCTTCAAAACCAGCTTGATTTTGCAGTGTAAATGATTGCCGCTTTAAAAAAACGGGAGATTTCTTACCAAATCGCTCACTTTCTGATTCTCTCATCATATCACATTTCACCCTAAAAGTCCAATGCGATTTTACTTGGTTATGATTTGAAATAATCATTATGAAAGAGGTTTGAATTGCGTTAGCTGTTAATCTGGCAATCTTTTTGCCGGCAATTATTATTACTGTATCCACTCTGTCAGTATCTCCACAGTTCACAAAGTACTGAATTATATATTGCTTTGTTTACACCAAGTTTAAAAAGGCTTCTTTATTATTTTGTCATTGATAGTCGTTTTTATGTCTTGCCATTGAGACAATGTAGCTACTTTAGCTGATAGTAATGTATCTCTAACTACAGCAACGGTACTAAAATGTGACAGGAAAGGTACGTTTTACCACCTGTTTTACTCTCTTGATCTTTATCCAGCGTATTGTTGTGGACATTATGTTTTCTCACTCGTGTCCTATTTTCTCTCAATAAATTTTGTTTCACTTTTTGTAATGTGTGACCGAAATCATCCTAAAGTTATTATTGCCTTCTATAGTTAATTTTCACCAGCTTGTAGTGGGTGGGTTTGTCTATTTGGCAAGCTGTATAACTACTGGTGAATGGTCTAATGATTGTAAATAGAGCATGTGCCTACAGAAGATAGGGAAATAGTAATGGATGTGATATCTATTTATATAGTCAATAATTTAATTACCATTTTCAGCAGTAAGAAATGTCAAACACTGCAAATTGTCATAATTTAATTGCACAGTGCTATCTATCTATCTATCTATCTATATTTATATATATATATATATATATATATATATATAATACAATGTTAGTTTAAATAAAAAAAAAATAGTTACAAGAAGTGTTACCAGCAAATACCGGCCAGATCATTGTCAATGTTTAATTTTAGCTAAGAAACACTTAGATATAAATAATAATGTTCTTAGGTGGGAGTAAAGCAAAAAGAGCATGTAACTGATGACCTGGGCAAAACCATGCTGCCCTGCAGGAGGAGTGAATGTAGGATATCCAGAGACAGTTGTGTCCAAACCAAACTACATATTGCATTCACTGCGATTGTGAAACACACCCACTCAGTGTAGCCAGACAGCATTCTCCTGCTTCCCGTCATGCAGCCAGACAGTGAATGGATGTCAGCATGTTGATTGGTGGATGGCTGGAACTATTTACCAATCAGAGTTCGGTACTTATGTAGTATCTGGGCGCCCGATTTAGAAATCGGGTCGGATCGGGCACATCGCATCGCATGCGACCAAATCGGATGCGATGCGATGGACCCGATTTTTCCATAGGATTCAATGTTAAAATGGTCTGTGGTGTGCCCGAAGCGTGGCGAGCGAAGCGAGCCCCGCGAGGGGACGGTATTCTGTGTCCCCTCGCGGGGATCGCTACGCTCGCCACGCTTCGGGCTCGGTGGCTCGCTACGCTCGCCACAGGTTTATATCCAACTCCATGTCCACTTGGAGAGTAGGGGTATGAAAAGGACCCCTTTTTCCCATTGAATTCCATGTTAAAATGGACTCAGTCCATTTTAACATTGAATCCTATGGAAAAATCGGGTCATCGCATCGCATCGCATGCGATATGGTCGTATGCGATGCGATATCGCATCGCATCGCATCTGATTGTATGCCTTAACTTAAGGCATACAATCAAAAAATCGGGCGCCCAAATACTACATAAGTACCCAGAGTTCTGACAGCCTGCAGTGTATGGAAGCATGTTGAGAGACAGAATGGTACAGCAGTAGGAGTAATATAGTGGGCGGTATTCAATGAGGCTGATTCGCCATGTTTTTATGGCGATTTTGTGCTGTAAGGCGAATTTCTGACTAAAACGGTGAATCACCCTATTCAATGACCAGATGGCGAGTAGAATTCAAGTTTTTTTTCGCCATGATTCACTGAGTAGCAATCGCTATCTTTTTATGGTGAAGTGGAAGGTGAACTTTTAAAATAAAGTGTTTTGTGTTTTACAATTGGTGTAAAAAAATCAGGAATTTTATTCTGAGGAGGGGCATGCTATTTTTATTCATGTGCTGTATATATATATTTTTTTTTTTTTTTACACAGACCAGCCAGCAGGGGGCCGGAGCCGAGCCGCTCATTAGATATTCATATATTCACTTCACCCGATCATTACATATTCATGATCGGGTGTAGTGAATATGCCCGGTCCCTTCTGGCACCCCCGGGGGGCAGCCTGTGCTGCCTGGCACCCGGGGAGCCCACCTCCCCCCCACAAATGTTGTGGGGCAGGTAGGGAGACTTCCATCTCTCTGCCTGCCACCGTCCTCAGGCTCCCTGCGGCGTTCACCGCAGGAGCTCATATTCACCGGTCAGGGGCAGCGAGCCCCTGACTCGTTGAGCACCGGAGCCGGCGAGGCTCCGGAACGCGGCGACCAGTGGCGAATGTGCAGCGAATCCTAAACAGGATTCACTGCACGTCGCCGGTATTCACATTGAATACCGCCCATTGTATACATTTATTCACTTAGAAAGCATATTGAATTCAACACAAATAATGTATTACACCTATTTATAATGGTTGAAAACATCCATTTAGC
The DNA here is from genome assembly GCF_055691185.1 of Crinia signifera. Taxonomy (NCBI): domain Eukaryota; kingdom Metazoa; phylum Chordata; class Amphibia; order Anura; family Myobatrachidae; genus Crinia; species Crinia signifera. Next base: position 235,711,927 of record NC_139218.1, read on the forward strand.
AAAGAATTATACTACACAAGGATGCCTTCTAATACAGACATGAGGGGTTATTCTGGTTGATTCGCAAGGCTGAGAATTTGCAGCCTTGTGAGTCCACCAAACCCCACCCGGCGAATGTCCGGACCCCACCCCCCCTCCCCCTCGCAGTGTGGGTTTGCCTGCACAGGCTGCAAATGGATGTTTAGCATAAACATCCATTCACATGCTGTGGGGAACACACATATAAAAGTGACTTTCAAGTCACTTCCATATGCGTGCATGCTAGGACGGATATGGGCGGGCAGCTGACATCCGGTGAAGTCAGCTGCCTGCCCCCCGCACCCGCGTCACGGCCTCATTACCATTAAAACACCCAGTGTTCTCATGGGAATGCCCATGAAACACTGGGCGTTCCCATATGGTGATGGGGCTGCCCGGTGCCCCCTGTCCTTCTCTGCCCCCCTGCACGCCCGTGCACCCAGCAAACCGAAAGTTTGCCGTAGATGCATGCACCCTATGTCTGTACAAACGCGCCTACGTATGCGCAGACGCACAACATCGGTCCCCCGTGCGAATGCCTGGAGGACCACGGGAGCATGAATAACCCCCATAGTCCCCATGCAACTTCTATTTTGCTTGAATCATACTCACAGGAAAATTAATTTGCAGAAGGAAATGAGAATTTGCGGCATATTGTATATTGGATACTTTAGAGGTATGTCCTATAAATTGTGAGCTTGAGAGCTGGTTCCTCATTGCTTTACCTGCTTTTTAATACCTTGTTTTATTTCTAGCTATCTGCCTACCCCACAGATGTGTTTTACACAGGAGTCAGAGGGTGGGCAGATAGCTAGCAAATGGGCAGTAGCGGCTCTAGTGGGTGCTGGGGTTGTAGGCTGCACCTGACTGTCACCCTCATATTAAATAACATTTTATACAAGATGTAATAATGTAATGATTGTGTAAGCAGGAGCAATTAATACAATAGGCTTATTTTAGAACACTTGAAAATATTCTTTATTTAAGCCCTAAGGAATGCTGCACGTGTATGTTAAAGATCCAAAAGATTTCCTCTTGACCGAACGTAATGAGCCTAAATCAGGGCCTCCCCCAATACTCATGTTCACGTAGTTGAACAATTATTTTACCTATGGTGCAGGCCCCTACAGTGCATGGGTTACCCTGAGTGTATGCACAAAGCCACTGTTGTGCAGAAAGTATCAGAAATGAAGCATATGCAGGTATCCAGTGAAGACCCAACAGTGTTTAGGTCGACAGTCAATAGATCGACACCCTATGGGCGAAATGCACACGGGCAACATAAAAATGTTAATCTCTCCATACCTGCATATGCTTGCACTGACATACCCATGACACTCCCATGTTTGCATGCTTTCTAGAAACCGCCCAGGACCGCCCAACACCTATGCACTTCATTTCTGATGCAGTCCACATGTGAAAAGGTTGACACAAGTTTTTAGGGCTTTTTGTTTTTTTGGGGACTTTTCCATACATTACCATACTTGCGGTAAAGTATGCCAAGCACAGTAGTTGTGGATCAAGGCACCTGGCCCAAAGCATGGTGAGCGAAACAGGCCATTCGAGGGGTGCCTGCACTAATTTGGAGTCCATGTGATGACATCTGCAAATTGACACAAAAAAACACATTATAAACTCATGTTCACCTTTTCAGGTATAGACCATTTCCATGTTGACCTTTGGTTTGTCTGTGTCGACGTTGTAATGTCAACCATTTGGTGTCAATGTAATGAAGACCCTTTATACTAGTGGTCCTCAATCCCAGTCCTCAGTCACCTGTTTATTAAACCTGGATAGTCATAAAACCTGGACTGTTGGTGTGCATTGAGGACCAGAGTTGAGGACCACTGGTCTATACCACAACTGCTTATAAAAACACTCACATTAAGCTAGTTGTGGCAAGTGTGAACACAAGAACATTTATAACACTATGTGCTGCTCGGTGGATGTTAGCCTCTGAGTGGCAATTGCTGACCAAAATGACACTGTACACACTTGTTTGAAGATCCAATTTTTATATAGAAAAATATATATTTAAAATAAAAAAGCATAAAACAGGGCTAAAAAAGCCTTATATTGTAGCACATACATGAAAAGTATCCAATAAAATATTTAAACTAAAGGATAATGCATATATATCTTGGTCTCCGGGAATACAATCTCCAATGGATGTTAGTAAGTAATATGTAGTCAGCGTCCACAATATTTGGTTAATGAGTTAATTGCAGTTGGTCAAATTAATTAGCGGATAGGTAGTGTGTATTTAGGTATTAATCTCCAAGGGTTAAATGCAGTCCCAAACAATGTCAGCAAAACATTCAGTATGCAGTCTTTGTTTATAGATTTAATGGTTAGAAAGCCGGTGATAGTCAATCAAGCCAATTAGCATGTAAGCAAACATGCACTTTGCAGTGAAGGCTGTTAGTTCGTCAAAAACGGCATTAGTAACAAATGGAGTAATATTGATAACAATAAAGTCTCTCACCCACAATTGCTTTATGATGGGGAGCGTATTAGATTTGTTGAGGCTCACCCTGTGTTTTGTAGTGAATGCCGCAATGCTTATGCGTCTGAGCAGGCAGGGGGGGGCTGTATGATTTAACGGCAACAGTGGTGTGGAGGTGCCGGTATCAGATGAATAGATAGCCGCTCTCGGAGTAGGGAGAGGGTGGGCAAGCTGGCACCCGTGTTCTGCAGCGGATGCCACAATGTTGTCCGTCTGAGTGATTTGACGGCAGCTGTTGTGTAAAAGTGCCAGTATCTGATGGACAGTGAGCCGCACTCAGAACAAGAAGGGGGTGGACTGTCTGTCGCTGGATTAGCAAGAGGAGACCAAGGAGATCAGATCGGAAATTAGGGAGTGACATCAACGAGTTTCGTTCCTGCTGTGTTTGGAAAAAGTGTGCCCGAGCATGGGAGCAAATGCATACCCACTCCCGCGGCCCATTCCTAAACGGTTAAGTCGCTGGTGTGATCAGTCACAGTATGGGCTGCTTTTCTTACAATGCTCTTGCGTTTAGGTTGCGAAGGAACATATCAGTACCATAGTTTCAAAAGAGTGACCAATGGTGGTGTCTTCGGATGTACCATTTGGTACAGTATTACTGCAAGCATAGATGCTGAAAGGGCACATCTTAGTCCTTGCACATTCGGGTGCAAAAATGTACGCAGGGGAAGAAAATTATAATATAATTTACATAAAGATGCTGCTGCCTCTGAATCGGGCCTGTTCAGACTGTTTCCTCCATGTATAGGAAATGTACTATGTCTTAGCATAGAAAACTCTCTACTCTTGCTTCATGTAATTGGAAATGCATTATTGCAAAGTCAGAGACATCTACAGATGAAGCCCCTCTCATTCATCTCCAGCGCTCGCCAGAATGTCCCCGCTGGCGAGCGCTGGTGGAGAGAGACTCCAGCTGACTGGGACATGGGAGTGTCTCACACGCACACACGTCCCAGTCACTTGGCGGCAAGGATTGGGAACCCTGCCCATCTCCCCTTCAGGGAGATGGGCAGGGTGCGGAGAGGCAGCCGATGTGGACTGGTGGGGAGTTGGTGGGGACCGGCGGGGAGCACCGTCGGAATGGGGCACACAAACATTTTGTGTGCGCATGTCCCCTTCCTGCATTTGGCGGTGGAATTTGCATTTGTAAAAATTGCCAAGCAAACATTTTTATTCATAATAATGACTTGTAATGTTTAACTTATGTAGGAAATATAATCTGTTTTTTACCTAACAATTTTTTTTTTTTTTATTTATATAACAAATGTAAGCGACGGATATTTTGCACATATTTCACAGAGATGTTGGCACTCAAAGGGTTAAGACCCATATACACTTTCCCTAAATATAGTACTCTATTACACAAACTCTATAGGTATTGTTCTACAGTAGATTTGATGACCTTAGAACTTTTCAAACATGATGATGATAAAACAAAACTTGAGGGGTTCTATAAACCATTGGTCCATAAGAATGCCTAACAAGACGTTTGAGGGTTTTCTTTGCAGTATGTAATGCTTGCCCATGTATTTTATCTAGCTGCTATATGGTAAGCACACTCAGTGATCCAATTAGTGTAATCCAGATCTCTGAAACATCCCTAAGGAGCTGCTGCTTAATGCAAAAAGGCCTCCTCAGTGGAGCAGTTCCAGCAAATATGCAGGAAAAGTCTTGAATAAATGCTTTGGATAACAAATGTTGGCTCTAAACCAGAATTAATGGCATATCCTTGTTAAATGTACAAATCAATAACAACTTTATTTGCTTCAAATATCAATAACATAATGAAAACAGGTGCAACGCAGGAATTTGGACCATATCAATTAAATATAAAACCCATATATCTAAAAATGATAACAGAAAATATTCTTAAACAAGAGGTAAGGAGAGATTTTCTCTGCAATAGTAGCTATTCATCAAATGTATCACATTATTTTAAAAAGCATGAAATGTTGCAAACCTCAGTAAAAGACTAGTTGATTGGAATACAGAAGGCGGATTGATCTAACAGCTCAAACTAGTGTTTTTTTTTTTGTTTTTTTTAATATTATGTTTTTATTTCCATCATAAAAGACCAGCATTCTGTATTTGTATCCTGCATGCACTGTGGTAGCTGCAGGGTGTGTAATATTTCGTAATTAAGCTCATTTTTATTTATCATACCTGAGATGGTGATCTCTTTCTGCTGTATTATACCACTTTCAAAAGTAAAATCCTGGGTTCAATTTGACTCAGTCTTGGGACACAGTGCACAGGTTGAAGCCAGGGCTACTTCTTTTCATAAATGTGTGGTGACCTGGACAATTCCAAGTTCGCTCGCCTGTACACTAGACGTGGTCTTCCATAGACCCGGTTTGCGAACCACGCTGCTCCTCCGGCTGTGTCCCTGCCGGCTGCTGGCTGGGAGCGGTCAGGCATCTGGCTGCCCCGCTCTCTCCGTTTTTCATATGCCCCAGACTCTGCTCTGGCTCCAGCTCGACTCCTCACTCTTCATGTCTCCGGTAACTCCTCCTTTTTCATGCACCTTTGCTGTGTAATTTAAACTGTTATACAGGGGCATCACCTAAGTGGGGCATCACAAATTTACCCACACGAATAAGGTCATCCTGCCACAGATCCACTCACTTCCAAGGTGAAGTGGGTGGCAAATAGGAAGAGGGCCTATTTTCTCAGAAGTCCTAGGGAAACCCATTAAAATATGAGTAGCCCCTGGACATTCATGGACTGTTGTCATAAATGCATACAACACAAATCTACCAAGAACAAAGAAAAATCTTTTTTGTTAGCATAATTATTTTTCAGCATAATATATCTTTAGGGATTAAAATTGCAAAGTAAATAAAATACCTCTCTGCCTAGTCCAGAATGCAAAGAATAGGGGCTGTACATTTGGTTATGCCCCTTTTGATATTTAGCCACCCCCCCTCATGTCATATGAACATGCCCCTGACCATGCCCATTTTCGGCACGCGGAACAGTGCCACTAAGAAATTTTTCTACTTGCACCACTGACACCATAGAAATGAACCGCATCCCCTGGCTTCGGACACACTATTATATTGTCACTCTGGGCCTTATTCTAGTTCACTCTTTCTGACAAAATCCTTCTTAGATGGACAAAACCATGTGCACTGCAGGTGGGGCAGATGTAACTTGTACAGAGAGAATTAGATTTGGGTGGGGTTTTACTTCAACGTGAGATCTATATTGCAGTGTAAAAATAAAGCAGTCAGTATTTTCCCTGCACAGAAACTAAATAACTCACCCAAATCTAATTCTGCACTTTTTACATCTGCCCCCCTGCAGTGCACATGGTTTTGTCCATCTGAGAAGGATTTTGTCAGAAAGAGTGAACTAGAATAAGGACTTCTATGCCTACTTGGATAGTAAAGTCTGCAAAACAACCTTTTTTTAAAAACAAAAAAAGTGAAAAACCTATGTTGACCTTATTCATGTCGGCCATTCCATGTCCATGTCGACCTTAAGCTGGTATCGACCTTCTTTCAATGTTGACTTAGCATATGTTGACCATTCTTAGGTGCCAACCTTGTCACTGTCGACCATTAGTGGTCAACCTAGACATTGTCGACCCAGGGACCGCTTACTATATGGTTAAAAACATAGCCACAAATTTTACAAACAGATGGAGCAGCTCTCATTAGAGCTGCTCCTTGCGATTCTATCGCCAAGCACTGCTGCTCGCCATCCACCATAAGGGGGTGCGCGTGCACAGCACAAGACACTTGCATGCCCCATTCTGATGGAGCCCTATGCCACTCCTCGCACCCCTCCTAACCCTGCCAGTCTCCGTCTAAGACAGGGCTGGGCAACACCGGCCCTCCAGATGTTGATGAACTACACATCCCAGCATGCCTTGCATCAGTTTCAGCATGGCCACATAGCAAAACTAATGCAAAGCATCCTGGGATGTGTAGTTCACTAACATCTGGAGGGCCGTGTTGCCCAGCCCTGGTCTAAGAGGTGCTGCATCTGTACTGTATGCCTGGCTTTCATCAAGCACATAGGCTACTGTTGGTGACCAGAACACATTTTGAGCTCGGTATACTACAGTAGCAGTCTTTTGGCCTTTTTCCTGTATAACCCTGGGTGCATCATTTCTGCTTAACACGTCTTGCATTTGTTATTGAAGGAGAGTCTCATTTTTTCCACATTACATACTGCTACTGGATATTTTAATCATACTTATACTGTATCTGCAGTGAAATTTGTGAAAATAAATTCATGTATCTTTTGTTAGGCGTTGAGATGTATTCTCTAATAATCCCAGGTATACAATTTTCATGAACTGCAAGTAAATAAGTAATTTGGATCTAAGTGCTCATTTGCATGCTTATTGGAATGCGCTAGTTTAAAAATACCACTGGCATGCTGCTAGGTATAAAAGATGCAGCTGCTTTATCACTGGCATAAGATCAATAAAGAAAATTGGCATTAAACACTGATAACTCTGCTTTTTAATTTAGAGAATCAATACAGCTTGCACCGTACAGAACACAACAGCAATTAAATGCCACTGGGAAGTTTTTTGAAAATTTGACACCGGTGGAAAAAAGTGAATAAAACCCCTTCATAACAACACATCAGATGTTTTCTTTCTTATCCTAAGCTGAATATTATTACTGTTACACTGTGATTGGTGTGATGTTGAGCTAAATAACTTTTTTGAACATTTACCATTCACAAGTTTTGTTAAGGCTCCCATATATTGCAGAAGCTTAATGCATAACTGTTCTGTGGTCAAGGGGATCCCACTCTGCCCCATGTCCCCTCATTGACTTCAGAGGCAGTAAAATGTCTGTGGGCCAGGGGTGGGCTGGGCTTGGAGGCAGGGTGCCATGTGCCCCCTGGGCCGCTTTATAGATTAGCACCGCAGGCCACCTTAAACACAAAAAACGGCCCTGGTGGTCCAGTGTATCCTCCTTGCGTAGCCATGGGCTGGCTGCACTCCGGTGGCAGCCGTGGTCACGTGATATGTCTCATTCTCCTGTACTAAAGGGCTACAGAAGCCCTGCAGGACAAAATTCTCTACAAAGCAAATTGTGATATTGCTGTGCTGCCGCGCATAGGCACCATATGACAGTCAGTGCGAAATTTAGCTTGTGTGTGGCTGTGTGTGCGGAGGCTCAGCCCAAGATACTGTAGCTGAGCACACAGCATGCACATCAAGCCTGCAGAATGACTTAAAAACGATACAGCCGCACTGCTCCTAGGGGCCGTGGTGTCACCCAGAACCACCCCCTCACATATTTATTTTGTAACTACCTAAATATAATAAGTGGCCCTCTAGCTGTGGGACTACAAATCCCAGCATGCTTTGCCACAGGTTTTCTATCAGGGCATGCTGAAAATGTTAGGCATGCCCACCCCTCTGGGCCATCTTTATTTCTTTCACACTGCCAAATCCGGATACTGTACATACAGATGAATGGCAGGAAGGGAGGGAATCCTGACAGGGATCAGGTAAGTATATATTTTAACTCTTACCTCACCCTATCCCAAATCCCCCTCCCTCCGCAGCCTAACCCTCTCCCTCCTCACCAGTGCCTAACCCTAACTCCTGCACCCCACAGCCTAACCCCCCTACCGCAGTCTAACCCTAACCCCCACCTGCCCACCTAACACTTATGTTCAGGATGCCGGTAGTTGGGGTTCCGATGCTGGTGTCCTAACAAATGTTGGCATTCTGGCAACAGACTCCTGGCAGTAGTTCGGCATCGATGTTGTTACTGCCACCATTCCATCCACTGCCATGCTGAACGCAACCTGCCAAATCATTGTATGCCAAATAATGTCATAATAACGGTCTTATAAACATAGGAATTGATGGCATCCACTTGTCCCAACAAGTCTGTCCAGAAAGTCTTTCAACCTCACATGTCTTTATATATGTATCAGTAGCAGGGCACTGTAGTAATGAGCAAGAGACATTTACTGATCAGTTGGCAACATTAGATAAATCAAAACACATTTCTCAAATGAATTCTGTAAACTAATAATCTCGCTCTATTAAATGTTAAATGAGGATATTGTATAAATGGTCTTACAATGGCGAGTGTTACATTTCAGTTGTTTTTCTCAAGTGGAGTGAAGAAAAGTAGACAAATAGATTTCAGTGATGAAAGATTTTTTATCTGTCTGACTGTCGCCATGTGCACACAGCACTCATGCTACATCAACTCTGTCTTGGGATTCACGCCAACATAAGAGCTCTGAAGTGTAGTTAATGCATGTGGACAAACTAAAGTACAAATGCCTAGATTTATTACAGCAATATTAAGCACACTTGCCTACAATTTATTTTTCCCTCCAAGAGAAGCCTGGAGGGAAGCTGGTGCTGACTGTGATGGAGGACAGGGCTGACACCTAGTGTCATGGCTTCCATACACTGGATAGACAGTGTCAATACATTGTATACGGTCATTCGGTCGGCATATATTAGTCAACATGCATCTTGTCGGCTACTGAAGGTCGAAATGGCTTAGGTTGACACATGGAATAGTTCGACATGGCTAAGGTCGACTTGGCTAAGGTCAACATAAGCATTAGGTCAACAATGGCTAGGTCGACAGTCATAAGGTCTACATGAGGTTTTCACATTTTTTCTTGCCGACGTGCTGACACATTTCATGCTCTACCACGCCACTAGGGCAGTGGTTCTCAAACTGTGGGTTTGGACCCCAAAGTGGGTCCTGACGTTCTCAGCATGGGGTCGCGACTCCATGTTGCTTTTCCATCAGGCTGATGACTGATCTAATCTCAGTCAGTGATTCAAGGAGTCTGAAAAATCAGTTGAATTGTCTATTTTAGACTTGTCACATCACTATGTGCCTCCACAGTGCTGCCATGCATGTGCTGTCTGCTGACTACACATGTGATGTGATGGGCTTCTGCAGTAACTTGCTGGATCCTTGCTGGATCCTGTAATTATTTTTATTGTCTAATGGCGTCCCAGAGCAAAATAGTTTGAGGACCCCTGCACTAGGGCATGGCGGAAGACTAGAATAGAGTGCCAAGCGTCCCGAGGCACAGTTCCTAAAGCATGGCGAGTGCAGTGAGCCATGCAAGGGGATGCAGTGCACTTTGACAGTGTCCATGTTGACTATGTCAACATTCGGGACGGAAAAACCCATGTCGACTTTTTGACTGCCGACCTAGCCATTGTCGAACTAACGTTTGTGTTCTGAAGTCAATTAATTGAAGTTTTGATAAGCATTGAGCCAAAAAAACTGTCGCTGTGAGCGAGGCTGGCATTTTTAGCGGATATTTTTGCACATCTCTCACAGCAACGTTGGCACTCAAAGGGTTCATCTTTAAGCATGTTGTGAAATCAGCATGTTTACAGTATAATGCCCACTTTATAAAAAGTGCTTTAAGTATAATTTTTATTATGTTGAGATGCTGACATGGGCTTCCATAGTACCGGTACATCCTGTGCTTTAGTATGCAATAGAGGTACAGTACTGTATACATGATGTGATCAGGATCCCGGTGTTCAGTATACCAATGCTAGAATCCCGGTTGCTGTCAGAATACTGGTGCTGGAACTCAACATCATTCTGTAAATACTGTATAAGTACAGTGTAGGTTGGGAAGGAGGGGACGGTTTAGGCACTAGTAGGGGGACTTAGGGTTATGGTTAGGCTGCGGAACAGGGGGATTTAGGGTAAGGCACTTATAAGGGTGGGTTAGGTAACTTATGAAGCCCATTGATATTCTCTATGTGAGGTGTCTGGGGGTCAGTATATTGACTACCGGCACCCCACTGCCAGTATATAATATGTATCCCCTGTATACAACTGTACAAGTTAGACATTGGTGCCTGGTAGTTATGTTAGTACTTTACGCACAGAGTAGTACTTTTAGATATATGGAAAATTGGAATTTAACTGTAAATTATAAGATTATTGCAATCTTCTGAAGGTTTCTGAGGTTCTGATGATCCAGCTGAAGAAGCCACTGATTAAAGTGGAAGGCGGAGAAACGCGTTTTGGAGAATAACACAGCCCGGTTATTGCCAGTTTCTATTTACCAGCAGTCTCCTGGATCTAGTCATATGGGACATTGTAATATGGACACCAGCACCTGGAGCTTGTCCCCACGCTGAAAGGAGGATTGTACCTTACTAAAAGGGGACTATCATTTACAGCTCAGAGAAAGGAAATCTTGTCCATTTAAACCTCTTATAAGGAGAACCACATACTAATTTATGGGACTGGTAAATATCATTCATATTACAGCCTCAATAGAATAATAATTGGCAAAGAACTGCATACTGTATATAGATAAGCAAGCCTCATAAAGAATCATTGCCTCTTCTTATGTGTTACTGTACTTGTTGTATGTCTTGTATGTTATATTAATTGAAAGTGCACTAATGTAATATGAAATGTATTCATAATTGTTATTTTTATTAAAAAGAAAGATATTTCTATCTAAATAGTTTAATATTCAGTATATTTGAGTGAAGCAGCACTACTTAGCGGAGCCAGCTTATAGCATTGTTAGCACCATTGTTATGAAGGGTTCTGTCTGAGGGGGGTACACACCAGAACGATTAGGGCTCAATTCCATCAATCTGGATCCAATTCCGACCGATTGGATGCAGATTGTATGTAGATTGGGCATGTTTAGGTCCAATTCCGATCCGATTCCAATCTGATGCGCGTCCCTGCTGTCGTTTGGTCGTTTTACAGATCCTACCTGCTGCAGTGAGGATCTGTAAAAGATCCATTCAACTGGATACAGACTCAGATCGGATTGGGATCAGATTGGATGCAGATCGTTAGCAGATTGTGTGCTCCAACAGATCGTGCGAGCATCACACAATCTGCTAACAATCTGCTAACAATCAGGATCGTTCTGGTGTGTACCCCCCCTGAGTTTTTATACAAGCCACATAATGAATTTTGATGGTTTTAATTATTTTAAGAAGTATATATATTGAGACATTAACTAATATGGGAGTTGTACCTCACTTGGGATCTTGCTATGGGCAACCAATCAGATACTATCTATTATCTTCTAAAATGTGCTAAATAAATAAGAAGTAGATTCTAGTAGATTTCCCATGTGAAATAGAACTCCCATCTTAGTAAATGTCCCCATTGTCTCCTATATTACACAAATGTAAGACAAAGGAGGCCTGCATAAATACACTCCTATGTTATTTTTAAATGGGTAGATGACAATTAGATTATTCTAGATACCCCAATAGGAGAGGATCCAAAGTTTAAAAATGTTTAGCAGAAAATGCTGCATTTGCAGAAGTATATTGTGATTTACACCAATAGAACTTGACCTTTAGTGTTCCCAGTACTTGCTACACAGTGCTGCAGATTGGATGTCTATTGGTATCCTAGCTCTAGGCACACTTTAAATTCCGCAGAACATGAGTTTACAGATAAACTGCAAAATGGCCTCTACAGAATGTTGAAGCTATAAAGTTATACAAGCACTTTATCGCCCAAACTTGGCACCTTTGCATAATACACTGTCCTAGCTCAAATTTACAATGTCATTACAACTTTTCTCATCTCTACCCCTACAGGGGTGGTGGAGGTATTAAAGCTAGTGTCTAGTATTGGCATAGCATTGTGTTTCTTGTTGAAAATCAATAAATGCTATCCTTTTGTCTGCTATAGTTAATAGTATACTAACATTTTGTACTGTATATGGTTGATGTATTATTCAGTCCTGCCCCATTCACATAACACAGATCATGTTACTACGACTACAACCGAATGATATTTAATTGGGAGGGTATTTTTTCTTTTCTTTTCTTTATTTATCATTCCACATACATATTAACCAGCAGGAACACTTTAAACTCGTACTGATGCACAGCAAGATGGAAAGCTTTGAAAATATTTCCACAGTCTTCCAAGGTATCTTTAAAGCATTATCAAGCTTTAATTACCCTTTGGGATATTTTAATACCGTCTGATTAAATCTGTGATTTTGCAAATGCTTTACTAAGATATGCCGCATACTGTTGTGTTTTCTAGCCCTCTGCTGATACAGGATTAGCTTCCACCATTCAACACATAGCCTGATTATGTGCATTGTAATTTACAGCCACTGTAAAATATTTAGCAAAGATCCAGTCATGTTGTAGATGCATGCTGCCTATTGTAATCCTGCTTTGTGTACAGTTAATTTCCATTTCACGGCTGTGTATGGCTTCATCTCACAGGCGTCTTCCTCGCCTTCATCAGTTCCTCACTTCGATGTTTTATTTATGCGTTACTAAGAAGGCGCTATGAGCTCTAAAAGTAAATGTGTAATAATAAAATAGGCATTCCCGCTGACAGATCAAAATCACTGTTTATAATAAGACGAAAAGAAGCATACAGCTACAGTACTCTGTCTCTTGCCAAGAGTCCAGGAGCAAGCTCATTTGTCCAGAATAATAAAAAAAAACAAAAAAGACTCTAAATCAACAGAATCCCATTCCAGACACAAGGGAGCACAAACAATAACCGGGAAGGAAATTGGCAGTTTGGCAGCTATGAAAACAACTAGCGAAAGCAGATATTAATTGCTAGCCCTCTGAGAAGTATCACAGCGCTTCTCTGCTGCTGCTGCTGCTGCTGCTGCTGCTGTGGCTTACTGTTCTCAAACTGGAGCACCAGTAAGCATTGGTATTAAACAGTTGTGCATAGCATGATGAGGAGATACATTAGGTTAACTATGCATTGATCATTACTGTAATATGCATTATTCTACAACATCTTTGTTCATTGTTTTCCTTTATTTTACAATGTCACAATATTAAATAAAAGTGTTTTATTCATACAGTATATAAAAAAGATCACTATCAGTCAGGTCAGCACAGTGAGAGGGAAAGGGGCATGACAATATAAGGGGTGGTGCTCAGAGCCGAATTTCCCATTAGGCACGTGAGGCACCGGCCTAGGGGCGGCACATGTTTGGGGGCGGCACTTGGATGCCTGTGATAGTATTGTCAGCCCAAAATGTACCAATAACTGCAAAATATCCACTGTACTGTACTATATTCCATCTTAAATAGAGTGTAAATGGATAGGACATGCAGATACTGCCCCTATAAACTGTCCTACTCAGGGCCGGCGCTACCACTAGGCAGCTTTAGGCAGCTGCCTAGGGCGTCTGGCACTGGGGGGCGCCCTTGAGCTGCCTCTATTCTCCTAGCAGGTGCATACATATGTTTCCGCGGTTTGCGGGAGGTAAATGGCGGGCAGAAATTGACACTCAGCAAGAATAAGGCATCAGCGGCCGCCAGCCCACCCCGCTTTCTGCGCTGCTGGGGAAGCTGTTTCTGGCGTCTGCCAGTTACACAGCTGCAGCAGCAGGAAGAAGCTGAGGACAGAGCTCTTTGGGCTCTGGTGTTTTGTGCTGCTCAGCCCCCGCCCCCATCCAGCGCATGGAGGCGGAAATGCCGGACAAGTCGCACCTCCATGGCGCTCGGACAATGGCACTAGGAAACACCCGCAAGGTGACGGGTGAGTAGATTGAACAGCTGAAGCGGGGGAGGAGGAGGAGCGGGGAGGGAACTGGAGCGGAGAACCAGGCACGAGGAGAGTTTAGGGGAAGGGGCATGGAGTGCAAATTGCTTTTGCATTTAAATGGCAGCAATGGGTCTATGAATAAAAGTATATAAATCACTAGCCCAAGTATTATTTGCATCATATGCGTGATAACAATTCTACAGATAAAGCAAGTTTTACAGTGACATAGCTTCATCAGGGAAATAAGAACCAAAATATAACATAGATAGCAACGCATGCTGCTCTTCAACTATTCCATTAACCGTGCCTGCGTAGCTGCAAGTTTTAAGAACCTGGGCAAGGTAGATAGAAATCTAGACCCCCTTTATCTTGGCTGCCTGGAGAGGTGCCCTTCTCATACAGCCCTGTTACAGATATGCCTGCTCTCTTGTATAAGGAAGAGATGCAAATGTACAGTAAGTGCAAATGTTGTAACATGCCCACAAATGCTGATTACTGCTGCTTGCAAAACGCAGAGGTGTTACGTCTATATTTTCACAAAACTCGCAAGAAGGAGCCCAGTATTTCCTTGGCAGTTTCCTGTCAGGCATGTATGTAAAGTATATTACATAGTTTGTTATACTATGTACTGTACCAATTACTTTTATATAGCAGTGGACAATGAAAGTTATGGTTTCGTTGCTCTTAAATAATATATTGACCTTGCTAAACATTGCAGGCATATCCAACATACCCATGATCAATATTCTTGTTATAAGAAGATTTCATTGATACTAATTGATTATGGGCTTGATTCAGCGATAGACGCTTTTGCACAGAAGCTACGTCTTTGGCCAAGGCTTTTTGTGGAAATATGCTAATGCCTGCAGGAGGCATCTGAAGGAAAGAGACACCTCCTGCCAGCATGTCTGATCTTATTGCTGCCCCTGAAGATGCAGTATTGGATCACCATTGTGATGACAGCATTGTCAGCCCTCTGAGCAAGCTTACTTCGAATGGCCACCTCCTGCATGCTTTTGAGGCAAAGACCTGACTGACTGGGAAAGTGAGTAATGAGCGGTGTTCGGGGGGGGGGGGGGGGGGAGTTGGCAGAAGTTTTGCCTAGGGTGCCAAGAACCCTTGCACCGGCCCTGGTCCTACTTAGTAAACATTATTGTTGTGCCTAGGGGCGCCCTCCTCCCTAAATCCGCCCCTGGTGGTGCTGCCATGTGACTCCACAAAAGGGTCCTGTACAGTGGGTGTGGCCGTGTGATCGTGTCATTGTGCCAATGTGCCCCGCTTTGCAAAGCCGATATTACCAGTGTTGCATAGCGTGGGGGCATGGCTACAATGATGTGCTTCAGTATGAATTCAGCTCACTTTGCCCGGCTGCGACAGGCTTGCCCATTTATCCAGGCAGCCCTGAGTGCCAGTCTACAGGCCATTCCAGGAGGGCAGTCAAATATGCTGCAGTCACTCATATGAGGCAGATCAATATAGCAAATATGTTTTTTTTTTCTTGTCCAACTTGAATCTGGCAGATTCTGCAGGAAATTCCATTTCATATGATCAATTATCTAGAAATAGGTGACATTATGGAGGCATACTGTACCTCTTAATGAATTGTCTGATGAATTAGTCAACGAAGCACTAGTTACATTTCTTAAATACAAGGTGGCCTGTGTGAAAATTTCCCATGTGAATAAAATTATGATTTTTATAGCAAGGTTGATAGTTTGTAGTAGGATGAAAGAAGAACAGGTTAATTTGTAGCCATTTTGAGTTGCCAATCAAAACTGATCCGTATCGACGCATCCAGAGAAAGAACTCTAGGTCCAAATGTACATTTTTTACCTGGATTTTTAAACAATACAATGTGCAATTGTAAATTAACAACTCGTCAGAAGCGGAGAACAAGTCCCCAGCCACTCATAGTCCCCAGCCACTGGTTTGTAAGCAGGGATGTGGCACAGACGGCCAGTTCTCCGGCTTATACTGAGCTCCTCGTGCATTCGTCCTGCTGCTGGATGTCACACGGTGTCTGCAGCCGACATCCAACTATGGCCGCGTATCCTGCAGAGAGGCTGAGCTGCAGGAGCTCTAAGTAGCTGACAGGGCTCTGTTTACGTTGTCAGGTGGAAGGGGACAGAGACTGCACAGGGGTCTGGTAGCAGCACTGGCAGGAATGTAGCAGTGCTGCTAGTCTTAGCACGTGGAATCCCCCATGATTTTCTTACAGTGAGCAGATCCAGGGATCCCCCCTTTTTTTCATACCCTGAGTGGATCCGGGGCAGCGGGAAGGTGGAGGGGTGGAGCTTACTGCGCCAAAGTAATTTTTTTAACTTTGATTAGTAAACAAACAATACAATGTGCAATTGTAAATGAACGATTAGTCAGAAGAGGTGAACGTAATATTTCAGATGGTACCTCATTTATCAATCTTGGTTAAGTATGAAGGGAGAAAAAGAGAGCATCACAAAAAAAGAAATAATATGTCTGATGCAGCCTACAGAGCAACATCATTTTCAAAACTGTTCTGTATTCACCAGATTCTACATGGGATTTTGCAATTAAAATGTAATGTGTTATTTGCAGAATTAATTTGAAGTCAGTGTAAAAATTGGGTAATTGTGCTCACACATACCCCTACAGTCCTCATTTACTACACCACCTCCTGGCAGGAAGTCAGCTCCTGCAGTAATTGGAATTGCAGTACACTATTTTGCTGCACAACGCAAATCAGCTAATGAAAGCTTTATAGCTAACATTACGACATTTTTACTGGTAAAAAGGTTGCAGAAAAATTAGTAGTATTATTATCTATAGGGGCCTAGAGATAATGAATAGCAGAAGTGCCACAATTTTTTTATGTATATTGTAGTCAGAATAATATTTTTTTTACTTAATGATCACCGCTAGGAACTAAATGCAACTTGCAGAGACAGCAGTAACATATTTCTCTGTCCCTGTGTTACATCCCGGGGTTATCAAAGGAGACTGTCATACTTTTGAAAGAGTTCTCAAGGGAAACTGACACTAGACATGCTCACAATATCAATTTACAGAGTTCTAGGAGAGGGATTGTAAGATCAGTCTCCTTCATATATCTCTACATAGGCATAAATCTGGTTTACTCACTTTGGGACCAATCTACAAAAGTCTTCACTTTTCGGAGTTTGATACATAGGAGTCAGAAAGTGTTTCCCATTGGTGATAATTTGAACCATGAGATGCCTAAAATGCATTATATTCACATTGCTATGCGAATTAAATGCACAAGCCTCTGCTGATTAAAATTATATATGACATGTGTATATTCTGTGTGGGACTGCGGCTTTATCTGCAAAGGAAATTGTACATTACAGTGCTTTCCAGGAAAATAATGTAGCTTAACATATAATATGCAAAATGTATTTTTATTTTTTTTACAGCAATTTCCCATAAGTCCTTCCTACCCTACATGTGTTATCCCCTCATGCAATGTTTGTTCAGCGCTGCAGCCTATGGGTAGCAGCCAATACTGTTGAAATGCTACACATGTTACAGATTGGACGGATGATTTCCTTTCCTGACAGAATAATCTTCACAAGACTTTGGGCGACAAAAGAAGGTACAGTAATTGACATATGCACAGTAATAGGCTATATATAGCGGTGGTGCCAATGGCTGTATTATCATATGAAATGGGTGGAGGAGACATCTCTTAGAGTAAACTGTGTTATTTTCAGATTATTATTTTTTTGCTGCATTTTTCCTGTCTTCCTTCCTGTCATGCCAGTTTCCTGCCTTCATTACAATTGCATGCATGTGCTATTGAATACACAGTACAGTATGAAATTATATTTTTTTACACGCATAAGATGTATGTTTGTAACGTGTTTTGGATCTGTGTGGTTTTGTCATCACTGACACTATTGTGAGCCGTCTAACTTTACATTGTTATTAAGTTGTTGACTGACCTTTTGGGTGGTTTCAGATGTTATTGGTGAAATATGTTATGGATGTAACATCACCCTGCAGATGTAGCCAGCCTAATTCAGCCGGGTACTGGCGGTCGGATCGCCAACCGCCAGCCCCCACCAGCCGCCAGATTGGGGCGGCTGAGCACGAGATGCTTGCACGTCCCCCTCCGACAGAGCCCACCGCCATCCTCTGCCGCCTCCATGCGACTCCACCATCGGTGCCCGCAGCTCCCTGCACCTCCACCAACCCTACCCATCTCCATGAAGCAGAGACAGGCAGGGATACTGTCCCCTGCCGCCGAAATACTGGGACGCTCATGCGTGTGAAACACTTGCGTGTCCCAGTCAGATGGAGCGCCTCTCCATCGGCAATTGCCAGCGGGGGGCATTCTGGCGATTCCTGCCGCTGAATGAGAGGCGCTCCATCTGTATGTACGGGATACATACAGATGACTGGTGGATAGGATGCTGCCATCCACATGGGGGGAAACCTGAGAGGTTTATTTACCAAGTATACCTACCTTCCCCCTACTCCCATAACTTTCTCCCCTCAGCCTAGAACTAACAATCCCACAGCCTAAACCTAACCCTCCCCACTAGTGCCTAACCCTCATACCCCACCCCCAGTGTCTGACCAATCAGCTCCTAACTGACATGTCACAGACTGTGTTTGGAAAATGCCAGACAGGAGCTGATTGGCTGGTTGTTAATCACTCTCTATTTTATCAGTTTTTGAAGCTTAGTTCACCTGGCCCTAAGACATTGTTTTTTTTTTTCAAAGTTCTCGGAAATAAAACATTATTTTTGAGTGTTTGGGTTTTTAGACAGTATGAAAACTGGTTGAGCTGTGTCCTGAAGCAAAAACCACTGCAGCTCAGATCTAAAGCTTGGTGCTCAGAGCCCCAGGCATCTGCAGCTTCAAGGGTAAAAGGCAGATGGTAAGGTGCCAAAATGAGCATACACTGTTATTTTGGAACAGCATTTTAGGAACTCTAAGTTAATGGATCATACATCCAAAATAATTGCTAATAACTGTTTCAAAGTTTGAAATCTTTTATCAAATCATTGTATATGTGCTCTGACAAGTGTTAATTCTATGTTTAATACGAAGGACTGTAACACTTCTATTTGATACTGACGGGCAACATTAGTTGGATAAATCAGCTTTATGCAGTATTTACTTTTTTTATAACCATAACTAACAGTTAAGAAAGGGGCGTGTTTACAAAATTGCAAACAGATGCAGAGCCACACACACACACACACACACACACACACAGATGCATATGAGGTAGGTCTCTCAGAGGGTTTATCAATTGCAGCAGCTTCAGGTCTGTTGCAAATATTAGCGGCTCCAGCAGTGGGGCTGCAGCACTGTCCACAATTTAAATAGAGGAGCCACTGCCAGTGAGTCCCATATTTGAATATTGGACAATATTGCTGCAGCCCCACATCTGGTGGCAGCACTGTTTGCAAACATGTACTGTTTAGTCACTTTTGATTGGATGATTGCAAATTCACCTCTGAAGCTGATACTTTCTTCATAGATTGTACCAATATTGTATTTTTTTGCAAGCATGAACTGGACTATTATATCTGCTGTTTGGATTTTTTTTGAGACTATGGAGCTAAATTTTCTGTTAAAGCTTGAGTGCGCTACTGCGAGTATTCCATATTGGTGGTGGCTTGATGCCATCTTGTCATTACCCTGTAAGATAGCACCCACACCTTGACAAAGGGGCGTGCCAGCCCCGAAACGTTGGTTTTCAGTTTGGGACCTAATACACTTCTAAGAAAAATCCATTTGAGTGCCACTGCTTGTTTGTTCCAGTCCTATTATACCAGAAGGTACCGGGGTCAGTGAGAGTGAGTGCCGAGCTGCAACAAGTTACTATATATATATATATATATATATATATATATATATATATATATGAGAGAGAGAGAAACTAGCAGAGTAATTTGCAAATCTTTGTTTAATAATATAGGTAAGCTTTGATGAAAAATGCGTTTGATACAGATGTTTCAGGCTGTACAGTGATTGACTTCATCTGTTAGCATAGTGTTACCTTGAATGGCGTGTGATGATATTTGACATGAGCTAGCAAATTTGGTCAAGACATGGTCTGCTGCTATGCGGAGCTCGGATTGAGATGACATGGGGCCCTAGGCAGGATTCTCTTTCTGGGCTTCCACTTTTGTGTGTGTGTGCGCACATATAAGCAAAAATATTTATTTCACTGCACCTAGATATAATAAAATGAATAGTTTTCAAATCAATTTCAAATTAAAACTTGGAGGTTTCTTGATACAAAATTAATTGATTTATTACAATAGTACAATTTTTAAAGAAGTAATATTAAAATTTATAATGATTTCCTCTTGAAAAAAGTTCAGCATCCCGCACAGCTGCAGAACTGGAAGTTCATTACAATCTGCCCCAACAGCTCACTATGGGGCAGATGTATGAAACTGCTGATAACATTTTGCACATAACGGGTCCCGCCTCTCCAGCATAACGTGGAAAAGCGGGCACCTGTTATGTGCAAATGTATTAAACACCCCCTCCCCCAGCCGATAAGGAGAGCCGTTATGCCCAGCGTGAACGGCTCTCCTTATCGGCTCCTCCAGCATCCCGCGCATGCACGATGCACTTTCCTCCCCCCGGCCAACTGTCTGGGCATGCGCGAGATCTCACTAAAACCGCAAGATCTCCAGTGCAGCCCAAGCCAGAAGCAGGGCTAGCGTTGTCCCCACAGTGGGGGATAGGACAACGCTAGCCATGAGCTGTTGAAGCGGCCATGGCGAATTAACGCCTGTCCAGCTGTTAATACATCTCCCCGGCTGCTAAACACTGGGGGGGATTGCAGGGGACAGCCTTGCCAAGCGTAACAATTCATTCGATTCAGGGTCCATTCTCTTTGTGCATCCTACTTGCATTATGTTATAGCTGAGATTATTGCATAAAGAGATGGAGAGGGGAGGGTCAAGAAACCAAAAAGTCAATAAAGTCTAGATCCGCCCCTGCCTACACATGTCACAAGGGACTTGGCCACAGCTCATTGTGGTGTACCACGAGTCAGGGTGGGCTGGGCATGCCTCAATCTATCTTGCTGATAGACATGTCGGGCTGACATGGGCAAATGGGCAACTAGAGAACAACCATCCCGGATCTGTGTGGCCTGAACTACAAAACAAGCCATCAACTAGTCTGACTCTGCATTTTTCGCTGCATGCCATATTACGGTTGCATAGGAGGACATTTAAAAAAAATATATATATATTCATAAAATATAAAGCAAATTGAAACCATAATCAGGATTGTTTCCCCTTTAAATCACTTCATTAAAGAATTCATATTTTCACATTTTACATCTTTGAGTGTTAGAAACATGTAATTGACTGGGAATGATTGGGACCATTCTGATATTCCACCCTCTCTATTGGAGAAATAATGTGAGATTCATTTCACTCTTAACTTGCGTTAGTGCTGAATCGATTTGTAATTAGCTGTGATCACGGCTGCAGTAGATTATGATGTGGATTGGTCTGGCATCACCAATTAGCAGTGGTATTTAAAGTGGCCCTATATTGCAAACAAAGTCCCGCTAGCTACAGTATGCGCACTGTAGAGGAATTACAACCATGCCTGCAGTTTTAATATACATCACAACACAACACTGTTTCCTGAAAGCTGCAAATGTTTTCTTACAGTATACTGCAACTAAAAGGTCACCATCTGAAGGACACTACTATGATCCAAAAATAAATGGAAAGGCAGAAACTCACAGTAATAAAAATAGTTTAATGCAGCATCAATGGTCTGATAAAATTATTGTCAGTGTCTTCAAGTCCCCTTAGAGAGCTTTATTGGAGCAGTCGTCGAAGATCGCTATAGGTAGGACGTGGTTCGCATTCATTGCTGTGTCAATGCTTTTGTGACCCAGAGACAGCGACAGAATCAATGGAGGTCCAATTTTAAAGGACTGCCAAGAAAAGTTTGCATGATTAGAAATGAAGATGTTGCCAAACTGAGGACATGAGGTCAAACAGTCCAATATAAATCTCAGGATTATTGCTAGCTCTAGAAAGAAGAGCAACATTTGCTCATGACTCAGGTTAAAGATTCAGGATCAGATGTCAGAAAATAAAGATTGTTGATACTGAATGACAGTATTGCTTTATTGTGAGCACAGAGTTATTGGTTTATAGAATTGTTTTGCTACAGCATGTATATCCCAAATGAACGTATGAACTGCTGACATCAGTTTTGGAGAAGAAGTTATTAGAGTAAGGGTCAGATTTTTGCTGCAGTATCCAGAGAAATGACTAGCCAATGCAAGGACAAAGAGACGGCGGATTTGTGTATTCGTGCTTGGTCTCAGGCAGAAGGGAGTTGCAGTTTAACAACTACAATCCTCGTTACACTGTTTTTATTTAATTTATTTATTTCGTTAAGCACCTTGAGTTTTATTGGTGAAAGCACTATATAAATAAAATTATTATCATTGGTGGATAAAGTAAAAATGAAGGCTGTTGTGACTATTATTTACCCTAATAATGCCCTTTAAGTTTGGGATACAAATAGCACAGTCAGCAACAGAAATGTCAGTAGTAGCTGAGCTCTAATTAATACAGCAACAAATGTGGATTTGTGGCACAATACCAAAGGAAACTCAGAATGTGAGCGGTCTAACATTCATTCATTGTTTGGCAAACATAGCCAAACCTCAGTGCAAATTGGAAAAATGTAAGAAGAGCACAATTTACAGTACTGGTAATTGGCACTCACCTATTCAATGCTGCCATAACAACAGCATTAAAGGATGTCAGATCCAACTTTTGTTGGATTTTTCGGATTTGGTTTGTCAGAAACGGCCAGGGATTCCGACAAAACAAAGCAGCTGCGGGTTGTTTTTTAAAAACAGTCAAAACATTAAATTCCTACTGGCGAGTTACTGTTGGATCAGATGAAAGCGGCCCAGAATTCCAACTGTTGGGCCGTTCTGACAGTCGGTATCCTGTATTAAATACCCCCATAATTGCATAGTCTCCTAGAACATCCAGAAAGCTCCAATATCTTGTGTAAGACATTCCGTAATTTGGCATCTATGATTTAAGGTGAAAAATATTTGGAACTCACAAATAATTGTGATGTGATTGTGTGAAGCAAGTATCTAAGCAGTCCTTTTCATCTCCTGCTTTCTGATGTCCTTTCATATGATTATCTTATAAGATTTACCGAATAAAGTCTGTACTCTTAATAGACAAAGGCCCATATATCAACAAGTTTTAGCTATTTTAAACTCATGTTGTATGATAAATGGCACTCCAGTCAATAGCTCCTGTTATATGTTTAAAAAGTTTGGGGCTGATTGGCTTAATCACCATTTATCATACGTAACGAGTTTAACGCATTGATAAATGGGCCCCATAATTTAAACATTGACATCTCCGTGAATTAAAAATATGTTTGTTTGTGATCTAGCACAAATGAAGCCCTGGTTCTTGTATAACTAACCTGAAGAAGTAAATCACTTAAGGTGCATACACACTGGACATTTTTGCCCAGCATGTATTCACAGCGATGATGGTGAAAATCGCTGGGCTGAAAATCACTCAGTCGATGACGCGGGAGTGCACATCAGCGCTCATCAGCGGTGCTGTACACACTGGGCGGCTTTTTCAGCTCAAAATCGGGAAATAGATATTGTGGATGATTATATGTTTTGTGGGTAACAACATTGTCTGCTATGTGGTTCCTGGTTTGCAACTCTAAGTTATCAATGTTCTTTAACTAATTTTCTGGAATACAATTTCTATAGTTGTTATGTAACTGCCATATTACTGTCAAAATCTGGGTGATTTTGCTGGCAATAGGGATATTTAATGCTCATGCATCATAGAATTTCCACCAGCCATATTGTAGCTTCCTTTAGTATAGTGCATTTTATATTTTTTTCAGGATGTTTTTATGTATTTATTGTTTTTTACTTCAATTAACCCCTTCAGTGGCACTCCCGAGAATTTTTTGGGTTTTGCTCCAGTGCGCAGAATGGCAAACCCACTGCTTGTGCTCCCTCCTGCCGTACAACGCCTGCCGTGCAATCAGCGATGCACTCAGCTTTTTTCCCGACTCCTGCTGCACCGCCCTGCATCCCTCCCCCGGCTGTGTGTGGTGTGACCTTGTAATGTCACGCTGCACACAGCCAGGTTGCCAGGGGCAGGGGCTGATGGACAGTTCAGCAGCGCTGCCCGGACCACGGGGTTGCAGTGGTGGGTTTTTTTTAGAAAAAACTTGCCCAGTGGGAAGCGCTCCCTAAAAAAAAACACCACTGAAGGGGGTAAATTTAATTTTCATAAATGCATTAATTGCTGGTACTTTAAATCTGAGCTTTCGGTTCCTGCAAACCGTCTCAAATGCATGAGTAATTCCACAGGGCTTTATCCAGCAACAGTGTAATTATTATTTATTTTATTTATTAACTTTCATATAGGGAACACATATTCAGGTGTACTATTTGGCTATTCATTTTAGTACATTAACTATTACCACTTTATGCCAGTATGGCTGTGGCACCAGATACACAGTGATAAATTGCAGCAATTTTTTTCTGACAAAAAGGCAACCATGACTATTTCTTATGTTTCTAATTGCCACATTTTGATAAATAATATTTTGTGGGAATGTAATAGAATTTGAGATTGCAAAGGTGAAGACTTTTCTCCAATTTTTACCATAAAATAAATTAAAGCACCAACCAAAAAAAAAAAATAAGATTATATATGACTGTAAAAATTGGCTTTTGAAATCACAAGCAAAATCATGGAAAAATCAGCATGCACGCGAAATACCAGGACAGGAATGCAACCCCAGTCCGTCCCTGCTCCAAACTGTCTGGATTTTGTTAAAATAGTGCCACTTTGTGGACTGTCCTACCCACATACCGCAGTGCTGGTGGTGATGGTGGAGGGTTGGGTTGGGAGGTCACCTCTCACTCACTGCTCTATAACATATATGCATATAACAGTTTTTTTTCTCTCTCTCCACAACTCACATAGAGGGAGAATAGAATTGGTGGTGAGCATAGCGAGCCACCGAGCCCGCAAGGGGCTTTTTTTGCGCTTACCACGCTGTCTGAGTCCGGCCAGTCGGGATCCCGATGTCGGGCTAATGACTGTCAGGATCCCAACTGTCAGAACCCTGTACCACACCTCCCTGTGTATAGGCCCCATTAGGGTCAGTTATGTGGTGGTGTACAGTTTTAAATTTGAGGGGTAAATTTGCTAAGATTGGAGTTCTATTGAAGATGGGATGTTTGCTGGCATTGCAGGGATTATTTAAAAAATCATGAAGTTGACAAACATCATACAGAGATTCGATCAGATGAGCTGGCATTGAAGGGTCAAATGTAGCTTTGCAGTCTAGATTTTACTTCCTTGCTTCCCTGTTAATATCCCAGGGAGAACAGTTTGTTATCAAAAAGAAGTAAAAAATACCCAGTGTGGTGTTAAACACAAGGTGGCCTCGTTCTAGAGACTGGACAGCAGTTCCTACTGCATAAAATATTTGAAGAACTTTTTAAGGTCTTGAGCATCAAAGTGCTTATGTTCAGCCCCTTCATGTTTAGACTGTCAGAGTTGAAGCGGTTAAGCACTTAATGATGTTAGACATGTCCTGGGAATCTTTGGACAGATACTACACGCAACAGAAAGCTCTTACTGAAATGCAAATGCTGTCTCGATGCGAGGGAGAAATCAAAAGCGCACTAGATAAAAGCCATTGCTTGTTAGCTGTGTCCTTGCATTTGTCCTGGAAGCGAGCTCACAACCTTTCTTGTGTCTTGTAGAGGCTGTAGACTGTGGTTCTGTAACAACCTGCCTTTGTTTTTTGGCAAAGCAGGAATGAAGACCAGATAAATAATTTGTACCAGAAACACAAAGAACAATAGGTATATAATTGCTGATTGCCTTTGTCTGCACTGACTTTTAGACACCGAGTTACTGTCTTTGCAGCTTTAGCAGACTATTTCAAGCAACAATATTATTGCTTTGTGTTAGACAAAAAAGACAATTAAGCAAAGTACGCAAACATTCATCATCTTAATGAGACTAAATATGTACTTGTAGCTATTTAAATGCAAAATTTAAGAATGGGTGGACTATACAATTACTGAGGGATTATTGGAAAATGTGTTGGTTAGAACAAACTGTGCTGAGAGCATCAGATGGACTGCGAATATGATTACAATACAATGAACTAGTTGGGATACATATGGATGACTGGCAGTGGGGATACTGCCAGAATACTGATACCAGCATCCCGATGGAGGTCAGGTAAATAGATGATACCATTGGATAAAGCTGAAATGTAAAAAAACTAGCCAGATGGCGGAACAGGTACACTACCAATACTCTGGCACTCTTGGTTCCAGCACTGTGCCAGATTACACATGATTTTGCCAGATTATCATGGATACGCACCACTGCTCACCATGCTGCTGTGCATATCTTTGCCTATAGGCTACAGCAGGGCTATTTTTCTGCAGGCTCCAGCAGGAACTGTGGCCCTTATTCTAGTTCACTCTTTCTGACAAAATATTTCTTAGATGGACAAAACCATGTGCACTGCAGGTGAGGCAGGTGTAAACCCCCACCCGAATCTAATTATCTCTGCACAAGTAACACCTGCCTCACCTGCAGTGCACATGGTTTTGTCCATCTAAGAAATATTTTGTCAGAAAGAGTGAACTAGATTAAGGGCCACAGTTCCTGCAGGAGCCTGCAGAAAAATAGCCCTGGGCTACAGGACTATACACCTCCTATTAAAGTCCTTCAAGTCAGCTCATGTCAGTGAGCCAGATGCAGTCTGTGAGACTGCACTGGCTCACTGTGACTGGCAGTACCTTCCTATTGGAAGTCCTACCTGCCAGTTAACGCGTGACAGGCAGTCCCATTGGGAGGTGTTTCCTTCCTCCAGGACTGCCAGACTGGGCTACAATAAGCAGCGGTTTTCACATGCACCATACTATCATCGCTACTTCATGTGTGCCGGGGTCCTGGCTCCTCTCAATAGCATTGCAAAGATGCCATGTTCCGGGCTGGCGGTAGGGCAAGGCAAGATGACAGGGATCAACAGAAATACCTCTCCTCCTCCCAGGTAGGAGCCAAAGCCTAACTGTCCCCTGCAGCCTAACTGAGCCCTCCCATAGACTAATTGATTTCTACCACAACCTAACTGAGCCCTCCCACAGTGTAACTCCCCCCAGCAGCCTAACACCCCAGCATCTGATGCGGATTAAAAGAGGCACTAGAGCATCAGGTGACGGATAATCGGGAGTGTACCTGTAATGTGAAAGGAGAAGATTAAGATTAATATGTCTAATGCTGAGTACGCACTTGCCAATTCCCAGCCCCTTCAATGACCAATATCGTTAATAATTCACTGGAACCCCCGCACCATACATACATCATTGACTAGATAGTCAACATTGAACTGCATGTAAAGATGACAGGGGATCTGTTAATGATATTGAGCATATACAATTTGTTCTCGTATTGGTCAGTTCAAGCATGTAGATTTTATGTGCTTGACTCACAGGATGGCTACCCAATGTCATTTTTCAAATAAAGCGTCAGATGCAGTAAGCTTCAGAAGTGATAAAATGTAGATAAACAGCCAGCCAATCAGCTCCTACCTACCATGTCACAGGCTGCGTTTGAAAAATGTTAGGTAGGAGTTGATTGGTTGGTTGTTTATCCCTCTCCATTTTATAGCTTTTGAAGCTTAGTTCATCTGGCCCACAGTCCGTAACATGGCAGCTAGGATCTGATACGTTATCTCTCTTCTTTTTATCACTCCCCAATATTTAGTACATCTCCTTCTTCGGCTGAGTTTGAGTTGAGAGCAAAGCAGAATCAGCAAGTAACTTTTAACCAGCACAAACCATGTTGCATCTCACAATCAGCCCTAGTGTGACTTGGGGATTGTGAAAATGATGTGGAAATTGTAGCCATTGTAGAAAGACTTTTAGTGTATGAGAATATTCTATTAAGAGACTGTCAGGCTTTATGTTACAGCAGGTGTTTATGTTATATGCATTCCATTATTATCCTGAACAATGTCGTAATAATCTTTTCTATCATGTCCCCAAAGCACAGTGAGAAGAAACATCTTTCCTTTTACAATTCTCCTGAATCTTTCCCCTCCCAATGTTATTAGCACTAGGCAAAAAACCACAGCAGGAAAAGAGACAGATGGGGGAAAAAAAAGATGGAATAGAAAGCTTATAGATATACGGTATAGAAGGGGAAGAATATAAATATAATACAAAGGTACTGTACTTAGTATATACTATTGAATCATACACTTATAGGTTGCAGTGACTGTTGCACATAAGATGTGGATTTTGAATAAGTTCTAATCTAATAAAAAAAAAACCACCCATAATCATAGCTCTAGCAGTATACAGTAGTTACTTTTAACAGGCTCTGACGCCTTCTATTTTTGTAATAAGTCTGTCTGCAGTTACAGCAATTTAATAGATGCTTTGCAAAATAATTTCTAAATCCTGCAATAATGAGGTATTAAAGCCTTTGTACCTTTCCCCGACCTTCTCAGTAAATAATTTGTGCTGTCCATCGTTAATAGTTGCTTTATTTTTTAACCTACCTGTACTTCATTTAATCAGCTGCTCTTGTATTGACCTGCATGTGACTGGTTAATACAAAATAAACAACAGCATGTGCAGCTTGATCCCTGAGGTGATGTAAAGACGCGGACTGCTGTCATGAGTCAGGACAAGAAAAAAGTACAGTGAGTGAATGTTGTTACCTTCAGCTCACTGACTTATGTCTTTTGTTTGGTCTGTATGGAGGGGGGGTAATATGGAGGAAGCAATCAAAGCTGTAACCTCTGGCCAACAGAATGAATGAAATGAGGCTGGATGTGGGCCAGAAATCCAGGTTGCTCTATAATTACCTGGAGTGAGCAGGCAGTCCAACACAATCTCTGTGGACTTCAATTGGATTCTAGAGCTCAGCAGCCTGGTCACATAGCTCATGTAATTTAACATTCTCCTGCTGCTGCGGTACAAAGTAGGTAGGCAAAGAATGACTGCTCACTATAGTTCCCTGCAGTTCGTGGATGCAGGTTTGTGTTTGTACAGTATCTATTCGTTTCTGATAGTTTTACATATCTTAGAAAACCAAAACAAAATCTATTGATGTTATTGTTTAAACAACACATCATTTTCAATATACAGTATCATCATATATGTGTGTAAAAAGTAGAGCATAGTTACATGTGCAAACAAACATACATTCAGTAACCAAGCTGATGTTTTATTGTATGCCCCTGGTATCCCCTGGCTTGCAAAATACTGCTAACACAGAGAGAAAGATAAACTTTGACTATCACACATGAAGGGGTATTCAAAGCTCTGATGGTGATAAGTGATGATAACTCACCGTTAGTGTATTCAACACTTCCTCTGAGGCGAGGTTCACTCGCCGTTTGCCTCCTCGACTGTTCTCCAAGGCAAGTGTGGCCATTAAAATGATGAGGCTCGCCACAAAATGCTGTGGACTTGCCACAAACTGCGGCGGACTTGGCCCAAACATTGTCTACGGCATGCAGGTTTCACATCGAGGATTGCTTATTTTCTGTGAGGAAAAGCCAACCTCTCTGTACAAACCCCCTCGCCGGCAGCAGTGAATACTGCTCATGGAATGGGCTGTTAGCATTCAGTGTGCATGCATTCATGCAGTCATATATATAACAATGTTGTACCTGATGCAGGGGCCAGCCCCCGCCAGCTCCCACCAGGAGGACGTGCGCGTACGAGACGCACACACGCCCTGTAACAACGGAGCTCCCCCCGGGTCCTCACCGCCTCCCTCGCCGGCGTGGACGGTCCCCCTCTCTGCGTCGACCCCCCCCCCCCCTAACCCTGCCCATCTCCCTGAAGCGGGGACAGGCAGGGAACCGCTGCACTGCCGTCAAGAGAGTGGGACGGGCGCGTGTGAGACGCACGCGCGTCCCAGTTAGATGGAGCGCCTCTCCGCCAGCAATTGCCAGCGGGGACATTCTGGCGATCCCCGCCACTGAAAGAGAGGCGCTCCATCAGTATGCTGTAAGCATGCGCACAGCATCTATTCACTACACTGACAGGAGTATATGCCATCTGCCACTCTGCCGGCCACAGGTACAGATGGAGCCGCCAACAGCCAGCATGCCCGCTCGCCAGATTTCATTAGCTGGTGCAGGCTGACGGACAAGTGGGTCGTGCGTCCCATTGACAAAAATGGGGCGCGAGCATCTTGTGCGCACGTGCCCCAATCTGGTAGACTCCAGCAGGTGGCGGGAGATGGCGCATGGTGATAGAATTGTCAAGAGCTGCTCTAATGAGAGTGGCTCCATCTGTAGCATGCATGGCAGTCCCCCCCAAAATATGACTGTCCCGCTAAAATGGGGACAGTTGGGAGGTATGTATATATCTGGCATTCTTGGAGATGTTTGACTGCCTTAGGAGACTGCTTGCACTACTGGCTCCACACTGAGGAGGAGCTGGCATTTTAGCGTGACCCCCTGGAATGGTGGCTCCAGGTGTCATTTGCAACCCCTAAAAATGCCAGTGGATGTACAGTACTTTGTATTTTGAACAATTCTTTCCTTTCTCTGTTTTCTACTGTATTGGAAATTGAAGCATCATGTGAACTTTGCAGTAAAAGAGCAATAATGGCTTACCTTCCGGCAGTTGTCATGTGGCAACACCTCAGTCTCAGATTTGCTTTGCAGAAATGTAAGACACTTACAAAAATCACATCCTAAGAACGAGCGTAGTTTCTGACAGCAAACACTGAAATTCAATAGGATCTTGTTGCCTCTGGTAAAAGATAACAAAAAGGAGAAGTAATGTAATTATTCAGAAAGGTTATGCAGACAACTAATAATCTTTCAGTTTTATGACTCTCGCTCTTACTGGTGTGGTTTAATGTGGGGAAAAAATCATACAAGTTTATGTATTAGGAGCACATCCCCAATAAGGATCAGTATGATTAATAAGCATCACCAAAGTGCTCTCCTTGTGGATATACAAGCAGTAACGCATTCTGTCATGGTAACAATTTAGATAAAACATTTATGTGCTTTGTTGAAATGAGTTTTACACATTCTTAATTGGAAGGAAATCTGTCAGATGTGTGTGCCATTGTAGAGATGTGTGAGTGACTGGGGAATTACGTGACAGCAGGAAAGCAGACAGTAGTCATTTAATATTTAATTGAATGCTAAATGTATGTCAACGGTATTGTCATTTGTTATTGAAATCGGTGCCATAGAGGAGGTCACTCATATATGTAATCATTCCTCTCAACTGTCCTGATTTTCTGACCTCAGAATGGATGGAGCTTAAACAAAATTGTGTGGGGTTTGGCCCAAAAGTGTTTGTTTCTCAATTGTTAGGGTGGAGTTTGAGCAGATTATTCAGATTTTGCATTTCTAAATGTTGGGAGTATGTGGTAACCATTAATACAGCATTACATTTTTCTTCATGGCTTGTGTATACAGAGAAAACATGCTGTATTATCATGGCACTTTATAAAGTGAGGTATGGTAAAGTTGTAGAGGTGGGGGATTTATTCCTTTGTTCTATATGGGAGTGCATTGAAGTATAGAGATTACGTCCAGTCATTCGGTAAAATACCAGATGTTTGACAGGTAGTAGGTCGAAAGAGTCAAAAGGGTAAATTGTCGACATGTGATTAGGTCCACATGGTGAAAAGGTTGATGCAGAAAATGTTGACACTTATTATTATTATTATTATTACTACTACTACCAGTTGTTGGCTCCTTATCTATCTGGCTTGACGGTCTGCAATGTGTCTGGGCGGATTTCACCTCCTCTCTGCCCTCCCTGTGATCAACAGCTGATATCACTATGGAAAGATCCAGTACAGCAAGAGACTTGGAGTCTGGCACTGCTAAGTACTACTCTCTGGCTTCTAGGCATCAATGTTCTGTCAGGGTAGGAAGAGCTTAACCTGTCGTAATCTAGTATACTCCAGAGTACTGCCTATATGTATAACTTAAATCATCGTATTATTCTACATAATGCAATCATCTTTGTATTATTCTAATAATTGTTATAGTAACAGCTGTGTATTATTCTAGGAATTTGAAGTGTATATTGTCTGGCTGAGTATACTAGCAGTGCCTGCCCAGCCACTGACCTCACTGTATCTCACTGCTTCTGGGAGTTTGCATCAGCTGCAATCAGCAGGGAATATTGGGGCAGATATATTAAGCCTGGTGAAGAGATAAAGTGGAGAAAAAGTGGAGATAGAGAGGAAGGAGATAATGCACCAGCCAATCAACTCTCAACTGTCTTTTTTCAAACACAGCTGATTGGCTGGTGCATTACCTCCTTCCTCTTTATCTCCACTTTTTTCCACTTTATCTCTTCACCAGGCTTAATACATCTGCCCCTAACTTCCCATGGGAAGAGCTTTCTCTGCTCTCGCAATCTGGACTGACAGTCCCAGGCGGAAAAAACACCTATCCTATCCCTAAAAACCTATCTACCCTTTTTATATCAACATTGATCCTGTTCATCTTTTGTCCCTTTTAAGCCCATGTAGACAATTGACTGTTGACCATGTGGTGTTGACCTGTCTATCTACTGTGTATACTTTCTATCTACCATCCATATACCCTTTTGTAAATGATAACAGTTGCACTGATTGATATTTAGGCTTTTATGTGTCCATCAGGGTAAGGGTGAATCTGTTTTACTTTCCTATATACTTCAAATCACTAAATGAGCTGATTTTCAGAGGAAATTAGATACCTGAAATGTACTTGTGGCCTCAACCTACAACACACTAATACTAACAGATATTCATTAAGTATGTGCTGAAGTACTGTATTGCATTACCAAAGGCAAATGTAGAAATAGGATTCACACAGGGCCATAACTCCCATAGGTAATGAAGATGCCTGCCTCCGAGGTTTAAAGCCCAGAAGGGTCACCAGCATGGACAGCATCACCTGTGTGTTGTGTACAGTCGAATTCAGGTGTGACAGCTCTTCCAATGGAGATCTACTGCTCATCCACTGCTGCTGCATAATTAATTGCCATTGTCCCAGGGGCCCGACTAACACCTGCAATAGTGGACAGGGCAACTCTCACCTGGTACCACTCAACTTTGCCCTGCAGCAATGGTGTAAACACTGGTGCTGCTGGTCTGTCAGATTGGACCGACTGGTGATTGCTGAATCTTAATGTTCATGAGTCTGAGCCTGATAAGGTAAACATTACAGGTCATTATGATGAATCAAAATGTTTGTATTTTGACAAATTCACTTGGCACTCAAAGCAGTGGTGTAACAATAGGCCCGCAGATCCCGCGGTCGTGGGGGTCGCTGTGTAAGTGCAGGCGCCGGGGGTCTGCAGGGCTGTGCTGCGGTCGGGACCCACAGATTTACCTGTCTGCGTAGCGGTCCCGGCTCCCCTCCTGCCCTGGCTTCTGCAGTGCTGAAATTAAAATGGACCATCATAAAATGTCCACCCCCATACAGTAGCCTGTTCTCTAAAACTGTCTGCTGTATGGGGGCAGACATTTTGTGATCGTCAATTTTCATACCAGCAGAAGCCAGGGTAGGCGAGGAGTCGGGACTGCAGACAAAACCTGCGGGTCCCGGCCGCAGCACAGCGGAGCAGCGGAGGGTAAGGCACGGGGGCATGGGCGGCGGCGGGTGGTGGTGGTGGGGTTTGTTATATTTACTGGGGGGCACTGCATTTTCAGAGTTACACCACTGATTTAAAGGGTTAAGGAGGGGGAAAATGCAAACTTATCCCTGGGCAATTTGGATGAACTTACACCTCTGGGTTCTATAAATATACTTTAGTCACTTATAATAACTTTATTGGAATCCTGGCTTTATATGTAAATGCTCCTATTTTGTCTCCTAATACACTAGAATGGGTAAAAGCTCAGAATTTGTGCTGTCTAAATATTAGTATATGAATACATAATTTATAAGGATGTCACTCTGAAATAGTACATGGGCTTCCGAGATTCAAAATCTTAACTAAGTACCTCATACTTTCAAGTACTGTAGTTGCATATTTTAGCAATATTGTACCATAGCTTTTCCTGATTTACTTATTTTAGCCCATAAATGCATTCTTTGTTATTGCTGGTGTTTCTGCCCACTTTATTATTTTATAATATCAGTCACTGCGGGTAACATATTGTGCAATTTCTATAAACCAGTGGGTGCATTACTTAGAGCCTTTGAGAGATTATACTCAGTGGAATATGCTGCAACAAAATGGAACGTGCTTAAATTTATAAGCACCTTGGTACTGTAATCTTGGAACCTATTACTCAGATCTCTATGGCCCTTATTCAGATCTGTGCGGCCGGAGCCGCACACGGTGCTCCGGCCGCACAAACCAATCCCCGCCCACGATACGGATCGCCACGGCCGTCCGTACACGGACGGCTGGCGATCCGCAAGAAAATGGTGGGGCGTACGCCTCCACCATGGTGGGAGCTGCCCCCTGCATTCGATGGTCGGCGACCATCGAAGGCAGGGCCGCACGCCCCACCAGGTCCCGCAAGCTGAGACCACACGGACAATCGTCCGTGTGATAGCTTGTATGGGGGCTGAGAGCTGACATCCGGCGACGTCAGCTTTCCGCCCCCATCACTGGCGTCATACCCTCATTAGCATGCATACGCCCCGCGTTTGCATGGGAACGCCCATGAAACGCGGGGCGTATGCATAGGGAAATGAGGGTATGAAGCCCCTCACGCCCCTATACGCCCCCTTTGCGGCGGACGAACTACGTCTGCGGCGAATTGGGCTGCACATGCGCAGATTGACCTCTGCGCATGTGCAGACTGAAAACATCGGCGGTACGGCCGCACGCGGGCCGTACCGCACGATTCAGAATAAGGGCCTATGTTAATATTTGCAAGGATGATCATATAAAATTGACAAAGAAGAAGTGTATGACTGACTGTTGTGATCTGTTCAGCTTAAATAGATGGCAGTGTGGCTGCACCAGCATCTCTTTACACAGAAATGAATGATTTCAGATTCTCTCCTTTCTCCCTTCATCTGGCAAAAAAGTTATACTGTAGGAGTGATGGGAACTATTTAAGTGTCCATGTGAGCAACCTTTGATTTTCCAATTAACTTTTTGTAACATTTGTAACATTTTAACATTAATAAGACACCAGAACTTCAATAATTTGTATAAATGGCACTACTGTGTAACATAAAGTGAATAGGGAGTGCTACTATGTGGTGTTATATGAACCAGGGGCACTGTGTACAGTTTAATGAATAAGATTTTGCTACTATTAATTTAAGTTGGTGGTACTATTGTGTCGACACACCTCTTCCGTGTGAAACCACACCCAAAGGTGCATACCATCCCATTATGGTGTATGAATGGGAGTGTACAAACAGGGGTGGAGCTGGACACCTTAGCACCAATTTTGGACCTGAGGTCCCTCTGAGAGCTGGTTTCTAGATTTGCGTTATATATGTACTTGTATCTGAACTCTGTGTCATACCTAGCCAATAGTACAGAGAAACATGCTATTCAGTTTTATTAAGAATATAAGCAATGGAGCCCCCATATATATATACATATATAAACATCAACAAATAAATGCTATTCAAGGCACTCACCATTTGCAAAAAATGTAATCGGTAAAAAGATATACCATTGTCATCAACGTGTCGGCCTCTTAAAGGCCTTTATCAAGAACAGACAGCAAGACATCCATCCAGCTTGAAGGTCAGCAGTGGTCTCACTGCTGACCTTCAAGCTGGATGGATGTCTTGCTGTCTGTTCTTGATAAAGGCCTTTAACGTTGACGACAATGGTTTGATCTTTTTGTCTATTAAAAAATATATATATATCCTGGAAAAGTGTGAAAAGTTTAATTAAGTCAGAACTCTATCGCATTCTGACCCAAATAATATGCCTGTCGATCATTCTGCCCTAATAGCAGATGGGTTCCAGTAGGTATAAAAACTGTGTCATTGCTGGTAAAGGGGCTAATTGTACTACCTGTTATTTTTTTTTTTTTTAATGCAGAAGATATTTTCCTGGGGCTAGAAAATGACAGTTGACTCACTGCGCTACATAGATCCAGCCCCTTTGCACTTAACTATATCATCTTCCTGATTGAGGTTTCTGACAGAAGTGCCAAGATCCTGTTAGCAGTCATTGATGTCAAAATAGCTGAGGGCTCCATCATTTATTCAACCCCCATGTGCAGTTGTAAGACCAAGGAAGTGGTTCATCACAGGTACCTTTTTATGGACTCAAACAGCGGGGTCCATGTAACAGCACATAGATAGAATGCGGGGTTTAAAGCCATTTTTAGCGCAATTCACCAGTTAAGGGCTCCAGACATACAGTATTAAGCACTTCTCAGTATTTGAATGAATACACATTTGAATGCTACAAATCAAAATGTTTCAGTTTTGTTAGGATGTTATTGTAACATTACAATATACTGTAGGATGATAGAAAAAAAACATACAAAAAAAGCTGCAATGAAAGGAAGAGCAGGTAACAGCAAAGTACCAATGTTGTATCTCTAATGATTTTTTTTTGCTCATTTTTAGAAGGAATTGCACAAAACATATTTACTTAAGGTAGTTAATTCATGTAGGTATAGTAATCACTATAAGCTAGTGCAAGCATCCTTAAATATAGTGAGCTATGTTTAGAAAATACTGTATTGTAGCTTATTTGTCGCTTTGCAGGATGTGACAAAGAACTGGTTGACATGAGCTGTCCCACACGTGCTTGTTAGTGAATAAATGGTAAATGCAGGAGCACATGGGCAA
Organism: Crinia signifera; assembly: GCF_055691185.1. Classification (NCBI taxonomy): domain Eukaryota; kingdom Metazoa; phylum Chordata; class Amphibia; order Anura; family Myobatrachidae; genus Crinia; species Crinia signifera. Next base: position 235,748,782 of record NC_139218.1, read on the forward strand.
CCTTAATGTGTCAGCAATGTTGATATGTATTCTGTGGAGACAAAAAATTGTACATGGTAGAATATTAGGTGTATAAACATGAAGACTGGTATAAAGAAAACAATTGTCACCATAACAAACATACAAATTTACATGTTCATTCTACTATAAAATTAAAATGTACTGTGAAGGGTTATCATAAGATCCAATATGAAAAATAAACTCACCTGTTCTGGAATACAACTAGTTCCACAATGGCTGTGATAATTGGCCTAATTTAACAGTTTAAATGGATTAAACTGTTGCAGGCAATGCAGTCACATGACTTACCCAACAGAAGAGTAGTTATGTATTTCCTTATTTTAATTACTCTTACTATAGTTACACATCCCCACCGCACCCCCCAAAAAATAAAAATAAACTTTCCAACAGCTCTAATGAAAGAATATTTATTGTGAGTGTTATTTAGAGTGATCTGAGACAGATAACACATGCTTGTGGTTCGGCACTGCAGAAGTGATGCAGAATATAGAAGTATTAGAAGTACTTACCAACATACTTACCAACCCTCCCACAATGGCTGGGCCCCCCTCCCAGCCACCTGGAAGAGTGGGCAAGACATTTTGTGGACCCCCACATCACTTTTATAATATTACTTGTGATCAATGCGCATTAATTATGAACTAGCAGCCTGCTATATTCCCATAGGAGGGATACCGTCCCCCTTGAACTGAATTATTGTGTGGTAAAAGTAATGGGATAGCTTGGCGCACATTCATAAATAAAATGTGAGTTGTTTAAACTTTAAAAACAACATTTATTTGCATATTAAAAATTACATACATATAACACATGGACACTTGTATCCAAACACTGGGAACAATATATACAAGATGTTTGACCTCATCCTAGTTGATGGTTGCGGTGGGCTTTCCTCTTAAAAGCAATAAGACCTGCGGCACCACCGCAGAAGGCTTGAGGGTAAGGGTCCCAGGGGAAAGTGCAAATGCGTCCTTTCAAAAGTGTCCAGGTGCCAAAAAGTGCAAGTGCACTGGCAAGTTTAGCAGCAACGCGTTTCGGAGAATGCTTCTCCTTCCTCAGGCTGTATAAAGTGCCTGTGCTGGGAGGGGTGTTTTATACCCCTTTCTTACTGACAGTAACAGACCCCCACATCAGCCTAATATTATGCAAATGGTGTCACTTAATAGAACCCCCTCCCCTAAGATCCGCAAATCACAGCATTTACAGGAATGTCAGAAAGCCCCACCCCCACTCCCAGAAAACCTGCAGGGACTCTCCTCTTTGGGCTTCTCCCGGAGAGGAGACACCCAAGGTAGGCAAGTATGCTTACTACCCTAAAAAGCATACTTGACAGATATTTTTTTAGGTACTATATGTACTCCTCAATTATTACTTACGTAACAGGAAAAAGGAACTGTAAGTAAAGAGGTAAAAACTATATTTTGGCAGGTATTTTGTCTTTCAGTACAGTTTTATAATCATTGACATTATTATGGGAATGCTTAATGCATAAGGGTTACATTTACTGAAGCTTCTAAAAGTAAAATGTTGCCCTTAGCAACCAATCAGATTTTTATCTGTCATTTTCAAGGGTGCCATAGAGAAATGATAGCTAGAATCTTAATGGTTGTAATGGGCAACATCCCTACTTTCATGTTTAGAACCTTTAGTAAATTTACCCCTACGTGTACATTTCTATTAATAATTTAAAAAAAATGTATTAATCATTTGATTTATAATCTGTTCTCATGACCAGTGCTCAACTGGTTGGTAGCAGAAAATTCAATGAGTCTAGCAGCATGTGGTCTTTCAAAAAAGGTGGCCCCCGCAGCACAAGACTATGAAAGGTTGGGGTGGAGACCAAGGGGCGGATCAGAAGAGGGGATGGGTCACGTTCAGCCTCCTTGAACTGCAGTGAGCTCTGCAGTGCATACTAAGAGGTAAGTACTGTGAAAGGGTACAGGGTATGCAGTGAGGTCCAGCGGTGGTGATGACACTATAGTACAACAGGAAATCTCTGATCATAATGGTGATCAGGGCTGATATTTTATGGTTCCATTATACTATATTTAGGATTGCTTTATGCATAAGGCCCTCGTTATTATTAAGCTCCGTATACAATAGACAAACCACAGCACCACCGATATCAGCAGTGCATGGGAGTGTGCATTGCTAACGATATTGAACATACAAACGACCAGTGTTTTTTAAATATACTGTATGGGGATATCTTAAAAAAAAAACCGAGTGGTGTGTGTGGGGCTTGAGTTGATTTTGATGTATTTTTATTATACTGTATTACAGGTTGAGTCGTAGTCACATTAAAGTCATAAAAAGATTACAGTAATGTCTATATGTATATGGCTTTTCTCTTAGGTAAATCCTGTTCTAACCAATTACTGTATGCATGGGTATATGAACTCATTAAAAGAAAGTGTTTGTAAACACGCAAGCAAAGAGAATAGATTTCTGAGATGACAATGCTAGCAGGCATCCACTCCATGGTAATTGCTAGGACGTAAGTCGTAGATCAAATACAGAGAAATAAAATGACATTTCTATATATAACATTTATAGAGGGGGAATTGTTATTTTGTGCCAAACCTAGTTCTAAACTCTGTTTGTGCTATAATTACACTGTGTCTTCCCATGGTGAAAATGATCAGAACACTTATATGACAAATGTCAGATAATGTATTCCACCCTTTAGGTAGCAGAGAGTTTCTCTTCCGCTATACTGTATACATGTATATGATTACTATTTATGCATTTCCTTATTCTCCTGATGTGGCTGCAATGGCCAAGTTAATTACTGAGAGATTGAATGAACGATTTATATTTGATGCTTAAATTTGTAATTAGAGAATTGCTTTTTTCCATGATGGCAAGGAGTGAAATATTGTTTAGTCAAGATAAAAGTGCAACATTATTGTATGTTAATAACTGCTTGGCTAAGTATAGATATATCACATGAGGAACCTAAAAATTAGAGCTGGGGTCCTTTATTATGTGTTGCTGTTTGTATCTTCTAGAAGGTGCTAAATAAGAAGTAGATTCTGCTAACTTCCCATCTTCAATAGAACGCCCATCTTAGTAAAAAAAAAATGGTACTTATATGTTAATTGGGCGCCCACTATAGTTAGTACGCTCATATCCCCACTATCCATGTCGGCATGGAGTTGATTTTATAGGAGTTTATTTGCGAGGGGTCACAGAAAACTAAGCAAATAGCTTAGTGGGCGCCCAACTAACATTTAAGTACCAAAAAAACAAGATATCAAACTTAAACATTGAGAAACATTAAGATTTTTAAGGTTTATAAATAACATTACTGCCTCACAGAACTGTGGTCATGGATTTGATTCCATTCATGATCTTTACTCTGTGGAGTTTGTATATTCTACCCTTGCTTGCGGCAGTTTCCTCCAGGAACTCTGGTTTACTCAGACAATATACTGGGATAGACTAGATGGACCAAGCGGTTCTTGTCTGCCATCATATTGTATGTAAAGGTCACATTCATATACATGCACATAAAGCTGAGACAGTCATGTTAACAGTTACTGTAGGTTATACTCTACCTACAGAACTTTGATCTCAGTGGATTATTTGAAGACTAAGGAAATGGAAGGAGTATAGAAAGGGAAATCAGATTGAGCTGTGTGCCATCAAAACTCCTACCTAAAATGTAGTTAAAAGCCTCACCTAAAAACATAGAAAAATAATATTTGACAGCAAACAAGAACCACTTGAGCCATCTAGCCTGCCATGTTCATTTAGAATACTTACATGCTAGGGTTAGTTTTTGTTGAGAGCCAAATAACCTACCGGTATATTTTTGAATTGTAGATCCGATCTAGATGACAATACTGTACATATATGGATGTTTCAATGAATCCTTAATATTTTGACAATATATCCATGTATTGGCTAAATGAGAATGCTAAGCATTTGCAGAAAACTGTGTTTCCAACATTGTCAAGTAAAGATCTAGTGTTTTTAACCATTATCACGGCGTTGTCAGCATTGTTAAAGTATGGTGCATTAGTAGCCTGGGGCTTCACGAGCCAAAATAGGTTTTGCTTTGAGTTCAATGTATTCCAGTGTATTTTGGAAATTCACACTAAACATTATTAAGGCTACCCATTCTTTCATAGCATTGCCAATGTTAATACAAATTTTGAAGCACATTTAATGCAAATGATGGGTGGTCACTATACCACATGGCCAACACTTTATATTGGCTTTCCTATATCAATTTGCTTACACAGCTGGCATTAAATTATTGTAAATACCTTGTTCCAAACAAAGGTTGTAAACTGCTTTGAAATATCCTTAACATACCCAATATTTTTGTGATGTAGAATACAATCAGTCGGAAATAGAGTTGACAAAAAGTACAGGCTAGCACCAGTATCTGGAATTTATTTTTTATTATAAGAGTTTCTAGGTTGGAACCAGGATAAGAGATAGGCAGATCTTCATTTGTTCTGAAGTACCATTGGTGAGGACTATACACGCACCTGTGTAATGCTGCAATACCACTTGTATGCTAAAACGTGTCCAACCGTGTTATTGAAAACGGTTTTAAGGTGTGGCCAGCTACTTGAAACTGTATTCACAGGCTGGACCTGGGTTATTGCCAGGTCTTCCCTTTTTTGACATTTGTAGATAATCTCCAAGCGCCAGTGATTTGACTCTCAGTATACTTTTAGAGAGACCCAAGTCAGATGATCAGGTCACACCGTTCACACTGCAGATTGTTCGGGACTAGAACTTTATAGATACCAGGGTTGGTGTTTATGGTAGAACAACAGAGTTGCCAATTTCACAGCAATAACCCAGGTTATAAGTTTGCTGTGAAAAAGGATAGAAGTGAAATGTGGTAATGCAGTTAGCACAACATTTCTCTCTGCTGGAGCTGGATACTGTATAAATCCTCTTTATTAGGGGCTCCTCTGTTCCTCCCACAGTATTGGCTGTTACCTGAGAGATTTTAGCCAGTAATTGGTTCATATGGTATCCGGACTGGTCATAGACAGACACATCATGGACAGTCATATGGTCGACCACTAATGGTCGACAGGGTCAAAAGGTCGACATGAAAGTGCCGACAGGTGATATTTCATGCCCAACCATCCACTAGGGCATGGTGGGAGAATAAAATAGTGTGCCGAGCGCAGCGAGGCACCGAGCCCGAAGCATGGCGAGCGCCGCGGTACACTTAGACAGTGTCCATGTCGACCTATGTCAGCATAGACACCCTAAAAACATTAAAACCCCATGTCGACCTTTTTCCATGTCGACCTTTTGAATATCAACCTTCTGACCATGTCGACCTTTTAACCATGTCGACCTTTAACCTGTCGACCTTTTGACCATTTCGCCCTTTTACCTGTCGACTTTTAGACCCTGTTGACCTTTTGACCCTGTCGACCTTGTGACTGTCGACCATTAGTGGTTGACCATATGACTGTCTATGATGAGTCTGTCTATGATTTATACCATAACCGGTTCAATTACAAACCCCCTTCTGCCATCATTTCAAATGGGTAGCAAAATGAATATGGCAATTTTGTATTATCTAACTCGTGGAGCCCTTGGGCTACATGTAGCTGTCATCTGCACTTCATCAATAAGGTAATACATCTTTATAAAGGAAAAAAAAACTATGAAATAACAGCATTGTTACCCATTGAGTAACATTGAGCAGCATTAACATTGTCTTTGTGCATAATCTAAATGGAATATATTTAATTGCCTTTACATTAGGAAACATTAATTCAGCTAGATTCAAATTGTCCTTGGTTAATTTTTGTTAATTTACATATATGATTCAATGACAGTGTTTCTACCATTGGATCAAGTATAATCTGATATTAATTTGCAACGTAGAAAATTAACTTTGAAGAGTTTGATCAATCATGTAAGTCAATAAATAAAAAAAACATCTAGTATGTGACCTTGTTGATACAATTTAAAAAGAGTCAGCATTTAGTAGAATTAGAATATTAGTCTGACAAAGAGCTCTCCGCCTTACTTAATTCACTATTTATGGAATTTGATTTATATAAAAGTTGTTTAAATTAACTGTAGTCTGTTCCCTGCTCATGTCATCCAAGCAGGTGGTATAAAAATACTGTTTCCCTATGACTTTTGACCTATATCCTCTCATTTTGCGTGCAATTATGCGAGTATTAATTAAGAACTTGCATTGCTCCCCAAAGTGCCTTCAACAATGTTTACCAAAAGAGGGGTACTACAGTAGGTAACATTTGGAAGGATATTCGTAGTAGTGTGATAGCACCTTGACATAATATTAGCTTACCATGGGAAGACATAACAACCCTGGCAGCATGTCTTACAGTATAATTATGTCTAGTACTACTTGTTCTCTGGTTACGCTGTTTGCCAGTATTGTTTCTGCAACCATATGTAACTACCGCTACAGTAGTAGCCCTTCTCTGATGCACACATGTGTGTCAGAAATGTGCAAGGACTGAGATGCCCACTGAAATACCACTTGGTGCATCTTTATAGAACCACTTACGATCAAAACATTTGCCAACCATACAGTATGGGAGATTATATGTCTGTGTATGGCCCTTATGTGATCGATTCTGCATCAGTGTACGGAACAACTTTAAACAACATTTCCAAAACATTTCTGAGACTGTGTATCTCTCATACACTTCAATAGCAACTTTGACTCTGCGCATACATACTCTGGATGCATGCGTGGTGCAACTTAGACCACCATGCAGAAGAGAACAGCACTCAACTGCATCCGACATCAGCAGTGCATTTGACTCCCCATAATGAGCAATGAAGAAATACTAATGAGATTAATGAGTATATTTATGAGAGGGCAAATAGCTTTTTTTTCACAGGCAATCAAACTCCGCACTTTACATCAGTGAGTAATAGGACTTCCAGGGATTGGCGGCAATAGGTGCGCCTTAATTATAGATATTGTTCAGTTATTTCCATTTTAAAATAGGTAGAACAAAACAAAATTAATGCAAAAAAAATCTTTAGAATAGCGCATTTGTTTTAAATGTTTTAGTGTAATGCATTTTAATTATTTATTTTGTATTCTGTGCATGCGGCTGTCCAGGTTACACATGCGCATGTTCCCAGCAATGTAATTAGTTTTCACTCACTGCACCAGTATCACAGAGGTGGCTGATTATAACTCAACTCCTTGAGTAAGATTTTATTGATCAATAAAAACGTTTATAAAAAGTACCTACTATTTACTGTAGAGATTTTGGTTGATAGGAGGTTGTCCTCGGTCTGTTCCCCTCTAGAAGTTTAAATTAACCTCTGTACTGGAAATCAGTCATTGGATTATTCATTCTGTTAAAGAAATATTTGCTACTTATAGTTTATTTTAGATTTATGAGGTTATAAATTCTGGTTAAATAATCTTTGCCTAAAGTTACAGTACAGATGTAGCCGGCCTCTTCCGCCAGCCACCAGCTCCTGCCAGGGGGCGCATATGCACAAGACAATCACGTGCCCCGTGGCAACGGAGCTCCCCGCCGCCATCTGCACCCTCCCCCGCTGGTCCCCATAGCCACCCCCCCCCCAACCCTGCCCAGCCGCCGAGAGACTGTGACGCGTGTACATGTGAGACGCACACGAGTCCAAGTTTAATGAAATCCCTGTCTGCCGGCGCTCGCCAGTGGGGACGTTCTGGCGGGCGTTGGGCAAGGACAAGGTGTGCTCCATCTGTATATAAATACTGTTTCCTCCCTCAAAACAACAATGTAAATATAGAGTGGGGCAATTTACTAAGATTGGATTTCTTTTTTACATGGTATGTTGCTATGGGCAACCAATAAGATTCTATCTGTTATCCTCAAGAGGGTGCTAAATAAGTAAGGAGATGCTGATTGGTTGCCAATAGCAACTTCCCATGTGAAATAGAACTCCAATCTTTGTCAATTCCCCCCTTATGATTTCCTCCATTTAAATATTTGTCAGCGCTATTTCTCATTGACATTGTCTGAATATTCTTTTGGCAGCAACTCTTGGACCTGTCCTAAACTTGTGCATGAAAATCGAGTTTTAGAATATCAGTCAAACAGCAACGAGTCTACATTATGTTTCTCTGTGTGCTAGAGACTCTGAGCCAAATGATCCTCTTTTGTAAGCCTGCTTCCTGGACGTATGCTGAACAATTTGCCTCTCTGCAAGGCATCCCGCCAGTCTAGTGTCTACTCCCAAGTCTCCTCTGTTGAGCTGTGATAAAGAGCTTGCCGGCTGCAGATTATCTGTAATTATCTCAGTGTGCTTAATGTGTTTATAAAACAAGTGCCTCTGTGAAATCATCCCCCAGCGAGTAGCCATTGTGAGTAAACATTCAATGACCTGCTATACCTACCACAAAACTTTAGAATAAAACATATTTTTGTTTGTAGTCTAGTTTTCTACTTCAGAATTTACATAACAAATTAGGGATATTTAGCCCTGTGATGTCAATGATGACTAAGATACTCTATGGACCATTTCTCATCTGTAATTACTACATTTAGGGTCACTGAGTGCCAAAAATAGATTGTGAAGTAATGTGGTAGAATATTTATGTTTTCAAATAGTTCATTTGTAGTTTGGGCTTAGATGTTCAAAGTTAGGTTCTGCCATGTTGTCCAAACTCTTCACTGTATTCCCTGAAACCCCCCCCCCCCCTCCTAAATAACAGTCTGCATGATGGATGACTGCTTCTTGCCATGCAGTCAGAACCAACATTAAACAACAAATAGGAATCCAATACAAAGACAATATAGAAAAGCATACCTTTAAACTATTGTGATGTTGGCAGGACAGTCCTGTTTTGTCTCACTTGCAGGCTGCAGTGTCCTGCGGTGAGGGGAGGTAGAATGGAAGCCACCTCTCATATATGCTTTGCTTAGCCATGCAAGTCGCAAATATGCTATGCGAATGCTCATGCCATCTACACCATGAAATAATGGCTTGGGGCATGGCCAGCAGATGTCCTGTGCAGCTGCCACAGCCAGCAAGGGCCTGGTTAAGGATTCCAGCTGCCCCGGCTAATGCAGAAGTGACTGCCCCCCCTTCCCAACCACCAATTTTTATACTTATATTCAGCTAAAAATCTGTAACTGGCTCAGGCCTCATATTGCCACTTACTGCCCTAGCAATGCTGGCAACAATCACAGCCTCAGCAGCAGACCCAGCTGTGGCTCTCACAGGATCTCCACTTACTGGCATCCCTACATTGATGAAGTCAGCAAACCCAGCAAGCACCGCTGCTCCCACAGTTCCCAGTGGAAATCTTACTTGGTGTATGGGTAATAGTTATTAACCATACACCACAGCAATAACATCTGTAAGTATAGATATTGATAGCTCAGTTGTCAGAATGCTTAATTCTACTGACCATTCATTCATACATTGCCCTGCATATCAGTAAGATATCTTGTACATAGCAGTGCTGAGCTCCTGGCACACTGGCACATACATACATACATACATGGGGAGAAGTGGTATAAGCGCACATAATGCGTGATGTTACCACATCTTCCCCATAATGACAAATAATACACCAACCCCTCATTTTCTTATTTACAGTAAATCATTTTTTTATTTAAATGTTGTTTTTGGGGTGGTGAGGTTGTGCATTAATGCTGGCTTCCATGCCTTCTACTATACTCACTTACTGTAATAGCCTATTTGCTTTATGCACCTACCATAGATTGATTTTCATTAGTATTTCTGAGACAGCTGTCTCTGCTATGTGAGTGTCAATCATTTATTATGATTTTTTTATTCAATATGTTGAAGAGATGCCCAAGTAGATTTTGAAACCTTATGAGAATCCTAAAAGAAATTAAAATGAAAATGCTGTTCATCAAATAATTTTTTTCCTTTAAACGTGCATGACTGATCTTATATTTTTTAGCTTGCTTGATGTAATAAAAAGTCCAATTGTGCTTAAATACAGAGGGTACATATACATGAGTGAAATACTATATTGACAGGCTCTGCAGTCTAATTGATGTAGTTACCGGTGATGCCAGAAAATTCCTTTGACAACCCTATGGGGCCTACACACGGGTAGAGTTCAGAGCATTTTCTAAGCGATCTGACTTCATTTGACTTGATCATTTAGAAAATGCCTATACATCACTCCGTTTATTATGGCCATAGGCAGCGCCAGTGTAAGGCACCCCAGGCGGGGGTGGGGGGGTGTGCCCCGCCTGCTCCTCACCTCGCTCCAGCGGGGGTGGGGGGGTTGTGGTGCGCGGGGGGGGGGGTGTCTGGCTGTATCGCTACACATGCGGGGTGGCGGGGTGGTGAGGATGTCCGGCCATACATCCTCCGATCTGCTGCAGGGGAGGGAGCGAGAAGAGTTTGTGGCGCCACGCACCTGGCTGCTCCACAGGGGAAGGGGGTGCTGCAGCCCCACCGCTCACTATGCAGTGCTGTGTGCTGAGCGATCTAGCATTGCTCAGATCGCTCAGCAAAATGTCTATGTGTATAGGCCCCATTTTCTTGAAGATAAGTGGAGAGCCTTTTTGGTATTCACTGTGTATGGGTTCTGCTGATGAAATATGATCGTGGCAATGAAAGAACTACAGTATGATAGTATTCTGCAGCCATCAATATCACCGATATTCCTCGGCACCCTATAAGGTGAAATTCTTTTGCATTATTACTTAGCAAAAAAAAAATGGAATATGGACCTAAGATTAATTTTAAGAAGGGGGGGGGGGGGGGTCAGTCCTTTATGGCTCAGTACATAGATGTAGAAATAAAGAATACTGTTTGTGCATGTTTACCCCATGTTTATCCCCCGGACTTCATGTTTGCCTTCATATTTGTTTGAAACTGGATGCCGGTAATATGGCATTGAATAGCAGGGCTGGGGCAACACCCCCCCCCCACCCACCCATTGGGAGGCCACGCCCCACACCACTTACCCCTTGTAAGGCCACATCTCCAACCCCCTACTACAGTTTTGCAATTAGGGAATGCTGCATTAGTCTATTTATATACCTGCAATATGGTCCCAGGTGCCCAGGCAAATACCTCTCCAGATTACTGGCAGTTTCTGCTGATATGATGTGTGCCATCAGTGCGTTTCAGTCTTCTGCCTTCTGGACAACAGGAAATTAATGCTGCCTCAATGCACAATATCAGTAATCTCAGTTACAAAAATACTTTATTCTTCTTTTCAGATCTTGCAAAGTCTTTGGATATTACCTAAGATTAAATATTTGCTATGCATAGTCCTTAACTGCATATAATATAACTGGCTTGTGATGCTTGCAAATAGCAAATACATGTGGGCAATAGTTTTAATGTACTGCAGCATGCTCCCGCCCTGCTTCATTTGCAGTCTTGTTTAGGACTAGGGCTGGCGTGGTAATTCAGCATTTGTAACAATTATTCACTTAGCTGATTTCCAATTAAATGGGAGGAAGTTTTGAGAGCCTCGTTCAGTGTATTCATGGATGAGATATCTCACTTGCAAGTGTACTAGGCTTTTCTGCTCCTTATTTTTCTTCTCTACAAGAATGTTTTTAAAGATCCTACACACATGCTGTGCTACATAATGTTACCTATTATGGAAAAGGCAGGTGCAACACACCGTACTGCAACATTACCTTATGCACTCTGCAGACGGAATGTGTGCAACATTATGGCTGTGCTTTGCAGTGCAATCAAAATGCATGCTGATACACCCATAAAATGTGCTGATGGGAAAAAAAATCCTCCATGTTTATGTATTTTGGATCACACTAGAAAACTTGAAATATTAATATTACATTGAAACGTTTTATAAACAAAATGCATCCCAGTACACGTTCCTCATTATTTCTGCTCTATTTTGACCTTTTTTTGAGAAAGGTTCTAAGCTGTTACGAGAAAAGGTAATGGAAATGTTCTTGTTCTTACTACTGAACATGCTGTTTATTAAAGTGAACCTCATATAAATGTAAATATTCGGCATAGCCTAGTGTTGGGATTGTAATTGTGGGTTCCCGCCTGCTTGCAGAGTACATGAGGACAGATATGTCTTTTGCCCCTCCAAAGATAGACCTAAAAATGTAATTTATATTTTATGCCTTCTGGTTTAGTTACATCTATTGAAGGTGACATTTCATACTATTGGATCATATATTTTTGGTAGATCTTTTCCCTCTTTACTCTATGTACAGTAGCTGGTCTTGATGCTGTTGGGGTTTTTAGGAATTTGGTCATACAGTATAAATGTGTAGAATAGTAAAATCTTTGGTTTTTATACAACATAATTCATGGTCACATCTTTGATCATGGTTTGATCCTTAAGGGTTGTTTCATACATGACATATGTTTTTTTCCCATTGTTTATCCATGCCATGTTACAATCGTGATAAACACTGACCAGGACTGCTGTTGTGGCTCCTCACTGTGGCAACACTTGTTGACAGCGCAAGTTGATCTCGCAGTTACATTACATACAGCACAAAACTTGTAAAGCAACTGATCCACAAGGAAAATGTTTTTTTTTTTTTTTTCCCCAGATGAAAAAATGCATTGTGTGTAACTGTAAACATGACTAAGGGAAAGGCCAGGGGTGCCGGACGTGGTCCCGACAGTCGGGATTCCGACAGTCATTTACCCGATGTCGGGATCCCGACTGTCAAAACTCCGACAGACAGTTGCCCGACGGCCACCGGCTATTCTCCCTCGTGGGGGTCCACGACCCCCACGAGGGAGAATAGAATAGGTGGGGTGCATAGCGAGCCGCCGTGCCCACTAGGGGCTTTGTTGCGCTCACCATGCTGTCTGAGTCCAGGCAGTCGGGATCCCGACGTCGGGCTAATGACTGTCGGGATCCTGACTGTCGGTACCCTATACCACACCCAAGCCCAGCACTTCTGAATTGCAAGGTAAAGTGTTCTTTGTACTCAAAAAAGATACATTTACTTTCTATGCTATAGATCAGGGGTGGGCAACTATTTTGGCTGGGGGGGCCGCTTAACACTTCCAGTAAATATTCGAGGGCCGCACACAAAATATATATAATATATACAATAAAAATCACGAAAAATGCTTCATATTTTTATCAGAAATATTTGTAGTTAACATGTTACAAGACATACAGAATAATAAAATTAACACTGATTATGAAAAAATCAGTAGATGTCTATGTCGGAGTACAAGGAACCAAAATGGAGGAGGAGAAGTGGAACAGAGAAACCAGGGGTATAACAATAATAAACAATCATGACTTCATAGAATAGAATTCAATAGAAGTACTGTAAGCATCAATTTAATAGAAAAAATAATAATAACAATTAAAAGTATACATTATAGATGTGTGTGTGTGTGTGTGTGTGTGTATATATATATATATATATATATATATATATATATATATATATATGGAAAAGATCGGTGCGGGCGCTCCAATAGTGCAAATTACCACTTTTAAAATCAAAGGTTTTTATTTAAGGTACAATCAACAAACAGAGGATAGGGTCACGTACCACATAGGGCGGCTGACAATTGCCGCGATTAGGACAGCATAAAATAAGTGCACCACACTTCTCGAGTTGGAGGGGTTACACTCCTCTCTGACTCCACGATCTCAACGAAGCTAGGCCACGCCCCTACGTGTTTCGTCACGGAGGACTTCGTCAGAGGGCTCAGGCGTTACGTTACGCACATGCCTGACCCCTCAATAGCATCTTCTGCCCATTCAGCCATGCCCACCTGCCCGCTTAGGGACTGCTGCACACCAGTTCCCAGCGTGACAAGATGTCTGGAGGCCAATCTCGTGATTTCTGTGATTGAAAACAAATCTCAGGATTGGCCTCCCTAGAAAAGCTGCAAAAATGAAGACCAAAGAGCTTTGTAAAAAAAACTAAAATATAAATATATAGACATGTACAAGATAAGCGAAGAGGACACAAAATAATATCCATGTTACTGTATGTATATCGCGGAGAGCGTTGTTGGACCAAGTGTGAGGAAATGCAATCAGCATCATACTGTACCATCTAGGCATTGTACATATTTGTATCTGGTGACTTGCCCAGGGCATCCTTGGTGGTTTGCTGTAGGCTTTTCTTTTCTTTTTTCAACCACTTCTTCCTTGAAAGAAAATGTATTTGTGTTGCTTGATAAAAATAACATGAGCTCAGTCAAAGTGTTTCTCCATGAAGATCTACAGTATAGAAGAAGCAATACCCAAGACCCATGATCTTTGTGATGCTGACATGAAAGGTGCAGTCCTTGACTAAATCATGTATGGAAACCTCGGAATGTACATATTCTGCTTTTGTGTGTTTAAATGTATGTATTTATTGCATTATCTGAAATTAATCTAGAAACAAATGTAACTCAGAGGTGCAAAATGCATCATAATAAATGCTTATCACCAGTTCTGATCAAGTCCATTCGGTGTGACTGTGGGTCTGATTCAGAGGTAGTTGCAGAAATGCCCAAAGCTGCATGTATTGGCACCCACCTCTGTATGACTGTATGCAAATGCCAATACAAAGTCCTTCCCTTGTGTAGATCCAAATGTGAAACAACAGAGATTCACTTACAGCATCCATAAGTCAAATGAAGTTTGTCCTTTCATTTATGGCCTTCTAGGTGAGCAGTCAAGTGTCTGTGTATGCAAGCACTTTCAACTGTGGTCCCAAAAAATGGCCATAAGATGAACCACCTCTGCATTTCATTAAGACACCTCCCTATCACCTATTAATACCCTTCTTCCTGCACCGGACATTTGAAATGTGATTCTGTTTGGACACGTGCTCAGTTGCTGTCACTTTACTGCATCTTAGCTGACTGGCACATCCATCAGCTGAACTGTAGTTGGGAGAGTGAGGAGACCATTCAGCCCCTCCACTGTATATAAACTAACATATATACTAAGTAACAAATTTGGGTGTAGGGGGTTGTCATCGAGAGGGGACAGGATCCAGACAGGGAGGAAACAGAAGCTGGTATCAGGGCACAGGTGCCGGGCAGTGGGGAAAGGAGGTACAAGCACAGAAGCTGGGTAGTGGGAGACAGGAGCCATATGTGAAGGTTGTGGGGAAAGGGGGTGTCAGACAGCAGGGACAGGATCCATACAGTGGGGAACTGAATCCAGGTAGCAAGAGACTTGAGGCGGGCAGTAGGGACATGAGGATGTAGCACAGGAGCTGGGTAGTGAGGGACAGGAGCCAGAAAGTGTGGACAGTAGGTAGGAGCAATCTAGATTTGACATGTGGATTGAGATAAATCTGCCCCTAGATGTGCTTTTCACTTTTTTAACTACATATAGGAGATTCAATTGTTTTTTTAGTCACCAGCCATTAGGTGGCGTCTGCAGGCAGCAATTAAATATGCAGGAGTTTCTTGACAAGAACAGCAGTTTTCTGCAGTCACAGGGAGCCAAATGCACTAAGCTTAAAAAAGTGATAAAATGGAGAGTGATAAACAGCCAGCCAATCAACTCCGACCTGCCTCGTCACAGACTGTGTTTGAAACATGTCATGCAGGAGCTGATTGGCTGGCTGTTTATCACTCTCCATTTTATCACTTTTGAAGCTTAGTGCATCTGGCCCGATACTGCTGTATTTGCACAGGAATCCATGTTTAATGACTCTCATTAGCCCCTTTTTGGGGCAGGAGATGCAGCAGCAGATCACAGGGCATGTGATCTTTAGTTAATCTGAAATGATTTGGGAAATACTATAAAGTTATATGTTGTTGGAAGGGCAGCGTTCACAATAAAATAACATCTAATACTCAAATAACATACTTATTAATAAACCGCGCAAGATATTTACTGTATGCTTATGGATAAAGTCACACAAGGTCATATTGCATTTGTAATTTACTACATAGTATGTATCATGCTGAGAGATTCGAAAATAAATATCACAGCAAATAGTATGCCAACAAGAAATGTGATATTTGCAGACAGTTAGAATCAAACTTGCAAAATGTCACAAAATATATTGTTATTTATATTACTGTATATAGAAATATCTCACACAAAGAATATGAGCATAGAAATACTCATATATATTATAAATATGCCATATATGATGCTATAATAGGGTGACACACAGCATTGGGTACCCCTTGCCATAGAGGCAACAAGCCCCAAACTAGTCAGTTCAGTGCTAGTATCCCAGAACAGGGCCACATCTAGGGGGTCTAAAGAGGCATGTTCCCTTGGTGTTGAATTTAAAGGGGCACAGTGAAGCTATATGTTACAGGAGTCTGTCTGACCAAATCACTGCTATGCCCTGGGTGCCAAAAATCCAGAAATGTGTTGTCCCCAAACATAATGTAATATAATGGATAGTAAATACTGATTTTTTGGTACTTGTGTAATATCACGGCGCCTTTACGTAGTTAGCGTAGCGTCCCTGTCAGAATCAGCGTAGTGTTCATGCGGCCAGCGTAGTTAGCGTATCTGTCAGATTCTGTGTAGTGTTCCCGCGGCCAGCATAGTCAGCGTATCTGTCCAATTCAGCGTACTGTTCCCGGTGCCAGCGTGTACTTTGTTAAGTTGCTTTTTTCTTCTTTATTATTAACTAAAATCCAGTTACCAGTTAACACATGTCATCATTACTGTCTCAGATGTATGATATGGCAGGTGTGAATTTGTTCCTGAAACACCCCCACTATCCACGCCAGCCCGAAGCGTGGCGAGCGCAGCGAGATGATGTTATAAAGTGTAGCGTGCGTAGCGAGCCACCAAGCCTGAAGCATGGCGAGTGCAGCGAGCCCCGCGCGGGGACGTGGAATACATGTAAAGTAATCCGCTTCCCCTCGCAACATTTCGGGCTCGGTGGCTCGCTGCACTCGCCACAGTTTATAACATTAACTCCACGGCGACGTGGATAGTGGTGGTATAAACAGGTCAGGAGGACGCGTAACACGCCCCCTAATGCGCTGCGCTCGACACGTTTTGGTCTGGTGTGGATAGCGGGCTTTTCAAATGGAGGCATTTACCAAATTAATCCCAAACCGATGAACTATAAGTGAAAAGCGGTATCCTTTCTCTGTACTAAGTACTTAAACACACTTAAATACACCAGGTATAATTAACTGTAAACCCTTCTGCTTATTGGGACTAAGTACACGAAACTTGGTATAAATTCGCATGCCGATCCTTTCTCAGTACTAAAATACATGAAACTTGGTATAAATTTGCATGCTGCGGGGAACGGCGTCAGGCGGGAGATGGAAGCCTCCCTGCCTGCACCGGAGGCTGTGTGGGGCTAGGAGGACTCCCGGGGACACAGGCAGTACAAGCTGACCCCTGGGGAGAGCTGGCAGGGGCGCTACGCTGAATATGCTAGGCAGCCATTGTCAGGCGCGCTACGCTGACTTCGCTAGGTAGCCGTTGGGCTACGCTGACAACGTAGCTTAGCCTACGTTGAAAACGTAGCGAAGCCAGGCGCCGTAATATTACACAAGTACCGATTTTTTTATACAGCAATATGACAAACCATAAAAAAAAAGTTAACCACTGACATAGCTCATGGGGCCTATTGAAGTGAATCTATATGAGTAAGTAAAGTTAAAAAGTTGTTAGCACATTGCAATTGCCATACTAGTTAATAAATGCTTGGTTATATTAGAACCCGCAAAGGAAGTGAAGTGGTGGATTTATATTTATGATGACTTGTCCTCAGACCATTTTCTCATCAATCTGATTTATGATGCAGCAGTACACTGGTGTACACTTTTTAGTTTTCAAAGCATATGTAGGATTCTGAGGCTGTTACTGCCTGATTAATAGCAAGACTAATCTCAACATACTTAAATGTCATGCATCATATCAGCAGTATTGGAATATTTTATCTGAGCTGTTTTTTATTACTGTAAAAAGGCCTCATAGTAATGTCAGTGCCGCTGGCAGAAAAAGGAATTTTGCTGGATGAAAGCAGTGCTAGGCTGACATAAAGAACAGATGTCTTTCTAGAAATATCTACAGTATCTATCTATCTATTTATTTATTTATCTGTCCAATTTTTATACTGTAGTGTGTACTACGGCACCAGTACTTTTTTTTTAAACAGTTTATCCAGTGTATATTTTCATCTTGGAGATTGAATCATTTTGCAAACGCTCGCTGATCTACAGTAAGCCTCTGCGGAACTTAGATCTGCAACGTCCTTGCATCAACGTCCCCCCCCCGCATCAAGGCTGCATTAGCATGGGGATGCCCAGTGATTTCATGAGGGTGCCCTTGAAAAGCTGGGCATTCCCTTGGGTGCTACCCGTCCACGCCACCCCACAGCCCCCATCCACACTACTGCGGTCGAACGGGCTGGCTAATAATCAGTTCACCACTAAGTGGTTGCACATGCGAATAAAAGTGTATACGCATGCATCCTCCTGCTATATTTGGCTGCTGTCACGCCCCCTTGGAAGCATCAAACTATCCGGAGTGCCGGGGCTCAACCCTAGATGGTCAGACAGAACATTAACATTGATATGCTTGTTCATGGTCTTTCTATGTACAGTATACAGAAATAGTGCACTGCCCATAGTCTTTTGCAATACTACCTACAGCTCCATTTCATCTTAGAGAAGAGACAAAATATGTTTATTTTTTTTTATGTGTTCCTGCAGTTACAAAACCTCCTGCTAAGAGCAATCATATCTGCATTGTTAAGCCCACAGACCCCTGCAATGTTCACAATGCTGGAGTTAAGCAAACTTGATTAAAAGTAAAATGACTGAGGTTTAATGAGAGTTTCATTGCAGAAAAATCTAAAAATGTTTGTGATGCACAAACATGCAAAATATATAAGATGATATGTAGGCATAGTCATAAATGAATATATATGTTAAGAATATATATGAATAATAAAGCAAAAACGATATATGTTCAACAGCATCATTTGATTTATTTTGCATCATTATGGTTTATACTTCCACATTGTCCTGAATAGGTTAGACAACAATACATGTAGTAAATGCAGCTTAAATAGATGACGACATATTGTCACAAATAGATGCTTTGTGTAGCCAAGATCCATGGTGGGAGGAGCAAAGGGCATTCCACAATCAAAAACCACAGCCAATCTGTTGTCAGTCAGTATCAGAGCCTCGTTCTATCATTCTCTGCAGATCCCTGTAAGAAAACATCAATTATAAGGAAGATATTTTTCATAGGCCATTTAACAATTTGTATAGATAAGAAATACAATAGTATATATATATATATATATATATATATATATATATATATATATATATATATATATATATATATATATATATAGCTATCATGGGAAATAAAATAAAAGCTATAGAAGTTAGAAGGCCTATGGGTTTATTTACTAATAATACTAAGACAAGATGGATTGTTACCTATAGCAACCAATTAGAATCTATTTATTTATTTAGCACCTTCTAGAAGATACTACATAGAATCTGATTGGTTGCAACTAGGGTGGCCAATGTCGGGATCGGGATCGGCAGGTTCCCGGGATTTGGCCCCCAAAACGCCGGGTTTTCAATCCCGGGATTGGATATTCCAATCCCGGGATTTCGGGATTAGACTGCACATGAGCAGTCTAATGCCAGGCAGCGTCTGAGCACCCGCTCAGACGCTGCCCAGCTTCTCCCAGACCCGGCAGTGCAGCACTGCGCAGCCTGATGAGGTCAGATGTCATGCTGCGCAGGCCATACAGCCGCCCACACACCCAGCAACCCGGCTCATCACCTTATCAGCAC
Organism: Crinia signifera; assembly: GCF_055691185.1. Classification (NCBI taxonomy): domain Eukaryota; kingdom Metazoa; phylum Chordata; class Amphibia; order Anura; family Myobatrachidae; genus Crinia; species Crinia signifera. Next base: position 235,768,504 of record NC_139218.1, read on the forward strand.
AGTGCACACCCGCCCGCCCAGCTACCCGACCGCCCGCCCGCCCAGCTACCCGACCGCCCACCCAGCTACCCGACCTCTGGCCATACCTGCACGCCCACCCGGCTCCCAACAACCCGGCTAGCGGACATATCTGCACGCCCACCCGACTCCCAGCAATATCTGCACGCTCGCCCACCCACCCAGCACCCGCAAATGTAAGTACTGTGAATGTGCGGGGTGGCCGGGGCATTTTTTTCAAATTCGGGAAGCCAATCCCGGGAATCCCGGGATTGAGCATTTTTCAATCCCGAATCCCGGGATTGAAAAAATTCCAGGGATTGGCTTCCCTAGTTGCAACATCTAGGGATGCCAATCCAGGGTCATTTTTAAAATCCCAGGATTAAAAAATACTGAATCCTGGGATTCCCGGGACCGGCCTCCCTAATATAAAAAAATTGCATCCCCCCTAACACCGACTGCCCTGCGCATTTACTTACATGGGCAGGCAGCGCGGTCAGGAGTGAGGCAGACAGCTGCAGTGTGGGGGCGCTAGGTGCTGCTGCGAGTGACCGTTCGGCAGCAGAGCAGACAGGTGTGGGAGTGTGGCCTGCACAGCATGACTTCTGACCAGGTCACACTACACAGAGGTCTGGAACAGCTGGGCAGCATCTGAGCATATGCTCAGACGCTTTCTGGCATTAGACTGATTATGAAAGTTTCCAATCCCGGGATTGAAATCTTGCCAATTTGCTGCCAAAACATGGATCCCACCGATCCCAATCTAGGATTGGCAACTGTAGCAAAGTCCCATCTTCAATATATCTCCCATCTTAATAAACCCCCTAGTTTCTGTGGCTCACAAGCCTGTCTATGCATCGTTGTTCCCCTCTGTATCTGGGAGCTTATTTACCTACTTTCCTTTTCTCCTCTATAGTATAACCCATTGAGGAGACATTTCAGGGCACTTCTAAAGGTGGGCTCTGACATAAGGATGTAAATCACATTGTTTTAGCCCCTCTCCAAGGTTCTACGATTGGCAATAACTCATGCTCCATCTTGCCCACTTTACTAGGATTTTGGAGATCTGCCTACTCTTCTGGGGATGTAGGAGACTACTCATAAAAGTGGGAGTCTCCCACAACTTCTGGGAGACTGCGCAAGTATGTCTGGGAGGTGTGTACATTTATTGGCAATGTAATGGCCCGCTGGGCATATATGCTAATGTAGGGAATTTCAGAGAATTAGTGGTCCCTTCATGACGTGCTGCAAGCTTAAATGTTTTAATTAAAATATTAACACAATCCCCATGTCTTTATTTGGCAGGCACACACATTTGCTGTATATTATTGTTAGCGCAGAGTCTTTCTGTTTTGCATCCTATTTATACTAGCTGTCCTAGTGCGTCCATATGTCTGTCATGTCTCTCTATGGCTAGAGGAGAATTCAGCTTTCAGATTGATGCCCAGAGTGCCCTGGCCTAACTTTTTGTCCAGAGCTAATGTACTACTGTATATAACTGTAGCAAGGGCTCAGATGCCCTATAACCCATGTAGAATATATTATATTCAATAGCCGAACCGCTGCTAAAGAGCCGTTACTATGACTTCTTGCACTGTGCACATGGGCTGAATATATCTTTTTCTCCTGTGTGGAGAAAATAAAAATGTTGAAGTAAATTTAAATATAGAGAAGAAGAATATATACTGTAAAGAAAGGTGTAATTTCAACTATGCTGCCCAGGCTGGTGTGAAAACCTCCAGGATATTATGTGAAAGCTACACCAAAATGACTCTATTATTATGCAGAAGTGGCAGCAGTTTATCCTATATATTGTTAAGTAACTTTAACTCTCTGCTAATAGCTCAGAGCGTTGTCTCTGCTCCTCAGCACCTTTGAATTTTAATTGAGAAATTATAGAGCTCTGGAAGTTTTAACACGTGCTTTATATCCCACTCGCTATCTGTGGAACATCTCCCTCCCTTCAATATCTCTCCTTTCTTCGCACTTTAATGCTTTTTTTTTCCAGCCTCTCTATCTTTTCTCTTGCATGTGCTGCTCCTCTCACAGTATAACTGCTTTCTTGTATCCATCTGCTTCTTCTTAATCTTACACAGTCCATTTCTTGAATTTAATGAATCCCACTGAAAATCCCCTTTCTCCATCTTCAAAGAGAGCAATTAAAAATTACAAGCTCATGTTTAAATTGGTTAGAAATTCAGAGGTAGAACTGCTGGGCGTTCAGTTGTTTGTTTGCCAGAGAGAAGTCTCTGGAGCCTCAATGCGTAAAGCAATATGCTGGAATATCTGTACAGAGTGCATAGACATCCGTAACGTTTGTCAGAGATACACCACACTGTATGGTCCATTGCTTACACATGCAGCATCACCACTCCCAAGCAGATAATGTTATAACACCATTTCAAAGTAGTATTTAAATATCGCCTGAAATGTTTCTTTTTAATGCAAAAATGCCATATTTTTTATTAACTAGATGTTATCTCTGCTTTGTACGGACAAGGAGGTAACCGAAAAATGGTAAACCTGATACTTTACCTTATGATCAACTGTTTCATGAGATTTTATTTTGGTGAGTGCGTGCAGCAGATCCAATTAGCTAAAATATTTTTCCAGAAGACTGAAAGCATTAGCCAATCAGCACAAAGCACTGCTATTTATTTTTATGAGCCAGATGCTTTGTTATTGGTACTTGTGCAGTATGTCCAATGCTTTTTATAGTCTGTCTTCTGATTATTTATAGAAAGAAATTAAATGACTCATGACTTTTTGGGTAACTGATTACATACAGTTCTATTCCATTAATCTGTATTCTATAACCGTAATAGGCATATATATATATATATATATATATATATATATATGGCATTGGGCTGAGCCTACAATATACAGCAACAGGTAAACAGGAATGGAAAACTGAAGTGCCCACGTTAATATTGTGCATTGGGGCTGTTTCAGGGAACGTTAGCTACTGGACTATGAGATTACTTAACCCTTTGAGTGCCAACATCTCTGTGAGAGATGTTCGAGATACAGATGGAGCGCCTGCCGTCCAGCGGGGGGTCTGGCATTCGGACTGGCAACCGCCAGCCGCCGGAAGGGGACATGCGCGCGTGAGATATTTGCACATCCCCTTCTGACTAAGCTCTCCGTCGGTCCCCACCTTCTCCCCGCCGCTGCCTGTCCATTACAAGGATACATTTAGGGGACTGAATTGATATTTTGTAATTACTAGGAGAAGCTCATCTCATGCCACTTCCAAATAGAAGCATAAGGAACCACCGTATATATCCTGCATTTGCCCTGGTCTAAAAATATCCAGATACAGACGGAGCAGCTCTCAGAAGAGCTGCTCCTGGCAATAGAATCACCAATTGACCCTGTGCGCCAACCAATAGAAGTGGGTGCACGCGCATGAGATGCTTGCATGCCCCATTTTGTCTGAGACAGCTGCAGCCCTCCGCCAGCTCCCCGCTGCTCCCCCCACAGCCCCCACTCACGCTGCCCATCTCCCTGAAGCGGAGATGGGCAGGGAATCCACTCCCCGCAGCCGTGCTGACTGGGATGCGCAACCGTGTTAGACCCTTGCACGTCTCAGTCAGATGGAGCTCCTGTCCACCAGGCTGTGCCAGTTCAGGAGATCTGGCGATTCTTCAGGCTGGCTGGCAGGCGCTACATCTATAGGTTACCTGGCTGCTGAATGTAATCTGCTTTTGTGTGTACAGCATGTTTGTTTAATAAAGAATTATACTGTAAATGTGAAGTCCAATGGAACAGGTACTCATGTCGATAATAAATTATACTGTACTGTATCTACCACTGCATTGTGAAGTGATGTAGCTGGGGTCCTTGGGGCAGAAGGGATATGGGGGGGGGGGCACCAGGTGCCCACATCATTAGAACCTGCCCCATGATGGTAAGTCCTACAAATGGAATGTCCTTAAAGAGATGGCAGTTTGCAACATTTTAGCTCTGCCCCTGATATTGTACTCGCTACTTCTGTGGGAGTATGGCTCTATGTAGCACAAACCTAGGAAGATCAGGGGATCAATGATCAACTCACTGTGCCCAGGCATAGGTGTCGAAACTAAGGTAGGGGAAAGGGAGCAGCTTGCCCTCTTCCCAATATTTGAGATGCGCCAGTGCTGGGTTTTGGGGTGTAGTCCAGCTGCCTGCTGGGCTTACCAGGGGCATTATCAGGATAATCCATTTTCCAGCTGCTCCACCTCCTCTCTCCCCACAACCCTTCATTGCACCACTCTAGGGCCCTTCTTTCCCCTGCACCCAGCTCGAGACCCTACAGCATGGGTCCTCAAACTGCGGCCCTCCAAATCCCAGCATACCTTGCCACAGTTTTGCTATAAGGGAGTGTTAAAACTGTGGCAAGGCATGCTGGGATTTGTAGTTTCACAACATCTGGAGGGCTGCAGTTTAAGGACCCATGCCCTACAATGTGTAGCTAGATACTGTGGGCTGGCTTCTAATCTCTGACCTGCACTGAGCCCCTTTCACATCCCACTTCAAATGTTTCTCTCCTCATTCCCCTCAGCCCTCCCTTCATCCTTTCTCTACCCCTCACAACACCCCCTCCCCCGAAATTGATACTTATCGCGGCAATTTGACTGGTTTGCCATGATGCGTGTGCTCGTCCATGGACATGTGCATAGGCGTGAACAAAGTGTATGTTAGGTGCACAGGCACCCTCTAATGCTGTGTCCACCCTTATGAACAACCCCCTGCCACTAGCAATACCAGCCATACCTTTTACCAAAGACTTTTCCTTTTTATATACACCCATCAATCAATTATGTGTGTTTTGCTTTGCTAATTGTATGAGACCATTGTTATATCACTACATACTTGCGTCATCCATATATTTTTTGGACTTTATTTGCATGTACTGTTACACAGAGTAATTAGAAAACTAAAACTGAAATAGGCAGGAGATTATGGTGTGGCTGAGAGACGTTTTTTTTATTGTAGTGAGTGCCAATACATGATGGTAAACACGCCTGATTGACTGTGTTTGACACACCCAATGGGCAGTGTTAGACATGCCCAATAGGTGGTACTACACACACCCCTTTGACAGTGCACCCCCTAATAAAATGTGCTGTGCACGGCTATGGGCACGTGTGAATAGTCCCACCGGCTATCCATAGCAAATCTATTGTGTGATCGTGGGCACACTTAAGGCCCCCATACATTAGGCCGACTTGTCCTAGGGACAAGTCGGACCCAATTTACCTGCGAGCCGCCCGGCAGCTCCCCGGGAGGCTCACATACAATTTGGCACTTGATGTGCCAATTTTTACATGGGATAAATCGCATGCGATTTATCCCATGTTAAAAAAAAACCGGGGAGCTGCAGGGCGGTGAGGAGTAGTGGGGGCGGGCAGCGGCAGTAGTGGGGGCGGGCAGCGGCGGCTGCGGTGGTGGGGGCGGCCAGCGGTGGTGGTGGGGGCGGCCAGCGGTGGTGGTGGGGGCGGCCAGCGGTGGTGGGGGCGGGCGGCGGGTGCGGTGAGCGCTGCTGACCTGGCCGGGCAGTGTACTTACTTACATAGCAGCAGCGGGGACGGGCAGCGCAGTGGCGGCTATTAGATTTTGAAAATACTTGTCAAATGACCGGCCGCTCTCTGATTGGCCGGAGAGCTCTCAGCCAATCAGAGAGCGGCCCGTCATTTGACAAGTATTTTCAAAATCTAATAGCCGCCACTGCGCTGCCCGTCCCCGCTGCTGCTATGTAAGTAAGTACACTGCCCGGCCAGGTCAGCAGCGCTCACCGCACCCGCCGCCCGCCCCCACCACCGCTGGCCGCTGCCCGCACGCACCACCGCCTGGCCAGGTCAGTCAGCCGGTGCTCAGGGACCCGCTGCCCGCCCGGTGTCTGCATGCATATGCCTGTCAGGTGGCAGGCATATGCATACAGGGAGGTCGGACGTGATCGTATGTACAGACCGTCCGACCTCCCTGATCCGGTCCGATGCGCACGGGACCGCGCATCGGATCGGATCAGACATCACACACATACGATTTTGGGCCGATTTCATCCGATTATCGGCACCAAGTGCCGAAATCGGATGAAATCGGACCAAAATCGCATAGTGTATGGGGGCCTTTAAGGTGGCCATTCACTACTGTGATGTTTCACATCAGTGTATAGCCAGCCAACCCCCGCATGTGATGTATCTTATGAGACTCCTGTTCCTCACCGGCAAAAGGGGGGTCGGACGCAGGTTCAACCTCTGACTCAGGTTCGATGCGCATGGGACTGTGCCTCAGACCCGAGGGGACATCAAAGGAATCCGATTTGGAACAATTTTTCTGCTAAATCCATCGGAAACGGGTGAAATCGGCCCTAATAGCTTAAGTGTATAGGGGCCTTGCTGTGATGCAGATGCACATGTTTATGCATGGCTGCAAATGTTCTATGTCTGAATATAGCGATATCTATATTATTATTATATTATTATTATTTACAGTTTTATTATATAGCGCAGCAGATTCCGTTGCGCTTTACAATTGTTGACAGTGTTAAAACAAACTGGGTAACAACTGACAGACTTGGAGGTAGGAGGGCCCTGCTGCAAGCTTACAAGCTGTAGGGACATAGGAGGGAAACACAAGGACAGTCAACAGTAATAGCATAGCATAAACATATACAGTATAACATATATAAACATATATGTATCTCTGTGAGATAGGTGTTGTGGCACAAAATTTAATTATATTTTTGTGGTGCCCCATGATCAGATACTGTACCTATTCTGACATGAACCCTATAGTAATATTTACAAAAATACCTGAACTAAGGTCCTTATTCTGGTTGACTCGCAGTTTGGGGGGGAAATCATTCGATGGTAGGTGACCATCAAATGATTTATTCAGCGCTCGCAGATCTGGTGTCTCAGAGCTACGGGCACTCTGTGCGAGGACAGGGCGGGCAGCTGACATCTGCTGATAACGCCCAAGAAATGTTGGGCATTCCCATATGCAAATTTCCCGACCCGCCTCCCCACATCCCTGTGCACCCCCCCACCGCAACTTCTGTGTGTGAGCGCTGTCTCAAACAAGTTGCAAAGTGTGAACGTGCAGGGGACCGATTGATTTAGAATAACTCCCTAAGTGTAAAATCATTATATTCAATTCCTTTATGATGTGTCTCTTTTTTTTCTTTCAACAATTTCAAAACCTTTTAGTCTTATAACTTTAGTCTAGTAACTATTAGTCTTTACGTACAAGACATTGGGTAAGAAATAAATGCCGAAGGCTATGTATACTCTTTATGACAAACAGGAATAGGTGTGTTTCACAGCTGCTGTCCTACTGTTGTCTCCTAAAAGTGCTTGCTTGACAGATAACATTATTATTATATGCTTCAGTGCTTTTTGGTATTTATGTATAATAAGCAGTACCTTATTATAACTGTATACAAAAAGCTGTTGTTTGGTTCACATCTATGGAAAACATTAAAAAATCTTAAGTGTTCCTGAGTGTACCATTGGAATATAGGAGACATGCAATTGCATATTACAGAGAGTTGTGAACATCATTGTCATTGTTTAGCTGGAGACTGCGGCTTGTTTTGCTGCAGTATTTACCATGCACCCATAGTTAGACCGTTCTTCAGACAATGCTAATATATGCAATAAGTGTCTTTATTTCATTCTTGCCTATAATAAATTTAGAAAACATAACTGAACATGGTGATATTATATAAATAACTGTTCAAAAATATATAAGGACACGTCGTGATGCCATTTTTTGTGTTTTTTCTTTGTACTTAATCCATTGTAACACTGGGGGTGTTTTATTATAATACTGTCATATTTATCCTTTTTGTAAATGTATTTCACTTATATAATTGCAGTACGATCAATAGCAAGAACGATGAGCTCATTTAGGGAAATTTCAAAATGGACAGTGACCTGTTTATCATTAGTTGGGTCTTGTGTGAGAAGGAGTCACTTAGGTCGCTCCCATGGGCATTTAAATCATGTCCCCTCTGACTGTTTAATAGCTTTAGAGATGATGCAAGGAAATATGGGACAGATGCTAACATGGGGTAAATGGCCATGGCAGCTGGTGGGGTGAATGTCAGATCGCAATCTTATATCATAATTCATTTATTTAGGTAGGATGGCTTCTGCGGCCACATATCTCTTTAATGCACTTTAGTCTGGTTATGTTCAATGGAGTGTTCACTATTAAAAGTCATATTTTGCTATGTTATGCATTACTACATGATTCAAAGTCAACTCATCTTTACTAATATCACCATAATGGGGTGTACACACACATACAATTTTTAAGTTTTCTTCTAGAAGCAAAATTGAATTGAAATCAAATCAAGCGTTTTTAAGACGCATTCAATCCGCATTTGATGCGATGCGCGCTTCCGTTTTGTCTAAATCAAATAGAAAAATATACTGTGCAGGCAAGACTATATCCAATACAATCTAGTAAATGGAATGTGTACACTGTGCCTACACTGTGAAATCGATATCGAATGCAAAATTACAGATCTAATGCCAAATTCAACGGAAAGATCTATCACCAAATCTAATGGAAAATCTAATCGAACATCAAATCTAAAGCAAACTGAAGCATGTGTACATACTTTTAATCACCTTGCATTATGAAAACCAAAATGTTAAACTTCTATTTAATATATTCAAGACCCCATACAGGGTGGTTCATGGGCGGTTTTCATGGGATTGGAGCAATCAATCGCATGAAAAACGTCCAAACTGCATGTGATTGACAGTAGATATTATATGATGTGTGGTCCTGTGCGAGTCACACCAGCTTCAGAAATTGGGGCAGGCTTTGCTAGGAATGTATAAAGCATGCGTTTCTTTCTGTTCTACTACCCGGGAAGGTCCCAGGGGGCTCAAGGGGGTATCAAGGGCAACTTCTCTGAGGGGAGATGTCACCTTAGTGTATGCCCAGCTTTAATAGTCTTGTGTCAAATGTTGCGTTCAAACGCATAGTGTATTGCTAATGTGTGTGTAAGTGTGTATGTGTTTAATAAAATATCATATAGCTAATTCAGGGGCAGATGTACTAAGCCTCGGATAGTGATAAAATGGAGAGAGATAAACTACCAACCAACCAGCTCTTAGCTGTCGTTTTTCAAACACAAATTCCGTTACAAATTCTGGATTACATTGTTTTCTAGAGGCATATTCTGTCTTGTCGATATGAAGGCAATATGCTCAATCAGAACAAGTAGTTGCTGGTACTACAGAAGAGCTCTGTTGATAAACTGAGTGAAATATACACTTGTGCCTCATTAGACAAGAAAGTGAAGTGAAAATGAATATAGGTTCTACATGCCGGACAAGTTCAGCTCAATGCCAAAAACAATACCCAATACTACAACACAGTTGTTACGTGTTTAGTAGTTGATATACTGACCTGAGCCACTACTACAAGTCTATATATGTGCAGTGATGCTGACATTTTCTCCCATCTCCTTCTTTCCCCTAACCAGAGTTGTTTATCTGGTCAAATGCATTAGAAGGAAGCTATATATCATAAAGATTTTCAGACACCGCTATGCAGACGAGTCCTTGAATATGTCTGCTTCATTCATAATAAATTGGACACCCCCATTGCCAGACATATCAATAACTGTCACTCCAAAGTGCTGGAATCATATAGATTGACCATATCAAATTAGACAGCCACAGGACTGATGGCGGCGTCTGGCTAAGAAAGTCTTAAAGAAATATAAAGTGAGAAAACAAATATTCAGGTCATAATGGATGTTTAATGTTTTCTCTGAGACTTCATTTAAATTGTGTTAACATATCCTGATTACTGTATGTGCATTTATTCATAATGTATATTCCAGTATGTTTCAGGTTTGGTTGTGTTTGCAGATACATACTGTAGGTCAGACATTAATAGAATGGGATTGGAACTAAGGGGCAAATTTATTAAGAAGAGAAGAGATAAACTGGAGATAAAGCGGAGAAAAGATAAAAGGAGATAAAGCACCAGCCAATCAGCTGTGTTTGAAAAAGACAGTTGGGAGTTGATTGGCTGGTGCTTTATCTCCTTTTACCTTTTCTCCGCTTTATCTCCAGTTTATCTCTTCTCCAAGCTTAATAAATCTGCCCCTAAATCCCTTCGGTTGGAATCCCGGTGTTCAAAATCCCGATGCCGGTATGCCATTACACAGTGTTTGTTAATGTTGCTAGTTTTCATGTAGCTGCAGTGTTGTATCTGTATGTTCTTCTTGAAAACTTACCTTATACAGTACCTTTAGAATTGTATAAAAATAAGATAATTAAAGAAGCATCACCAGCTATAAGTACATTACTCTTACCCCTCCCCAGAGTTTTAGGAATTATGTTTAGGGTTCACTTTTTGTACCATCTTTATTTATGTAATAAGCACACTTGCCTACTCTCCCAGAGCCTACATTATCCAGACGGAACCATAACCTACTGTACAGTATCTATCAAGAGTTGGGAGGGGTTAATGGAAAATAAATCAGGTATTTTCAGTTTAAGAGTTCTATGCACAAAAAAATAGAACATTTAATGTAGTAAAGGTGCCCATACACGGTGCATTTTTCAGGTGTGATGCGATGCACGCTTGCGCACACATCACCTTGCACAGGTTCAGAAAATGTGTGCAGTCTGTACTTTTTGTACTAGATCACATCATATCCATTACAAAAAGCACATTGCTGTAGCAAATTGTATGCTTTTGTACTAGATACAATGCAATCAAGTGCAAAAAGTACGGAGTTCATCGCTCCGTGTATGGGCACCTTTAGTCTTGGATATCTTGTCTCTTTTACAGTAAAATGTGGTATAACATGGGATAAGGGCAATCTGTGCTATTTGGAAGGGGAAGAAATGTGTTTATTTAATTCATTTCATGGGTTTAAGTGCCAGTTTTTGAAGAGGAGGTACTAGTGACTGAACTAGTGCTAGTACAAGTGTCTCTCCGCCCACATTATAGTATATCCAGCATAAAACTGAAGTATATGGATAAATGTTGCACAAGTGGGTTGGGACACATCCTGGTTTTGCAGAAACATTGTCACCTGTAAGCTATTGCATGTTGCCCTGAAGCCCCATACACACTGGGCATATGTCCTGCCCGGCGGCCGATGCGCAATTCTGCGGGTAGTTATGAGCCAGTGCATCGGATGTGCATGTACAGATGAGGAATTGTATATGAGGGCTGCAGAATGGCTCCGCTACCCCCCAGCTTTCGCTCGGCACATGCGAGGATCAGCAAGTGTGTATGCGGGAACAGAGGGGTCCCCCACTGTGTCTAGGCCCATTAGCGACTGAAGTGGGTGCCAGAAAATGCATTGGGCTAAATATGTAGCAAAATAGTATTTTAAAAAAGATTTGCAACTCCCTAAGTATTTATCCTGCTTAATTATACATATTAGATTTCCTACCTGTCATATATTTAAAAAAATAGGTTGCTCATGATCAGTTTCAGTCTTTTTTTTTTATTTTCAATTACATTTTTCATTCAGTTTTTATTTTCATGGGAATTATGACTGACTTAGGTAATTTGAATAGGTTGTAGTCCAAGAGAAATGTGATGTGAGCAAACAGCTCTGGCAACTATGCAGACATGTGGGTCTTTGATCTCCTGTCATCTCTATTAGAAAACATGAAGAGCAGCATGAATCGTAGATTACTCTACACCACTAAAATGCTCTGATTGGTTGTTTGAGCAAAAGCGTTTAAATGATCCTGAAGCCTGCACAGTTTCCTGTTCACTTTACTACTACTAGACTTTTGTCTACTATGCTCCTGGTCTGTATTCTGGAGAACTTTTCTATGTATCTGATTTTATGGGGTCTAGGTACTAGACTCAGAGGGTAATAAAGTGGAAGGAGATAAAGTACCAGCCAATCAGCTCCTAACTATAACTTCACAGGCTGTGCTTGAATAATCACAGATAGGAGCTGTTTGCCTGGTAATTTATATTCACTTTATCTCCACCCAAGGTTTAGTAATTAGACCAAAAGATTCAAAATATCTCTCCTCCAGTAACTGTTCCTTTTCCTCCTTAGGCCTATATAATCATCTCACACAGAAGATAAGATCCACAAACTATTGGGGAGAGATGTAAAAGTGATAAAATGGAGAGTGATAAACAACCAGGCAATCAGCTCCTACCTGTCATTTTTCAAACACAGCCTGTAACATGGCAGTTAAGAGCAGATTGGCGGTTGTTTACATGGTTGATATACAGTCTCGTGGATAAATCTTACGAGTCAGATTAATTAAGAAAACACAAGGCACCAATGTGATTTTATTATCATAGGGTTAATTGTCCACAGGAAATAAGAAACCCCTGCGTTCTCTATTTCAATTAGCATTTGCCTGCACAGAATAAGATCTCTTACTCTATTGAGGGGATTAATTACCTGTTATGCAAGATATTGTGTTCTTGAAAGAGATCATCACACTACAAAGAGATTAGTAATCTCTAAAGTAGTGATGCACTTTGATTCTGTGACTAAACTAACGAAATTGCCTGGGTGTATTTGTTCTTTTATCATATTAGGGAAATAGGAGCATCAACTAACGCAATATGCAGTGTTCGCAATTGAATCACAAGCCTTAACAGCTGGTCTTTATTACTGGGAGTCAGGTGGTAGCCCTTGACCTTTTCTGCCTTTTGACCTATTATCTAAATGTATGTAGACTGTCACATCGGGCGCTAATGGATGTTAGTTACAATCAATGTCTGATTTCAAGAGGACTGGTGGCCACTTCCCAAGTCTGATTAATTCAGTTTATATATACATTATGGTGGTTGCACTCAGAGAGTTGGAGCACCTTATGATATAAACAAAAAAACAACATGAGGACATTACAAACTGGAAAAAGTTATTTGCAACACAAAAAAAAGGTCACCAGCATTCTCGTTCACATACATTTTACCTAAAAATATTGTTAAATTTTTAATTTATGCTATATGTACTTTTGGGTTGCTAGTACTAGCTCTGTAACAATAAAGAGAACGAGAAAAGAAAGA